>NW_027256883.1:180774562-181314562 GCF_029215685.1 Pituophis catenifer annectens | reverse complement strand
AGGGTATAAACACAGCTCAGCAGTCAGTTTTGTATTTATAGCTTTAGCATTCAAGAAACAGAAGTAGATATGAAGTTCTGTTACTTGTAAAGGAGAGGGGTAATTTCCTTGAATGTGCTAGAATTTTCACATTTATGTTTAGAAAGGTGGAATTCAAATCCTCCTTATGGGAGTCCTGAAAACATTCTGAAGAATCTTGGTGCAGTTTTACACATCACTAGGCATCTGGGTGGCCTGATCAGGGTTTGAAATTACTGCAAGCATAGCTCCCAGTACTTTCTAGAAACCTTTTGTTCTCACATTAGTACCTACTACAATTCAATGAATCCTACAACTTTTCCTTTCCATTATCTCTTTTTCTACAAAAACATATTTAAAGTGTTTAGGAGTCTTTACTGTCTCTGTGAATATACAAAGAATAGCTTCCACAATAAACTTTCTTGCTAATTTCAGCAAATGAAAAACTTTTGTTTTGTACTGTATTTTGTCATCTTCTTCAGCCTCAGTGTACTATCCCTGATGTTCTGATCTGGATGTTTAGCAACAACAAGCGTATTGCCTATTCAAGGATCCCTGCGCAGAATATCCTATATGCAGTGGTAGAAGAAGAAAAAGGCAAGGACTGTGCAAAGATCCAAACTGTCTTTCTAAAGGTAGACATTATTCATTTCATCATTAGCTGATGAACTAATCGTTATTCATCATTAAAGCTAGTTAGTTAAAAAGAGCGGAATTAATAATCAAATCAAATCAAATATCTTTATTACGGTCTTTAAGCAGCCTTTCCAGTAGAAATAGTTTAATTCAAGAATTTATTATCGGGGGGGGGCACAACGACAAGAAGACAATAAAGTAAAATAACATCTCAACTACCTTTGTATAATTGTATGACTTGATAAAGATATTTGACCACCTGATTTGTTAGTGTAGGGTTAGCATCCCTTAAAACAGTGGGTCTCAACCTTCCTAATGCTGCGACCCTTTAATACAGTTCCTCATGTTGTGGTGACCCCCAACCATAAAATTATTCCTAAAACCATTGAAAATATGTGTTTTCCGATGGTCTTAGGCGACCCCTGTGAAAGGGTCGTTTGACCCCCAAAGGGGTCCCGACCCACAGGTTGAGAACCACTGCCTTAAAAAGTAATAAATGTAACATTTATAACTTTCAAAGTTAGAGATAATTGGGGAGATCAGAGCACAGCTTAGCCCATCATAAAAAGTGCACCTAATAAAAACATGAGTAATTAAAGCTTAGGGTGGTGAATGTAATTTAAAGAAAGAGCAGGATAAATAGTTAATCTTAATCAAGCAAGATCAAGGTAGTAATATTGTTTGGGCTTAAAGGTTCCAGGGTCACGCACTGAAGAGATCTTTGCGAAACTGGAAATCTATATGTGGCTTGGGATAACAAAGTACGTGAAGAACAGTACTGCAGAACTTCCAGAAGAATTCAAACCCATATATGACAAGACACAGAAACTTGCAAGCATTCCAAAATATTTCCCACCCATCCAACTCAACAGAGATGGTGAGTTTATTGCTTGGGGAACCCTGGAAGTAGAATAGAAATAGAATTTAGATGACTTTTTTCCAAGTACAAATAATCAGAGACATTATTGATTTGTTCATCATTTTAGCCATAATGGCAATATTTGGTTTTGGCTTGGTCTATTGCGTGCTAGTATCATGTGAATTAGGTGAATTAGGCTATTATAACCTGCTCAACGAAACACGGTCTAAGGAATCCAGGGTTAATATTAAGTTTTACAGCTGCCTGTGGACATCTTCGCTAAATGTATAATTTTGGCTCTTAGAGCAGTATTCCCCAAATGTGCTCTCTGCTGTGTTTCTACAGTCACTTTTGTAAGAATTATTTTTCTGAAAACTTTCTCAACAGGAAGTTCATTCTATTGCAATGGAAGCTGTTGAATGATTCAATTACACCTAATACAGAATCATGTTCCAATTAGCAGGTGGCACTGCCTAGTTGACCTGGGTTAATCTAAAAAAGCTAAGCAGGATTCTATGTGGTTAGTATTTGGATAGAATACCAAAGAATAGCTGTAAACTAGAATAGAAAAGCTAAAATACATTCTGTGAGAATACACAGATTATTTCTATATAGTGAATAAGTACATATAGATAGTTTTCATTTAGTGACCATAATTGAGACAGGTGACTTGGTCACTAAGTGAAGTGGTCGCTAAGTGAAACCAGAACTGTGCTTATCTTTTTTCAGCTCTCCTTTGCTGTACAGATTTGCAAAGGTAAATATGAGGATTGGCCATAAAAAAATTTTTTTTATCAATGTTGTAACTGCAATCACCAAGAAAGGCAGTGACTACCTGTTTAGTTCCCAACTATATGGACATGTCTATGAAATCATCAGAGGTCAAGCCCAACTTGAAAGAGATTTAAACAAATAACTGATTGGAAAGGGCCATTTAGAGATATCCTCTGAAGCTGACAGGTCCGATTATATATAGATATAATCCTGGTTTAGTGTTCACAATTGGGACCAGCAACTGAGTTGTAAAACAAAGCAATTGCTAAATAAAAAAACAACAGCTTTGTATACGATTTTACTTAAGCTTTTGTTTGTTCTACAGATCTGCAAAGGTCTTAAATGTGAGGCTTATGTAAAGTCATAAAGTTACTTTTTCATCACCATCATAACTGCAAACAGTCCCTAAATGAAGCAGTTACTAATTGAGGACTAGTATTGGGATTGGTAGAGATTGTCCTACTTAAATTCTTGTCAAAGACAAGTTTGAATTTCTTACAAGGTAGAAACAGAAGTGAAGGAGTTAAAAAAAGAGTAGTATATTATCCAGATATATGACTGGGATTTCTCTGTGGATACTCAATGGATACTATTAGCCTCATAAGAGATTTCATTTTTTAAATTGCTTATTTAGCAAAACTGTTCAGTACTTCCTCTTCAGTGTACTGGCATGATTAATGCATAATATGAACTTAGTATTTAACTTGCAGCTATAAAATATGAAAAAAGAGAATGTAAACAAAAGAAATGAAAATATTTAAAAAATAAGGTAGATATATTTTTCCCTCATATGAAAGATATGAGTAGCTAATTTATGTTGCACTGAATATATGCCATAAAATATTTGTTATGTTGCAAAGTATGATTACATGCTTTACTGCACTAAAAGCAAGCACAAAATCAAATGAGCCAGTTTGTCATGTTTTTGTTCACTGACAAGGCTGCTGTCTAACAATCTATAAAGTCTGGGTGCATTTTAAATGAATGAGCATTTGGGGACAATTTTTGTATCGTAGCTATTATAGTTATTCCTATTTAAAATGCAAAAGATCATTTTATTTCCACCTTGGTATAAACTACTTAGAGAAGTACCTATAATTCTCAAGGCAGCCATAATTGAAATCTGTGGATATCACATATAGCCTATTACTGTGGAAAATCTCTTTTTCTCTCTGTCTTTTAGACTTCAGTTACTTTCAGCTTCGAGCCCATTTGTATCAGGCAAGGGGAATTCTTCCTGCTGATGAAAATGGCCTTTCAGATCCATTTGCAAGAGTGGTGTTTTCAACACAGTGCCAATCTACAATGGTAAGAATATTTGCAGACATAGTGAATAATGCTACAGGTACAGTAAATACTGAAATGGCAACATTTCTCCTATTTCCCTCCTGACCCCCAAGAATGTCTGTACTGATCCTGCTCCTATCTGCTGGCCAAATATTTAAATCCTGTTTTGCAACTTCATCACAGTAACTCCCTGGTTTCTGACATTCTTTTACTTATGCCATTAATTGCAGCAGCATCCATGGGGATGAGGCAGAGTTGTCCAAAAATGTCAAGATGGCAGCCATGACCATGTGATTGAAGCCCCACTCCTTTTTTACGTGATCTCTTGATTTTTTAAATTCTTCTACAGGTATCCCTACACCAAAACTAAATGAATTTCTGCTCTTTCTACTTATTAATTCATCATCCTTAGTCTTCAGTTTATCAAATTGCTGTTATACTCCTCCTCCCATTTTTTTCCTTCTGGAGGTAGGCTGAGAAATAATGACTGGTCCTCAATCACCCAGTGACTCCTATGGCCATGAACAATTTTGAATAGAGCCTGCCTGGTCTTGGTTGAACACTTGAACCTTTACATCATATTTATTTCTTTGTTACATTTATTATACCTTGCCCTTCCTTCAGATGCTCAAGAGGGTTTACACAGTGCTCCCTTTTATTTTTCTCCCAAGAAGAGCACTGTGAGATAAGTTGGGCTGAGTAAGACTGAGAGTAGAAACCTGGGGTTTTCAGTCCTAATCCCACACTGTCACCACTACATCTCATATAATTCATTAATATATTTGCATTCTATTTCCATGGTTCATGCCATACCATACCTCTGTTAGAAGAGTCTCAAATGATTGAATGAGTTCACACTGGAGAAAATTATCCATAAGATATCTTTCCAGTTGTATGTATGTTTCTTTTACCTTCTTAAAATGTGATACTAACTTGAGTAGAGTTTAAATTGGAAGAATTTAGGGAAAGACTGGGAAGGAATGGGAGAGAAGAGCATTTTACACAAGAAGACGCCACACAGCCTAGATGTGAGAAGTGTGGGAAGGAAATGTTTCAGAGAGACTTATCTTAAATAATTCACTGTAAATCTGTCTGGGAATTTAGATGCAGTTTTCAAGATTATCTTTTTACTATTTACTCTTTACTAGCATCATACATGTTTTTGAAATCTATGTGATTCTTGCTGGTTTAGTTTGGCAGCTATTGCAGGGCTTAACTCTACTTAATATTTCCTCTCCAAGCTATTTCAAATTTTACCTTCCGTTACTCCTTGCTCACTTCAAACTTTTTTTTTACTAAAGGAAAGGGAGAGAGGCAGATGTTATTTTTTTCCTTCAGGCAGAAGTAAATCAATTGGGAATGAACATTAGTGGGAAAAAAATAGAGAGCGAAGAAAAGGCTATGTTCTTCTTTGTCACTGCTTAAACCTAGGACAGTGATGGCTAACCTTTTTGCCATCACGTGCCAAAAGCGGGGGGAGCGTGGGGGGTCGCACATGTGTGTGACCACACCCATAATTCTATGTGCTCCACCCCTGCGCATGTGTGTGTGGCCCCCCCCGTGTTTCCCCCATTTTTGGCACATGATGGCACGGTGGGCTCGATAGGCCTGTTTTTTGCTCCCCAGGCTCCAGAGCCTTTCTAGGGGCCTGGGGAGGGTGAAAATGGCCTTCCCCCCCCCGGAGGCCCTCCAGAGGCCGGAAATGGCCTGTTTGCCGACTTCCAATGGGCCCAGAAGACCCGAAAATCAGCTGGCTGGCACGTGCATGTGCACCGGAGCTGAGCTTCTATTCCATTCTCATAGAATTTCAGCTATTAGGCTCTGCAGATTTTTTAAATGTAGGCCAGAGGCCTTAGTGATTTTGCAATTTTCGATTTGAAATAGTCTAGTCTTTCTTTCATTCCTTCTTTCTTTACATTTAATAAATTAAAGGCATGGATGGAAGGCAGGGGATTGAATCAATGCATTCTTTGCACTCTCCTATTGGCTTAGATCTGAGGAAGCAATAAGATGCTCTTAGTGGTTCAAGTTTGACAGCTATGAAGACAATCACTGATGACCTTCAACTCTTTGAGGGTTTAGAGAGCAGAAATATCACTACTATAGTGTATATGTTCCCTCATAAATGCTTCAGATTGCTTCCAATTCTAAAAAAAAATGCTGGAGATAAGACATACTATATGTAATTTCATATTTTATTATATCTAGATTAGTTTTAAATAGTTATGGGGAGTGTCAGTATCATTGGCTGCAATATCTAAAGTTGGCAGGCTGTTGTCTTCCTTTATTTTCCTCTGGAGTATGGTCCATCAACAGATTATCTCTGCTCTTTCAAATAAGATACCATGATGCTTTTCACACAAACAGAAACTGTATGAAAAGCTATTTATTTGTTATTGTTCCAGCCTGAACTTATCAGAGTACCAGAATAGAGTGTATGTCTGGGCAATTGTGCCATAGGGTGAAAAACAGCACTCATCATCTCCATTCTTTCATTGTCAATAACTTCCAATATTTGTTCATTCAGGTATTGGAAGAAACACTCAGCCCAATGTGGAATGAATTACTTCTGTATGATCAGCTTGTAATTGATGGAAAGAAAGAGGACTTGAAGACAGAGACTCCAATAGCTATTGTCAATATTTTTGACTACAATAAATTTGTAAGAGCACTTTTTCTTTCTAAACCTTTAAATATGCTTTTTATTGCTAAAAGGAGATTCCAAAGCAGGGAACATTTTTAAAAAGTTTACAATTAATTAAAGCAATATTTCAATTGAAAAAACATGATTAAAGAACATTAGAGAGCAATATTGAATTGAATCATAAAGCCTAACACCACCAGTTTAATGAAGTACCTGGATGAACAGACTTGTCTTAAACTCATGCCAAGAGTTTAGATAGAAGATTCGTTGGCAATCATGTCTGAAAACTTCAAAACCTGAGAAGTTGTGTTGGGAATATTTTTTCTTGAGCCACCTCATAGTGACCCACTGGTAGGTATGGTATCCTTAAGATTTTGATCTTGATCCTCAAGATCAAAATCCTTTTGATTTTGAATATTGTCATTTCAGATGACTTACATTGATTGAAGAAAACTACATCACTAAGAGAATCTGTATACATGTCATTTGCATCAATCTAGGGTTTGCCCTTCATCCTGCATACTCATGGTGTACTTTAGACATTTTTGGCAGATAAGCCAGATAATTTCTGGCTCAGCTGTGATGTAGGAGGAAATGCTATAAATGTTTTGCAGCATTAACTGGAGCTGGAAGGGATGCAATTTCTCAGTGCAGGAACTCTCCCATTGTTCTCATTCACATATTTTTGGCTTTTACCCCTCTCTATGGAAGTGAAGATGCCTTAAAGCTTTACCTCCCTTCACTCGCTTTTAAAACCGAGCAGCTTTCTCTGATCCCTTTTGAAATCAATGCTCCAAGCTTTTTAGAAAGCATTGCCTTTTACCCACATTGCAAAACTAAATAGGGGCAACAATAAGAACAGTAATGGACTACTATCTAGGTAAAATAAAAAATAAAGGACTCCCTGCAGATTTTACTCCACTAGTTGTTGGCCAACTGTAGAGGGGCAGTGCTCATCTCCATTTCAAGACCATTGAGCCAGTGCTGTCCGAAGACATTTCCGCAATCATGTGGCCAGCATGGCTTCATGGAGTGCAGTTACTTTCCCACCAAAGTAGTACCTATTTATTTACTCGCATTTCCATGCTTTCAAACTACTAGGTTGGCAGGAGCTGGGGCAAAGATGGGAGCTCACCCAGTTATGTGGCACTTGGGTCTCGAACCTGGGCTGCCGGCTTTCCAGACAACAAGCCTAGTGTCTTAACTGCTGAGCCACTGCGCTGCCCCTGGACTGCTATCTAGTCACTCATCAAGATTACGTTGCAAAAATGATTTGGAATTAGTGCTCCAGACTTCATATAAGCACTACACCTCTCTGCGATTGTTTAAATGAGCAGAACATCTTGCTGGGTTCCTATAAAAGCACGAAAAGAAGTTGCAAGTGCTGTAAGAGTTGCTTTTAGAATGGAATCCTTAAAGCAAGAACAACTTTTGCTAGGGGGTTTTCAGCTACAAGAATATTCTACATCTGTATTTCTCAATTTCAACAACTATAAGATGTGCAAACTTCAATTCCCAGGCTGGCTAGGGAATTCTGATAGTTGAAATCCACATGTCTTAAAATTGTTGAAATTGAAAAACACAGTTCTTCCTGAAATTTATAAGCAAAGGCGTTTAGAAGTAAGGAATCTGATACTATTATGGATAGAATACTGTTGTCTGAGTAAAATGCCCTTGCATGTTTTGGTAGTAAGCTTTAGCAATCCCAAAATAATGTGCATGTATAATATTGATTTGATGTTTGTTTTTTTCTATAGGGTCCACCACAGTTTCTTGGTCGAGCCTTTGTTACCCCACAGGTGAAGCTGGTGGATGAGCCTTACAGCAAACCTTCTCTCCAATTTTTTGATATTTATAAAGGCCATAAATCAGCTGGGGAATTAATTGCTGTATTTGAACTGATTGAACTGGATTATAGTGGTTACTTAGAGGTAAGTGTTTGCATTGCCATTACCTGATTTGTAGATATTGATTTCCTCAACCTCAATTATCAAGCTTTGGATGTAGTGTAATGAACAAAATCCATTCATTTTGTGCATTTTAAAAATCCAATTAGCCATTTAATATACATTTTGGTTTAGTGGACACCATTCCTACTCATTAGTCCATTATAGGGGTGAAATCTACTTACCTTCCCTACTGGTTTGGAAGCGCACACGCGGACGTCACATGCGCACACAAACCCTCTACGCATGCACAGACCCTTCTGTGCATGTACAGAGGGTAAAAAACCCAGGAGTAACGACAACCGAGCAGGTGGGCGGAGCCTCACGCTGCCATCGCTACCGGTTCTCTGAACTACCCGCCGCCATTGCTACCGGTGTGGCCGAACCAATCCAAACCGGTAGCATTTCACTCTGGTCCATTAAATCTGGAGTTTGCTAAACATGGACACATAAATAGGTTGAAAATATCCCTGCTAGACACTAGATGCATATTCAGTAATGTACAGTATATTTCTAGCATGACATTGAGCATAACAAGTAGACCTACATCTATCATTTTTTTTTTAATAGGATAGCTTTTCATTTTGTAGCAGGATGTTGTAGTGCTGCGGTCAAGGTCTTTTATGGGAGGCTGTGATTAAGATTTAAAAGCTAGATCAAAATCTTCAATCTGTAAAATAACTCAAATAGTGAGTGAATGCAAGTTAGCATGCAGTAACTTGCATTTATTTTTCTTTCTTAGACACAACCAGTGTGCCATTAGGAAATATTTCTGGGTAAGAAATTATCACTTCCAGAAATATAATGTGATAGTTCCATTTTGGAAAGATAACAGCTGATTTTGATAGCAATTATCATATAAATATCATGCTTCAATTACTGCATTTCTTACTAATAAAATACATATGAGATTTTTTTTATACCAATAGTTTCATCATTCCTCTCTTTGTTTAAATTAGCAAACAAATCAAGGAATCTTTAGGTAATCATAGTTCTCTGTGACATAAGAACTATGAAACTTTATTATTTCTGAAAATGCTATAGCTTATTAACTTGAAAAACTGTCATTAATTTAAAAAACCCTCTCATTTATTTGATAGCTCATATAAAGTAAGGAGGCTGTAGGATTGGGCTTGCTTAAATCTTTTGGCAATAATCTTATTTATACATTTTTTTTAAAATTGCTTTGAACTTTATTTATTTTCTAGCCATCAGTTCCTAATGATGTAAACCCCAAAGAGCCAGAGTATTTGGGGGATCCCCGTGCTGGACGATTCATTATTCCTGAAGGAATCCGCCCAATCCTTAAAGAATTTCGCATAGAGGTAAAAATATTGTCTAAAAGATATTCCATGAAAATAATTATTGAATGTAATTTAAATTGATTAGCCAGATAGGGGAATGAAAAATGAAATTATTTGTAAGTATTAACAAATACCTTTCGCAGTTATCCATGTGCTCTATGCCGTACGCTAAATAAATAAATAGCTTTATTTATTTAGCGTATTTCAGCACACTTTTTCTGTGTGCTGAAATAATAACAAATGAATTGTATGGGTACTACCAAGCCTTATGTTGCAGCTAAATCTGTGTATGCAGAAATTAGATTAAGAAACTATGAAGCTATAAATTAATATGCCTATTCTACAATTTTTGCTTTTTTAAAGTTTTTCATAGAGTTTTGAGAATTATGAAGTGATTCTCTGGAGAGAAGTGGCCTAGACTGAGGTATTTCGCTGAAATTGCAGAATTAATATACAACCCATGACACATTGGGTCATTCCTTTTTTCCAAATATAATATAGGTTTGTGCCATTTCCCCTTCCCTCCTCCTCCTCCTCCTCTTCCTCCCACAACTGTCTGCCGTTTGCTAGAGAGAAAGGGAGCAAAAGGAGTGAGTAAAACATTCTAGCATGTGCCCAAGAGCCCTCCCTCTAGGGAGGAAGAGGGCTCACCCATCAACTGCTAGGCCCCTCAGCCAGTCCTACCTTGCCAGCAGGCATTGGAGTCACTCCCTCATTCTTCTCTCATTAACTGCCACCATTAAGATATTTCAAATTTCCCCCGACGAGGATAGCCAGAATGTTCAAGAATAAATCAGAGAAATGTTGGAAGTGTCATCAGACTCCAGGATCATATTACCATATGTGGTGGACATGCGTGGAAGCTAAGAGATTTTGGACTAAGATACACACGTGGTTGGAAAAAATGATAAAGAGACATATTGACTTTAAGCCAGAGATATTTTTATTAGGGATCTTACCAGAGACATATAATAGAGAATTGCAATATTTAATTGTGAATGTTTTAACAGCGGCTAGAATTGTATTTGCCAAAAACTGGAAAGGAGAGAAGATACCTATTGATGAAGAAATTATTAAGAAAATGATGGACTGTGCTGAAATGAGTAAATTGACATTTGAAATAAGAGAACAGGAAAATAAACAATATTATTTGATATGAGATTTGTTTTATCAATGGCTAGATAATAAAACATGGAGATGAAATATGAAATATGAAGTGGAAGTTAAAATAAAGATAAAGATAAGATAAAGAGCCTTGGTAGTACAGTGGTCTAAGGCACCCTGTTATTAAGCTGGTTATTAAGACCAGCTGCCTGCAATTACTGCAGGTTCAAATCTCGCCAAGGCTCAAGGTTGACTCAGCCTTCCATCCTTTCTAAGGTAGGTAAATTGAGGACCCAGTTGTGGGGGCAATAAGCTGACTTTGTATAAATATACAAAAGGATGAAGGCTATTGCTTAACGCATTGTAAGCCGCCCTGAGTCTCCGGAGAAGGGCGGCATATAAATCAAATTTATATATATATATATATATATATATATATATATATATATATATATATATATATATATATATATATATATATACGTAGCCTTGGCTACGTAGGGAAAACCTGGCTAGAAGAAAAACACACATAAACCCTACGAAGAAGTAAGAAAATTGATATATATATATATGTATATATCAATTTTCTTACTTGTATATATATGTATATGTATATGTATATATATATGTATATATATATATGTGTGTGTGTGTGTATGTATATATATATGTATGTATGTATGTATGTATGTATGTATGTATGTATGTATATATGTGAATTCTTTTTTCTTCTATGAAAAATAAGCTTTGGTCATATATTTCATTTCATTTCATTGATACTTTGAAGATGGGATTGAGCACAAAAGGATGTTAACCGATCGATACACTGTCTGTAATTGTTTGGAATGACTATGGTTTTATGTTTTGCTTTTATTTTAAAATAAAAAATTGTTTTCCTAAAAAAAAATATATATTTCAAATTTCAGCCTTGTTTCCAAAGTAGCCCATGGCTGCTTTGGGCCTTACCTTTACCCAGTTGGGTACGGGGCCCAGAGGGAGGCAGGAAAAAGGATGGTGGCAAGGCCCTTCCCATGTTGCCTTGCACCACACAACATATGAGTTTCTGGGACGTGTATTGGAAGGTGGTGGCATGACATGGCCACAAGTTTGCCACATTTCAATCCCTCAGGAGTCATGGATCACAGATTTTGTGTGCATTCTGTAAATTATTTTATTTGAAATATATTGATTTAAAAACTGTTGCTCTATGATGCACAGTTTTGCTGAATTGAAAATTACAAAGTATCAAACAGACCCAAGAGTTTTAATAATATATATTGCATATAGTATATGTAAATTTATGAACTTTACATTATTCTAAATCAAAATCTTCAATATGAAGATTAACCCACATTAATTTAAACTGAGTATAGTATCAGCAGAGAATAGTTTGCTAATCTCTCGCACAATTCAATGTGACACAATTCACTGGGATTTGAGACTGAAGATCCTTTAGAGAAGGAGAATGCTTGGCCTCATTCTGATCTAAGACATTTATTTGTCTCTTTCTTAGATCTTGTTTTGGGGCCTGAGAGATCTGAAACGTGTGAACCTATTTGAGGTTGACCATCCGCAGGTGATAATTGAATGTGCTGGAAAGAAAGTGGAATCAGAAGTGATCACAACTTACAAAGAGAACCCCAATTTCAATGAACTTGTTAAATTTGTTAATGTGGTAAGTGATAACTGGGAGGTAGATCCCAAAAGTTAAGATAATTGTAATAGAACTAATCAAGCTGGAGTTGTACAAATATGATTTAGGAAATGTTTTGTTGAGTGTCAGGGCAGTGATCAGGTACCCGGGTAATTGATTCTCTTGGTTCCAGAAACAATGAACATACAAACAAATAAAGGGATTTTAAGTCTCTTCATTAGCTCAAGCAAACAGATTTAAAAAGCATACATACTAAGCGAAATGATACCCAAATCTCTTGCAAGCTGCTATGGTCATAGACTCTAAGACCTGATCTTGACGTGATAATACATGATTCTGGAATGGGAATCGAAAGTATAAAACTTTCACAGTGAGAAAAGCTTTGAAGCTACAAAATTGCCCCTTCTCCTTTATTCAGTAATATAAGTAAAAAAGTGAGCAGGTTAGCTCAGAATGAGCTCTAAACTTCTAGGCTTTTCTCAAAAAAAAAGGAAAAAACAAAATATGTCACTAAACTCCTCAAAATAACAATAGTCTTTCACGTTGCCATTACAGGAAGGACCGTTATCTTTTATAGCAGTCACATGCATATCTTTTTGTTAAATATTGTTTTCTTCCTTTTATAAACATTGGGAATCCTATATAGCTGAGTTTCAGTGGAAATGTCTGATGGCAATCTGCCTATTGAATTACTGGATATCTGATCAAGAAAAGAAATGTGTACTTCTGCTATTGAAACAGTGGAAATTCAGTGAAACATCATAATAATCTACTTATCTTAGAAATACTATGGATTGTTCTGAAATTCATTTGCTTGACTTTTTTTTAAATAGGAACTTCCAGAACAGGTGTACTTACATCCACCTCTCAGTGTCTTTGTGGTGGAGAAGAGAGCCTTTGGACGCTCTGTCCTCGTGGGAACTCACATAGTTTCTCATATTATGAAATTTGCTCCTAAAGAAGTAGATGAGATGGAAGAGGAAACAGATAACCCCCCCAAGAGTGAGCTTTTAGAGTTTTTTATTTTTTATTTATTTTATTTTATTTATTTGTCGAGTACGTATTAGATAATATATATAAGTATAAGCATGAATTGAATATATAAAATGAATACAATTAAAGGGAACATTAGGACAGGGATGGTAGGCACGCTGGTGCTCTTATGCACGCCCCTTACAGACCTCTTAGGAATGGGGTGAGGTCTACAGTAGCCAGTCTAAGGTTAAAATTTTGGGGGGTTTTGGGAAACCACAGAGTCAGGTAGTGCATTCTAGGCATTGACCACTCTGTTGCTGACATTATTTATTTAGGACATTATCCAATGAAATGAAATAGAGTGTAATGTGGGGGTGTCAAACTTGTGGCCCATGGGTCACGCGCTGGCCATGCCCACTCCCATTTTAGTGAAGGGCGGAAAAGTCACGATGTGTCACGTGACGATAATGTGACAACCTGAGTTTGACACTCCTGGTATAATCATTGGGATAGAAGAGTACAGCATCTGCTTTGTAAACTATCTTTGTCATATAAAGGAATGTCCTGATGGGTCACACTTAGAATGTATTTGCATGTATTTGCATTAAACATGTGGTTAATATATTTTATTTCAGAAAGGAAAGCATCAGATAAACCAAATATCTCCCGAAAAGTGATGAACTTTGGTGCAACTGCTGGACAGACAGTAATAAATATTGGTGCAGCTGCTGGGCAGACAGTAATAAATATTGGTGCAGCTGCTGGAGACCTAGGAAGCAAAGCTAATCCCCTCAAGCTTGTCAAGGTGAGTGCAGCAACGTTTCAGGTTTACTTTAACAAGAGATTCTGTAATATTGGTTGTATAATACATACATGGATGTTTTGGAAAAAACATTGACATGATGGCACCAATTAAACGGCAAAGAAGGAAATATAAATGAGAAATGCATGAAAACAAAGGAACCTAAAATATTTTAAGACCCACTTTGAGGCACTGTTTAAGGCATCAGTCTAGAAATCAGGAAACTATGAGTTCTAATTCTGCCTTAGGCGTGAATTCAGCTGGGTGAGTTCCAAAATATTTCTGAGTAACAGTGATCAGGAACCTCCCCACTGCCAGATCCAGGAACAAGTGCAAGTAGCACACAAACAAAGTTGTGCAAAGGACCTCCAGATTATACGGTGAATCCAAGTGAGGCAGTGCAACCCCATCCAGATTCAAGGATGAATTTATCTCCCTAGGGCCCCAAATTCACAGCTAATTGTTCTTGGAATGGTGAAGCTGAAATCTGTTCTTTCCTCTCAGATCCCCAAGACCTCCAAACTGCTTCACTTGGATGATTGGGGCCATGATCTACAATTAAGTGTTATTAGCATGCTAAGATACTGCACCCTACATCAAAAGATCACTCCCCTCAACAGCTTTATTATCTAATGTACATATTAAACTGGAGAGGGTAGAGAGCAGAGCCCTGAGATATACACAAAGCAAGGGTTTTGGGCTAGACCACTTTCTCCCTCCCCCACCTTCCAATCCCTCAATGCAGATTAAGGAGGACTAGGATGGATGCACTATCCCTATTCTGAGCCCACCAGAAGTCATTAGCAAGCATAATTAAAATCTCTCAGTATTGTATAATCCTAGTTTGAAAGAGGTCCAGATAATCTACTTCCATTCAGGACCCTTTGGAGCTGCAGGTTGACCACTTTCTTAATAACCTTCTTACCTTGACAGTAATGATGAGATAATGTCAGGATTCAGGATTGATATATGGATTTTATGAAGTAATCTTCTAGTTGTTGGAGAGGTTCAACAAGATTGTTCTACATTTCCACATAATGGATGGAATTTTATGTCATTTATATTCAGGCACCACTGAAAAAAATCCCTATTGATAAATTGGTACCGAAAGAGGAAGAATTTGAGGAGGAAAAGCCTGAGAAGGAAGAACTGGATTGGTGGTCCAAGTACTATGAATCATTAAAGGAATTAAATAAACAGGTAATCATGAACCTTATTGTATAATTTATATTGTATTATAATGAGATACGGGACTGAGTTGGATTACCTGTCCCTTCTAACTTATTAATTATAAAGTGTAAAGTTGGGATACTAGAAGATAACGGGGCTGTTTAAACAGTAAAATCTCCTAAAATAGGTCTGATTTTGTTAGGTAAAACAGAGCTCATGTTGATTTAATCTAGATTATGAATTTATTTTTCCCCTATGCTGCTGTCTTTGCTCTTCAATGCATTTACTGATTTTCCAAATAGACATGGGCTGCAATCTCTTATCAATAAACCTAGGATTTGTTCTCAATGCAACTTAATTACTGTGTAGGACTGCACTGCCTGCATTTTTTCAAGTTCTATAAAAACTTTGTCCTGTTACTCATAATGTATTTTAATCCTGGCTGTTCACCGCCCTGAGTCCTTCGGGAGAAGGCCGGTATAAAAATTTAATTAAAAAAATAAAAAAATAATAAGAAGAACTCTATAGAATAAGTAAGAAGAAAAGGCTCTCACACAAAATAATTTAAAATTAGAGGAAAAGAAAAGAAAAAGAATGCTGAATATCCATATAGGTTATTAAATAATCAGTGTTTCCAGTGCAACATTTATTAATTTCTAGCATTTTACTGTAAAACTCACATTAGAAAACTATAAGAATCTTCAGTATTAGAAAACTGTAAGACCGTAGAATGGTAAGTCTGATTGACATCTGTTATAACTCAGTTAAAGGCCATTCTCTTTTGCAGTCTCTTAGTGATGAAGAAGAGGAGGACGCAAATGATGCAGGTGAGTTAATCATGCTATAGAATGGCATTCCTTAACTCTGTATCTTCCCAATGTGTTAAATCACACTTTCCATCTTCCTAGCATACCCAGGAGGAATTATATTGGCCCAGCAGACACCAGGGCAGGAGAATGCTAGAGACAACATTTCTCCAGATTATTACCTATTTGAAGTTTCAGCTTTCTTTACCGGAAAGAGACCAACACTGTCTTTGTGCACATCAATAGAATGAACCAATATTGTAACTAAACACCAAATCAGTGGTTGATCCCCTACCTACAACCTCAGATCATTATCCCAAAATTTCTGCTTTCTCTAAAGTGCCAAGTAGTTGTGGTGTCATCTGATTCATCTATCCAAACAGGCTCTTGCTATACCAACATTCAATTCTCTCTGCTAGAAGAAAAAAGAGAAATGTAGCCAAATCGGGTGGGTGAGTTTTGCTCTTAACAGTTGGAAGAGATCACTATTCTAAATAGAAGTAAAATGGATGTAATAAAGAAAACCAAAAAGTAAATTAAGTCATTAACTTTACCCAAGTACTCAGAATCATTGCAGCCAGCACCTAACATTGTGAGCTGAGGAGAAGACCCCTTTAATTTGTTGTTATCTTCTTTAGATGGAGGGAACCTGAATGCTGCTTCTCTTGATGAGGAGGTAGAAGATGAAATAGTTGTTGAAGCCGAGCCAGTCCGCCCAAAAAGGAAACTTATAGCAACATTAAAGGTAAGTCTTTGTACAAAAAAAAAGAAATAATTTGATTGACATCAAATCTACAAATTTAGCTAAATTTAGTATATTTACTGAAGTAGTTCTAGTTTTTTCACATGGAAGGAGTTTGTGCCAGGGGTGAAATTCAGCAGGTTTTGACAGGTTCTGGAGAACTGGTAGCGGAAATTTTGAGTAGTTCGGAGAACCGGCAAATACCACCTCTGGCTGGCCGAGAGTGGGGTGGGAATGGAGATTTTGTAATATCCTTCCCCCAGGAGTGGGGTGGGAATGGAGATTTTGCAGTATCCTTCCCCTGCCACGCCCACCAAGCCACACCCACAGAACGTAGTAAAAAAAATTGAATTTCACGACTGGTCTGTGCTATACTTCAATGTTTTCTCTCTCAAAATGTCAGAAAACCTACTACCAGTTTTCAGTCAATTGTGATCAGAAAGAGTTCCAAGAACTGCAGAAAATGATTTAGAGGGAGTTGTTTGTATTTCTGGGACAGAATGGTACCTAGCCTTCTTTTATAGAATTATCTATATCACCTGTATCTATTGAAATAGAATACTACCTATATCTCTGACTGATAACATGAATTTTGAGCACAATAGGAACAGGATATAACATAAAAAGGAACAGGATAAGGAGCAGCCAAAAAAAAAAAAAAATCAAACAGTGAATCTGTCATTACAAAATTTTTCTTTGATTGCAATAAGTTTTCTGTTCTGTTCTAATTTGGGTTATGTTCAATTACCATAGTGCACATTTTTATTCCAGATTTATAGTTCAGAACTAGAGAATGAGTTTGACAATTTTGAGGACTGGTTATGTATTTTTCCACTTCATCGTGGAAAAGCTAATGAAGATGAAGATGGGAATGAGGAAGAAAAATTTGTCGGGAAATACAAGGTAGGAATCTTTTGAATTATATTTATTAATACCATTTGATTTTGTTCCCAAAGTAGTAATGGTAGTGAATTTATTCCTATTAATACTGAACAGTTTGGCATAGGGGCTCCTCAATTCAGTCTTACTTATTCCTTTATAAAATGTAAGCCTCACTGACTTTAATGGAATGATCACCCAGAATCTTTGCTCTGTGCTTTCCATAGTTCTTAGGACAGATTCCTGTTGCTGCAGTCTGGAAATACTCTTTTTTTTTCTTTTTCTTTCTTTTTTACAAATGGTGAACTTTTTTTTTGCAATAGGTAAAAATGGGATCCAAATCCTAATTTGGGAATATGATTGCTAATCTGAAAGAAAGTCTATTTTAATACAATCTGTTATTGCAGGACATTCATTCCAAAGCGTCAACTAGTTCAGAATATGATGGGTTTAACATAGGATCTTTGCTCCATGACCTGCAGTGGTTGCCGGTGTGCTTTTGGGTGTGATTCAAGGGTTATTGGGTTATTACCTATAAAGGTACTGCCTTCTACAGCTTCTACCAATCTGGTATGAATTGGCAGAGTGGACATATTCCAGGTCACCCTTGATTAAATAGTGCCATATTTCAGGACCCAGGAAGTATGTGTTCTCTGGTCTCTGAAATTAGGTTCTTCCTGAGGTCTGTATGGTTCCTAGGTGGATGTTATTCTAGAAAATATTGAAAACTGGCTGTTTATCCTGGCCTTGGGGTAGGATGGATATTTATATTTGCATTGTTGTTTGGATTGCTATATTGTAAGAATTTTGCAGTTTTATAGTTGTTCAGGTTAATACTTCATGGTTTTTTTTTTGTTGTTGCTTATAAGTTATTCCACTGTGAACTGTTGAAACTGCGTTGGAGTCAGGTGACCTCCATATTGAATAAATAAATATTAATTAATTAAAAGTCAGATATATTCTGCTAGGAGAAGCGAATAGCTTCTTCTCAGCAATAGGGTTTTTCAAAATATAAATTACTAGAAAAAAATACATAAACAGCATGTTCTTCTCAACTCCTTCTACTGCAGGGTTCATTCTATGTTTATCGAGCTGAAGAGGCAGGTCCAGAACATAAGATCTCCCAAGGCATCCCCAGAAATAGACCCATCAAGGTTCTTGTCAGAATTTATATTGTCAAAGTAAGTATTTTGACTTCATATACAGAAATACAGATTTAGGATTCTAATGTTTCTTGAGGTACACAGCAGAAGTTGATTTCCAAAGCACAATCTCTGTTACTGAAATAACAGAGATTCTGTTATTAGTCCAACCCTGGGCATTACTTACATATTTACTTATGGCTCCCTACTTATGGTTTAGTGCCATTCTTTCATAAATTGAAAAGTAAAATATTATTACAGAACATTCTTCTGACATTCTAAGATTGGCTATTTTCAAATGAAGAATTCCTAATAATGTTCTTGCCCCTACCTTGCAGATTGTTTTCCTGTTAGGAAAATAGATCCAGGATTGGGAAAATATAGGAGAGTTAAATAATGGAAGGTGCTGTTTACAAACCATGAACTCTCCAAGGCAATGGCATTAAGAAAAATGCACTTGTAAGCAATCTAAGCCTTTTTTCAGATGGGAAAATATAAGTTTACCACAACATGCATGAAATTCCATTATATTGATTCCACATTAATTTGTAGAATTCTTTTTCTCCCATGCTTTTGTATTCTGTCACCATATCACATGTTGCTGTTTCTTTAGGCAACTAATTTGACACCAGCAGATCCCAATGGCAAAGCAGATCCCTATCTTGTGGTTAAGATTGGCCAACAACAAAAAGACACCAAGGATCGATATATCCCAAAACAGCTCAATCCAGTTTTTGGAGAGTAAGGATATGTTTTTATCTTATATCAGTTACATCTTCTCTAAATCTTTCTTGTCTTACCAGAAGATTTTTCTCTATTTCAGAAGAATGTACCCATTTGTTATAGGCATAAAAATACTGTCAGATGTAAATGCCTTATTCTCTAATGTGTAAATAGTATATGAACGGGGTATCAGGGGTTAACTTATTCTTCACTTCTTAATGTATTCATAATTCACCACTCCCATATCTAGCTCCACCCATTGTATATATATAAGGAGCTGTATGCATCCATTTCTTCGCTTCTATCTGTGAATATTCAGTGAATATAGAATGCCTAATGTAAATAAAAGGAGATATATTTAAACCTTTAACTCTTACTAAATTTATTGAGTCTGATCCTGAAAATATTGCAACAAGCTGGTAGCAGAGGATGGTTAATTGACTCAATAAAAAACTTAAAAATGTCTAAGAAAGATAGGCCCAACACCAGGGCATACAGCAAAGAAATGGAAACAGAACAAGAAATAATCGATGAATCCACAAACGCGATTTCGAGAGAATCCGAAGAATACACCACTGAAGACGAAGAAATAATAGATAAAAATGATGATCGGGAGGAAATCGAAATAGAGAATAACGAACTCAGGTCAGAGATATTAAAACTATTGAAGAGCCAGAAGAATGATGAAAGCCTCATCGCGAACCTCCAAGATATGCTGAAGAACAGCGGAGCAGCGAGAGAGAAGCACATCACTAATGAAAAGTCAAAAGACCCAAAAATAGTGAGTGATATGACTGCAGAGAAAATTATTGTGAAGAAGAAAAACGGTGATCCCGCGTGAAATTTTGAATGGCAGCCATCTTGGTTTCAACAGACCTCCAGGGTGAGCGAAGCAGAGCCAATCAGAAAACTCAATTCAAAATTTCTGGTGCGAAAAACGTTATCAGACAACGAAAACGAAAAAGAAGATTCAAACACCTCAGAAGAATCAGAATCAGAAAGTGAAGATGATTCAACAAACAATCAAATAAAATCAGCAATGAAAACGCTTTTTGCTGCATTTGGGCCAAAACTAAAAATTACTAAAAAGCTAACGAAGAAACGAGCGAGCAAGCCAATGCATCGGGACCTACCCGCTCCCATCCTGACTACGAGAGCGCCGACACCCGAACCCAGAGAGCCCTGCCGATACCGCCCCACACCACAGACCGAAGCAAGCACCAACGCCCTCAAAAGAAGAGGAAGAGCAGACACCATCGTCAGGACTCCCAAGATCGAACCAGAGACCGATTCGTCCGAGGAGGAGCAGAACGAGCGAGCCGCAACGAGGAGAACCTTTCACGACGACTTCAAGGAAGAAATGGACAACGCGCATGCGCAAGACTACGCAGACGGTCCGGGAAGACATGAATTGACGAGAAGACCGTGCAGGCTCGTTGCGAGCATCCCCACGCCGTTTTGTAACTTTCTGCATTTACGAGACCACGGACTACCTCAGGTTGTAAGTAATGGACCTAATAATGTCGGAAATTTACCCAGTGACTTCCCAAAGTTAAGGATAGATGGCATTAATTTACAAGAATGGTATCAGCAGCTCCAGGTTGTCTTTATGAAGGAAAACTTACTGTTCTTTATCACTAGTCCCCCAAAAAGACCTTGGACTCTAAAAATAGACTGTTTACACCATAGAGCATTTTTCTTATTAATATCTAGTGTATCTCCTGCAATGTATCACAGCATTAAGCAAAATCTGACTGTTTCAGAAATTATTCAATGCATGTTCAATTTGTTTCACAGTGACAGTGTAGCTACCATCACAAGGATGTCTAAAGATTTCTTTTCATCTAGGATAAAACCAGGGGTTTCCATAAGTGAGCACTTAATATCTTTAAACAAAATAAGAGCTGAACTGCATTTAAGGGGGGAGGTGATTTCAGACCAAACAATGAAAAGTGTTATTATCAACTCACTTGATCCATCATGGGACAATTATATGTCACATTTAGACACAATCAACCTAGGATACTTATCCATAGAAAGTCTATCCAATAAATTGATAGCAGAAGACAATTCAAGAAGGAATCGTTCTAACAATCACATAGAACACAAACCATATAGGAAAGTAGCTTTCCAAGAAAAATATAATGAAACATTTAAATGTCACAACTGTGGATCCAGGGAACACAATAGAAGAGATTGCCCCAAAATTTCAAAAGAAAGACATAGGTCAGAATATAGAAACAAATACAATTATAGACAGTCTTCCATGGATAGACATAGATATAGAAGCCCACCAAATTACAAAGAGAATAGAGGGGGCAGAGATAATTCAAAGGATAGAAAATCTGGTTCACTGAATGGATTAAATAAGCAAGACAACACTAACATACAACAGAATGAGAACAATAATTGGCTTATTGATTCTGGAGCAACTAATCACACCACTAATAACAAAATTATACTGTTTTCATTTGTAGAAGATAAGTTTGTAATAAAGGTAGCTAACCAAGAAAAGGTTCAAGTATTAGGTAGAGGGAATGTAACCTTGCCTGGTCTAGGAAAAATAGAGGGGGTATTATTAATACCTGAAATACCTCATAACATACTAAGTGCCATAAAACTAAGTAGGGATTCTGATATTAACATTGTTTTTTCTAAAGGAAAAGCAACTTTGGAGAAAAATAAAGTAGATATAGGCACTGTGATGATTAAAGGAGGCCTACCTTACCTAATAACAAAGGAAAAATGGTTGCACAACATTGATTCAAATATGGAAGATTGTATTGAAGTAGATAATGAAAACATTAGCAACAGTGACAATGATGAATGTAAAATATCTCATGATCACAAAGATGCACACAATGAAAAAAAACCAAAAATAGGTAAGCCAATTCATGATGAGTGTGCTCACATCTTACATAGGAAGTTAGGACATGCCAGTTTTCCTGTAGTACAAAAAATGACTGAACACGCAGAAGGTGTTAAAATAAAAAATTGTGAAAACTATTTGGAATGCTCAGTATGTAAATCTACAAAACTAAAAACTAGCCCCAGGCCAAGAAAATCTACTAGATCAACCAACAAAATTTTTGATTTAGTACACATGGACTTAGTTGGTCCACTAACTCCATCAATCACTTATAGAAAACGTTACTTCTTGACCATAGTAGACGATTATAGCCGCTATGGATTTGTTTATACATTAAAACACAAAGATGAAACCTTTCAAAAATTTAAAGAATTTTATAAACGCATAGAAACATAACACAATATCAAAATAAAACAAATTATGACAGATAGGGGATGTGAATTCATGTCTAAAGAATTCTCCCAATGGTTAAAGGACAAAGGAATGTTACATTACACATCTAGTCCATTTTCTGCGTTCCAGAACGGGATTGCAGAGAGGAAGAACTCAACATTACAAACCATGATTAGATGCACATTGGAAGATGCTGGCTTAAGCAAACAATTCTGGTCAGAAGCCCTACATTATTCCAATTACACACAGAATAGAACCTGGTCCAGCATTGTAAATAAGACACCATATGAGGTGATGTATAATAGGAAACCAAAATTGGCACACATGCACATATTTGGAGTCACTGCAGACGTACACATACCTAAGCAATTAAGAAGAAAGGGAGAAAACGTGTCCAGAAGACTCAGATTTATGGGATACGAGACAGGCACTAAAGGGTACAGATTCATTGATAATAATAACAAATTTATAGTCTCCAGAACAGCTGTGTTCCATGAGCAGGCCAACTGGTCGAAAATACATCTTAATGAAATATTTCCAAGTAACAACAAAGATACAAAATCTCAAGAGAAAGAGACTATAGAAAAGCAAAATATCAACAAATATAAAAACAAAACCAAAACATGGACAAATAGTCAACACAAAATAAAGACAGACACACTAACAAAAAAGGAAGCAAGATATTTGCATGATAACAATAGTAAACCTGAAAAAACAATTAGAAACACCAGAAATCAGATGCCAAATAAATACAAGGATTACATAATGCATATGGATGGTGAGTCAACGACACCTAATACATATGAGGAAGTGTTAAAACTTCCTCGTAAAGAAAAAGAAAAATGAGAATTAGCAATGAAAAAAGAGATGGAAAGCTTACAAGGATTAAATGTATTTACACCTGCAATTGCACCAAAAGATAAAACAATTATTGGTACTAGGTGGATATATAAAATTAAGAACTTAGAGGGAGGCAATACCCTATACAAAGCTAGACTAGTTGCACAAGGTTATGCACAGAAATATCCGGAGGACTATACTGACACGTATTCCCCCACAGTAAGAACTGAGAGTGTCAAAACAGCTCTAGTGGTAGCATCAGCACTCAATCTCGATGTATTCCAATATGACATACAGACTGCGTATCTACACGCAAAACTAGATAAGGAAATATATGTAAGAGCACCTCACAGTCAATACACAAACAAGAATGAGACTTGGTTGTTAAACAAGAGTTTATACGGGTTAAAACAATCTGGTAAACGATGGTATGATTGTTTAGTAAAAGTACTTAAAACCATGGACTTCAATGCTACCACTGCTGATAACTGTTTCTTTGTCAAAAAGGGTGATGATTACATAGAGTTTGTATTGATCTATGTGGATGACATTTTATACATAGGAAAACATAAAGAGAGAAGGGAAACTTTTGTAACTAAGCTAAATGAACATTTCTCATTGAAATCTTTAGGCAAAGTAAATAAGTATCTTGGTGTTCAAATTAATAAGACTAAAAGAGGATTCAAACTTACTCAGAGAGATAAGATCATAGAGCTCTTAAACAAATGCAATCTAAGTGATGCCAAACCTTGTGATACTCCTATGCAGACTGACTTTCTAAGAAATGCTGATGAATCATCCCCTGAATTCAAAGATAACACATTTTATAGATCAGTCATAGGTTCACTTCTTTATATATCTAATTGGACAAGACCGGATATCGCTTTACCCCTCAATTTATTATCCAGACATGTTAGCAAGCCAACAATGTATCACTGGGAAGGTGTTAAAAGAATATTAAGGTATCTGAAAAACACACTAGACTTTTGTTTAATGTTAGAACCTAAAGATAATAAAGAACCAAAGCTTACATGTTACGCAGATGCGGATTGGGCTGGAGACACCTCATGTAGAAAAAGTACATCTGGTTATATATTCCTCTTAAATGACTGTCCAGTTTACTGGTACACTGGTAAACAAGAATTAGTGGCCACTTCAACGACAGAAGCAGAATATGTTTGTTTATCCAAAGCTGCAAATAACCTTGTATGGTTTAATGATTTAATTTCAGATGTCTGGAAAACACCTGCTTTGCCTTTTGTTATGCATGAAGACAATAAAGCAGCTATTGAAATATCTAGATCTGACGCCATTGGACAAAGGTCCAGACACATAGATATAAAATTGAAACATGTGAGACAATTATCTCAAGATGGATTTATTAAGGCAGTGCATTGTGAAACTTCAGAACAATTAGCTGACATATTGACAAAGCCTTTACCTTCCAAGCAGCATAAATACTTGACTTCTAAGTTGCATGTTTTGTACTGTCCTGAATCTGAATGTAATTGGTGTAGCATAACGAATCGGCATTTAGAGGGGGATTTGTCAGATGTAAATGCCTTATTCTCTAATGTGTAAATAGTATATGAACGGGGTATCAGGGGTTAACTTATTCTTCACTTCTTAATGTATTCATAATTCACCACTCCCATATCTAGCTCCACCCATTGTATATATATAAGGAGCTGTATGCATCCATTTCTTCGCTTCTATCTGTGAATATTCAGTGAATATAGAATGCCTAATGTAAATAAAAGGAGATATATTTAAACCTTTAACTCTTACTAAATTTATTGAGTCTGATCCTGAAAATATTGCAACAAATACAATAATATGTGTTCATAGCATCAGCAACGTTTATATGCATGGATTCTTTAGGGCTGATAGTGGAGCTTTCTGTAGGACTGGTAATGTAGAGAAATGAGAAAGTTGAAGTATTCCAAGGATGGACACTAACATGACCAATGAACTAGAAGATAACAACCTTTCAGCACAGATAGAGGGAATCTGAGGTTATATCTGCCTAATATGCTCATGAAAATAGGAGTAAAAGAAAGCAAACTGCTAGTAAAAAGTAAAACAATTGCAAGGGTCTGCTACTTATCTGACTATTTAAAAAAAGAAAGAAGGAAGGTGGACCAGGGACTTTAAAATGAAAGAATAATCTTTATCATTATGCCAATGGATCCATCCAGCCGGTACTCCTTTTATTTTGGCATTTATGTTCATAAATACAAGTTAAATGAAATGCTGCTATAGCAAGCAATAAAATGATTATTGTACAGAAGCTATTTTGTTATGTTCTGTCTTTACTTGCTATCTCCAACTGGTATTATTTTCTTTCTATCTCATATTTAGAGTACTGGAGCTTTCGATATCATTTCCTATAGAATCAGAACTCACTATATCAATATTTGACCATGATTTAGTTGGATCTGATGATTTAATTGGGGAGACCAAAATTGACTTGGAGAACCGATTCTACAGCAACCACAGAGCCAATTGTGGAGTGGCTTCACAATATGATACGTACGTATTATAGGAGACGTCAAGGTGACTGAATCTCTCTCTCATTTTATTAGTATTCTGTAGCTTTGTCAACAGAGCTTAAGACCCAATGCTTTCTGCCCTATAGGAATGCCAGCACTAATTAACCAGTTTCATATCTAATCTAAACTTGTTAAAAAGCAACTTACCCATATCTAATCATTTGTTACAGAGAAGGCTACAATATATGGCGAGATGCTTTCAAACCCACGCATATCTTGGAAAGTCTATGCAAGAAGAACGCACTCCCCTCAGCTGAATACAGGGCAGAGGAAGTCAAAGTAAATAACAAGATTTTTAAAATCCCCCCTGAAGCTTTTCCTGAAGGTAATGATACATACCTTTGATATATTTTTTTATTTCAACAGTGCTGGATACTTATTTCCAAAGCTGAACATTCATTTCCACGTAATCCTGATTATTTATGCAGAGTCTTAATTTGAAATCTTTGTAATTGCTAGAACAGATTTCCATTGCCTAGTGATCTCAGAAGTATTTGACTTCAGCTAGTACCACAATCTTTTCTAATTGGGACCATGGTCCATTTCTACTTGCTCCCAATTTATTCTGCTGCAGAAGGCATATCTATATATCAATATCTATCTTTAATTTTGTCACATTTTATCACTTTCTTTGGGGAATTTAAGCAAGTGATGTTCCTTAATTTTATCATAATTAAGTGAAGCTAAGTTTCAACGGAGAGGTTATATCTGCTTCAGACATCACCCAAAGCCACAAAGTTGTTTGTCTGAAGATTTGGTTTAGCTTCTTCTCTGCATTACTATGTAAATTTAGAGAGTTTTACAGGTAGCCTTTGACTTAGAGCCATTTGTTTAATGACCATTTGAAAATATGATGGCACTGAAAAAAAGGATTTATGATCAGGCCTTGCACGTATATGACTATTGTAGGGCCCTGCTTTTCATGTGAGCAAAATTCAGGCATGTATTTTTGATGATTGCAACGTCCCAGGATCATGTGATTGCTATTTGCAACATTCTCAGAGAGTTTCTGACAAGAAAATCAATGGAGGAAGCAGGATTTGCTTAGTGACAGCATAAACACTTTTAGCACAGCATAAAAGTGATAAAATTGAGCATGACTCGCTTAATGACCATGCTGCTTAGTGACAGACACTCTGGTTCCAGTTGCAGTCATAAATTGAGTATTACATTACCTGTATTTGTTAAGCTGTTTTAAGTAAACACAGTCATGCTTAGAACACTTATCAAGTATTATGATTCATGCACCTATTTTTCCTAAAGAGCCTTAGAGTACTATCCTAAATTTATTTCAAACTATCCCCAAGTCAGTTGAACATCTTTTTATTTGAACACTCACCCACCCACATATATGTATATGTATATATTTGGATATGTTTATTTATCCAAATATATGCAGATATATTTGTGTGTGTGTGTGTGTGTGTGTGTGAGAGAGAGAGAGAGAGAGAGAGAGAGAGAGAGAGATAGAGAGAGAGAGAGAGAGAGGGAGGGAGAGCGATGTGTGTATCACACATCCTAACTCTTTCAGCAGGAAAATGTTAAAATATTAATTCCCACTAACTGGGATATTTTTCCAAATTCAGTGGCACTACTATGGATACATAATTAGAAATTGAAAATGAGTGCATGATTAGAAATCTCATATATCACATTAATTACTGAATTGAATCCAGACTTGAAGAAGTGCCTGTTGGGACTCTGTTTTGTTATATTTCAGAAGCCTTGGCAAAAGACAACAAAGAAAATAATGACGAAACCTGGTCTGCCTATGATGAGCACAAGGCTTTGTATGTTCTTCAACACTGGGATGAAATGCCCGAGTATGGATGCAAATTAGTACCAGAACACGTGGAAGTTCGATCCATTTACAATCCAGATAACCCCGGTATTCTCCAGGTAAAGCAGAAAGTTGATTTATACATACTATAGCACTGTTATATTTTGCATCCAACATTTACATACGTATCTGTAACGTAGCAGCTGTTGCCTGCAAAATATTTTTAGGAACACATGCATGGCCTGCTGTCTAGCGAGGTCCTTTCTAGTATATACCTTGTGTTATGGGATTTCAACTCCCGTAATAATCTTCTGAGGACAGAAGGCTGCTCTAGCACAATCATAGCAATATGGGTTGATACCAGTGGTGGGTTGCCCCCAGTTCACACCGGTCCTATGGTAAAACCGGCGGGAGGCTTCGCCCACCAACCCTGACATCATCAGAATGCTTCTGCGCATGCGCCGAAGAGCACGCGTGGGGCCCCGTTGCGAACTGGTAGTAAAGGTAAGTAGAACCCACCCCTGGTTGATACAGTTACTCTGCCCAAGTTAAGCTCAATTCCTGGTGACTTTATAGATATGGCAGTATACACATAATTATAAATATGGTTTGCCATTATCTTCTCCCTGGGTGGTGTTTTTTTTTTTCCAATTTTGCGATCTATGACAGCTCATTGTCTTAATCTCTCTTCACACCGCAATTCCCAAGTTGCGGTGTAAAAACACAGATGCATGGAATAATACCACGCAACTTAGGCTATTGACCAACAAAGGAGAGAACATTGTCAAGTGACTTTTTGTTGTTCTTTTTTCTCCAGGGCTCTCTCCACATGTGGATTGACATGTTTCCAAATGATGTCCCTGCGCCACCACCTGTCAACATCAAACCACGACTTCCAATCAGGTAGGGAGGGATCTCTGTGAAAAGGAATCTGAATCAATGCTTATTTTACCATTATAGAATTGTTTGGGTACCGGTATATTGCGCATCGGGTAAAGATTTGTGACTTGAAATTCTCTGATGCTGCAAACATTTAAACTTTTATCTACTTTCCAACTGCAAATTGCATCATGTTGCATATGAGTGAAAAGTGCACTTAATATTCTGGAAAACAGTTACAGAATAACAGATTCACTACAGTTAATTTCATCTGGATTCTTTTTCAAGGGGAAAAGTGCACACTTGTGGGTAATATGCTGTTAAGAATGGAAAGTAATAAATGCATAATAAAGCAAGAGGAATATCCAGCTGTATCTTGTCTCAGAATTAATGGAGTGACTAACAGGCTAAAGCCAAATTTAGATTAATTCAATGGTATATGAAAAGAATCGGTAATTCTAATATGGAAACCATGGAAATCACATTGAATGCATGCTATTTTAGCATTAAACCAAATGCAGAAAATCTGCAATTACTGTAAGGGTTTGTTTGTCAAAGAGGTTTTTTTGTGCCAAGGCTCCTGGCAAGGGGATTCACTGCCCCCCATCTTGAATGCATTTTTGCAATTAATTAACAGATCAACCAACAAATTACTCAGGATTTGCAAGAAAATCATAATGTCTTTGGTTTTTTCTTCTTCTTTCCCAGTTATGAACTACGTGTCATTATCTGGAATACAGATGATGTGATTCTTGATGATGTCAATCCAATAACAGGAGAAATTTCCAGTGACATATATGTCAAAAGGTGCATTTGTGGGGATAGGTTAAAACAACCAGAAATCTGCCCCTGGGCCATCCTTTCTGTTTCATTAAATGTGTGAATTGGACTTTAATAGATTGCATTTGTACGTGAAAGGTTAATTCATAATTATCTTGGTACAAATTCCTCCTGCTACATGGTTACTTTTGGGTTTTTAAAGAAACAGCACTTTGTATGATGTGAACTTTAGCCCACTCTCAATTTGTGGATTTTTCCTTGCTATTTGGGAGTTAATCAATTTAACAGTTTATCTGCAGGACCATCTATGGCTGGTCACATCTATCTGACCCACTAGAGCAGGGAGGCAAGGAATGTTGCGGGTCCCATCCCCTAGGTAGGACCCTACCTAGCTAGGACCTAGATAAGACCCTAGGTCCTACCTGGTAGGACCCAAAAGAAGGGCCTTCTCCACGGTGGCTCCCGCTCTCTGGAACATGATTCCCCCAGAGATAGACTAGCCCCCACTCTAACACTCTTTAGGAAGGCGCTAAAGACCTGGTTCTGCCAGTGGGCCTGGGGGATCCAGAGCAGGGTGGAACCCATTAAATGGCTTGTGTGATGTGTTTTCACTGGGATAGGGGAGGGGTGGGGAGCTATTATTTTATTAATTTATTATTTGATTATTTTCTTCTATTAGTATATATATATACTAATACGGAGACTCAGGGCAGCTTACAAGGCGTTAAGCAATAGCCTTCATACTTTTGTATATTTTATACAAAGTCAGCTTATTGCCCCCACAAACCAGGTCCTTCTTTTACCTACCTTAGAAAGGATGGAAGGCTGAGTCAACCTTGAGCCTGGTGAGAATTGAACTCACAGTAATTGCACGCAGCTGCAAGCTAAATACTACCTTTTAACAGTAGCATTAGTCAGCTGCACCACTCAGATACGATGTTTTTATATTTGTGTAAGCTGCCTTGAGTCGCCATGTGCGAATAGGCGGCAATATAAATTTTCTAAAACAAACAAACAAACAAACAAACAAATAAATAAATAAATAAATAAATGCAACATGATTTTTCATTTTCATAGCAAATATTACTCTACTGATATAGATTTTGGCTTGGGGCACCGAAATAATGCTGCTGTTGCTTTTTTTTCAAGCTTGCATATGAAAATACACTGTCTATCCTTTGTAGGTAATCCTCGACTTACACCCGTAGTGGAGCCCCAAATTTCCATTGTTAAGCAAGACAATTGTTAAGTGAATTGTGCCCCATTTTATGATCATTTTTGCCACAGTCGTTAAGAGAATTACCGCAGTTGTTAAAGAAATCATGCGGTTATTCAGTGAATCCAGCTTCCTCAATGACTCTGCTTGTCGGAAGCCAGCTGGGAAGGTTACAAATCACATGACCCCGGGGCAGTGCAACTGTCATGAATACACGCCAGTTGCCAAGCACCTGAATTCTGATGATGTGACCATGGAGATGCTGCAACAGTTTTAGTGTGAAAACCGGTCATAAGTCACTTTTTTTCAGTGTCGCTATAACTTTGAACAGTCACTAAATAAAATGGCTATAAATCGAGGACTACCTATATATAAAAATGTGGATATTTTTAATGTGATGGAGGCTAGAGGGTGGGCAGTTGAGACATATAACTTTGGGGCTTGAATGAACAAATCTCCATTCCTTCCTACACTGTTACCTTATTTAGGATGTACAGGTAGTCCTCGACTTACAACTACAATTGAGCATAAAATTTCCACAGTAAAGTGAAACATTTCTTAAGTTAATTTTGCCCCCTTTTACGTCCTTTCTTGCCACAGTTGTTATGTGAATCACTGCAGTTGATAAATTAGTAACATGGTTGTTAAGTGAATCTTAACCATGGCTTAGGCCCGGGGTACTTGCAGGACCATCTTCTGCCATCCTCCCATCGTTTTGTGCGCTCTCACAGAGTGGGCCTCCTCAGGGTGCCGTCAGTCAGACAATGTCGGCTGGTGGCCCCCAGGGGGAGAGCGTTCTCTGTGGGAGCGCCGACCCTCTGCAATAGTTTGCCTTCCGGGCTTAGGACAGTCCCCGACCTCCTCTTCTTCCGCTGTGAACTGAAGACGTGGCTTTTTCATCAAATGGACTGACCCGTTGAGGGGGGTTTTTACATTGTAATAATTTTAATTAATTTTAATTGGATTTTAATTTATATTTAATTCATATTGTTGAATTTTTATCTTGTAAGCCGCCCTGAGTCCTTCGGGAGAAGGGCGGCATATAAATTGCAATAAAATAAATAAATAAATCTGGCTTCACCATTGATTTTGCTATCAAAAGATTGCAAAAGGTAATCACATGACCTTGGGACACAGCAACAGTCATAAGTATGACTTTGTATAAATATACAAAAGGATGAAGGCTATTGCTGAGCACATTGTAAGCCGCCCTGAGTCTCCTGAGAAGGGCGGCATATAAATCAAATTAAAAAAAAAAAAAAGTATGAACCAGTTGCCAAGCATCTGAATTTTGATCACATGATCATGGGGATGCTACAAAGGTCAGAAGTGTGAAAAATGGTCATAAGTCATTTTTTTCAGTGTTGTTGTAACTTTGAACAGTCACTAAATGAACCGTTGGAAGTCGAGGATTACCTGTACACTGCTCTGGGTCTGGCATTGCCTGCTTCTATCCTTGTTTTTGAATTCCTGCCGTACTGCTGAATCCGGTTGCTTTTAGAAGAGGTTCTTATATCACCTGCCTTCATGTTAAAATGTTGCTAGATGCTAATAAAAAGTTCTCCTGCAGCTGGATCAAAGGACTGGAGAAAGACAAGCAAGAAACAGATGTTCATTTTAATTCTTTGACTGGGGAAGGCAACTTCAACTGGCGGTTTGTGTTCCGCTTTGATTACCTTCCAACCGAGAAAGAGATAACTTACAAAAAGAAGGATTCTATTTTTTCTCTGGAGGAGTCGGAATTCCGTGAACCAGCTGTCCTAGTCTTTCAGGTCTGGGACTACGACAGGATTTCGGCAAATGATTTCTTAGGTATTCTTTTAAATGTACAGAATTGGAATGTTAGCTTGTTTTAGTGCGTGCATGCATGGCACAAATAGGAGAAAATTTAGGAGAAAAAGATAACCTATAATTTCTCTCCCAGCAGTGGTGAAATCTAAAATTTGTTACTACCGGTTCTGTGGGCGTGGCTTGGTGGGAGGGGTAATGTGACTGGGTGGGTGTGGCCAATTTTTTTTTTTTTACTTTTAAAACCATTTTTTCTACAACCTCTTCAGGGAAGAGGTTATTAAAAAATGCTTTCAAAAGGCTCTGACGATCCCAGCTGAGTTGCCTGATCGGCAGAGGTTTTTTAAAAAGCCTCTGCCGATCAGGCAACTCAGCTTGGATCGTCAGAGGCATTTAAAAGAAAAAAAAGGGTTTTTTCTTTTAAAAGCCTTTGACGATCCCAGCTGAGCCGCACGATCATCAGAGGCTTTTTTTTTTTACTTTTAAAAGCATTTTTTGCCTGAAGAGGTTGTAGAAAAAATGCTTTTAAAAGTAAAAGAAAAGCCTCTGATGATTGTGCGGCTCAGCTGGGCATTGGGGGGGGGGCAGGGATTTTTGCTACCGGTTCTCCGAACCACCCGCCTCCATCGCTACCAGATCGGGCGATCCAATCCGAACCGGGAGCATTTCTCCCCTGTCTCCCGGTTATCTGAACTTGACCTGCTACTTTAAAGGTGTTCTGTTCTTCTACTAAGGTAGTTAATATGAAATAAAGAGGGAGCCAGAAACAGGAAAGAAGAACTTCTTCAATTCCCAGACTATTATTCACAGGACATGTCCCAGAATGCCAGGGACAATTTGGCAAGTGCCTCTTCTCCTTGTTCAGTTTTGGATGTTTTATGGAGCTATATGCAGCGAAAGTCACCTTAACTATTTATAGATAAAAAAAAATCTGTATCATTGGTGAAGTAGTAAAGGAGAAAAATGAATATACAGCACCACCCAATGGTTACCAAGATATTACAACATGAGGTCTAGAACACCAGGGTGATTTTATGAGTTCAGAAGCATTGATCGAGTCTGTTTGGCTATCAGTTACATTTATTTGCAAGTAGTCCTTGATTTATGACTGCAATTCAACACAAAATTACTACTGCTAAGCAAGGAGGTTGTTAAGTGAGTCGTGCCAGATTGTATGAGGGTTTTGTTTGCCATGGTTGTTAAGCTAATCACTGCAGTTGTTAAGTGAATTATGCAGTCATTCAATGAATCTGGCTTTCCCCGTTGAATTTGCTTGTCTGAAGCTGGTTGGGAAGGTCTCAATCACATGACCCTGGAATGCTGCAACCATCATAAATGCATCCAAGCACCTGAATTTTAATCCTATGACTATGAGAATCTTGCAATGGCTGTCAGTGTGAGGACCACTTGCAAATTCCTTTGTTTGGTGTCCTTGTAAGCTTGAATGGTCACTAAATGAGTGGTTGTAAGTTGAGAACTACCTGTATTACATTTGTTTGCCTATTTATTTAGCAATTAAAATACCAGATGCCTCTGCCAAGAAGCCAAGCAAGATTAATTCTTGCTGGGTGATCACCAGAAATCCCAGGGTAATAGAATAGGCTAAAAAGTCAAGAAATAACATAGAAGAAGAAAATGGCAAGCCAGTTCTCTACTGTTATCAGGATAACTATTTGGATGTGTCGAAATAAACTTCAGTTCAGTTGAAGGTCCCTTAATTTTAAACAATTTCTGGTATCCCTGAGTAAGTTTTCTTAGCTAAATAGGAAAATCTACATGAAGATCAGGAACTGCTTTTAAAAGAGGTCAGAATGTTTTGTGTTGCCATTGTAGAGCTGTGAGTATCAGAGCTAGAAGAACCAAGAACAGATGAAACCTGAAACCAGATAGTTCATTGGGAGTGCAAAGAGAAAGACCATGGATGGATTCTATAATGCTAGTTAGTCCAATGTGGGTTGGTACATTGTGTACATACAGTATATAGTTAGCAACTGCAAGTTTCCTGCTGTGATTACAGCTTTTCCAGCATCTGTATTAAAACAAGGTTATAAATGAGTTTATTCTCTGCTCTGAGTAACAAACTGAGTGAAGCTTGAAAGTGGAAAGTTCTCTGAAATGAACTTCACCAGATATGAGAGTTATGCAGGGATAAAGTAAAACAACAAAATCCAAGAAGATCGTATAGCTCAAACAAAACTCAATTAGAAAAGGAAGCCATTTTACATTTCTTCTTTCCCAGGAGGACCCAGTGATCAGCCTGATCAATTGGGTTAGATCAGGTGCTCTAGTTATTTCACTGAGGAGCTGCTACCTTCGGTCAGTATATCATCACTGAACAAGTAGCACCAGATTTAACCAGATGTGATAATGGTGCATAATTCTATCAAATTATAGTGCCATAAGATTAGTAGTAGATAGGCTTTGTTCAAGAATTGACTGAAAAATATTTCTTCAGCCTCATAATATAGGCTTCTTGTACTATCTTGAAGAGGAAGTTTGAAGAAAAGGGGATTCACAATTTCCCCCAACCCAGATTGTTTGACCTCTTTTTCAGCATGTGACTTGATCAAAACATTTTACAAGCATCTTTCTACTTGTGCCATGCTGTTGGGAGGCTGAGGGTTAGAAGATTCTGCTTTGAGCAGGATTCAACAAGATGACATTAAGATCCAGTCATATTGTGATTTCTGCAATTATGTTTTATGCTAACTATGACCAAAATTAGTATAATTCTCAGTAATTTTTTTAAAAAATCCAATTCTCTGTTTTTTGCACCTTTCTAGGGGCCATTGAGTTAAAGCTGAATGATATGGTGAGAGCTGCTAAGAGTTCAGAACAGTGCACTATCAGGATGGCCAAGGAAAAGGCCATGCCACGGTTTTCTATCTTCCGAAACAAACGAATGAAAGGGTGGTGGCCCTTCATTAAATTGAAAGGAGAGGAAGACATTGAAAGGGAAGAGAGGGAGGCCAAGCAGAAGAAAAAGAAGAAGAAGAAGAAATGGAGGAGATCCGTTAAGCCAGAAGATGTTGAGTTTTCAGATCCCAGTGGGAACACCTTCATCTTAACTGTAAGAAAATATGCAGCAAGGCTAAGGAGTCGTATACAGGCACAAACCCCGCTTTTATTTTAGGGTTCCCATTCCTTTAAAATATGTCTGTTTTCCTGATCTTCCTATTCCTAGTTCCTTCTTTGTCTGAGATGAAGCTGGAAAACAATAGTTTTCTGACAATTGTGATGCTTCCTTATAGAATTGCCTTTTACAGGAAGACACCAGGCTGAATCCCTCTTCAGTTTCCAGATATTAGGAAAAAGGTCTTAATTTCATCAGACTATACTTTGGAACTTGTATATTTGTGGCAGCTGTCAGTATTAAACCAAAACCTGACAGGAAAAAAGAAGAATTCAAAACAAAAAGTTTCAAAGGGCTGATGCCAATGTGTTTTGCATCAGGGAAAAGAACAAACCAATCTCCAGGGAAAAGGAAATTTGAAAAGATGAACTTCATAGTCAGAAAAGCTTCCTGCCAACCATGCTCTGGAGTCTAGACAGAAGAAATAGATTGACAGATGTGACCCTACAAGAAGATCCCTATCTAGAATTAAATGGGATCTGCACTACTTTGAGCACAGTGGAAATATCTTTATGTTGCTAGGAAATGTTTTTAAAGGGGGGTATGTTGTCACACATAACATGAAATGCAGTACATAAAAGAATGGGTGCCTCATATATTGTCAGAAGCCACCACATTTTCTAGGTATCAGGGCAGTTGTTCTTAAAAACTATCAACTGACTTCTCCCATTTCTCTAATATTGATTCTACAGACATGGGTTTTATTCTTTGCAGTAAATTTTATTTGATTAATTTTATGTTTAATTTGCTTTCAACTGTTGTGGAAATTGTGTTTCTTGGAGAAATTTTTTGGTTCATTGCACTGTATTTCCTTTCCTAAGCAAACACTTGAAAACATCAGCTGCTATTTCACAGTATGTTTTTTTTCCAGGGAAAAGTAGAAGCTGAATTTCAGTTATTGACTATAGAGGAAGCTGAAAAAAACCCAGTTGGTCTGGGGAGAAAGGAGCCAGAACCCTTGGAAAAACCCAAGTAAGTGCTGATAAATGTTTGCAGATTATCATACAAATACCCCAATCTTGCTCTCCCACTCAAAATGGTACCATTAATACCATTTATTGGTATAAAATATACTTTATTTTTTTATAGTTTAATACTATCATTTCCAGGTCCAGATAGTTGGAAAATAGTAAAGGGGAGAGAGCCTAAATTTACCAAGAATAAATTTATATCCAAAATTATCATACTGTTAAAATTGCCTCTTTATGTTGCTAATTAAATAGAATACAGTAACTGAATTGAAACATAATTCAGCTTAAAAACTGGAGACATGGTTTGGAAAATCCTTAGCTTTTCAGATTGTGGGGCTGAAGCAAAGAAATATACTTGTGATGACTATATCCTGTCTCCAGAATGAGAAGCAATTTTTCTCTGAATATCACTTGCTGTTGGCCAACAGAACGATACAGTTGTTGTCCTTGTGTTCTGCTTCTGGGCTTCCTTTAAAGAAGGAACCCAGAGAACTTTCTCCTTGATGAAGCGGCCTCCTTATGAACCCAAGCATCTGTATAGTCAGCAGGAGTAAAATTTATTTATTTAAAACATTTATATAGTCACCCACCTTACATCAAAAACAGGGCATATGGTTTGTTTATTTTAAATGTTAGCTTCCCCCCCCATCTAAAACATACTTTCTGCTCCCTCCCCCCCTTTTTTTTTCTCTTCCAGTCGTCCCAAAACATCCTTCAACTGGTTTGTGAACCCCATGAAAACATTCGTCTTCTTCATTTGGAAACGGTACAAGAAGTACATCATTGCATTGCTGATCATTGCAATTGTGACCATATTCTTGGTTCTTATTCTTTACACAATGCCTGGATACATCAGTGAGAAGATAATAAATGGCTAAAGAATTATTCTTCCTCCCCAGCATACTATATTGGGATTTAATAAAAGGAACAGAAGGAAGACAACAGTGACTTTCTATCAATGATCTTAAAGAACATAGAATATAGCTGCCTAATTGTGTGTACAGCATTTTGAAAAGGAATCTGCCACTGGAAAGAAATACTGCCTCTATCTGAGCAGACAAGCTGCTCACATATAGGATTCATAACAGTCTCTGAAATAAGTTTTCACCTGTCAATAGTTCTGAAGATAAAATTTCATTGAAAAATAGACTTTGTGGACTTTATGGATAAAATAAAAAAAAGCAAAGGAGGTGTAGAAGCACTACAAATTAGTCATAGAAAGAAGATTAACAGTTTTATGCTGGTGCTGTCTGTGTTCCCAGATCAAATCTCTGTGGGAAAATGAATTTCAATTAGTCAAAACACATACTATAAAAAATCCCAATATTATACAGCACAAAGTGATAAGGCAGTGAGATGCATTTTATTTATGGAAAAATTATCACTTGTCACTGTTAGTATTTTGTGTTTATATAACAGTACATAGGAAAATAGACTATGTACTGTACTATGCAAGTAAACCAATTTTAGTCAGGGGGGGGGGGGCTTTAGAAAATGATTTGATCAACTTAATTATATTTATACCTCTGTTTCCTCATATACTTACTATATCATGGGTTATATTGTACCACGGTGCATAAAATGCTATGGTGATGCACTGACGACACAAAAAGCCATTAAGGTCTAGTTGAATCTTTAGAAATATTAAGTGCAATCCTTTGTGAGTTTTACCATGGAAGCCCACAAACGTTGTGCAGGTCCGATCTATACCAACCTTTGTAGATAACCAAGCACACCCTGTTTGTGTGCTTGGTTTCTCTCTCCAACCACACCTACCAAATAGCTAATAACACAATATTCAGTTTGAGAGAGCTAGAGCTGTACTGCCATTTATGGATCAGAGCACTTAAGACTGCTAAAATACCCAACTACATTCATCTACATAAATACTCACAAACAGAAAGATAGTAGGGTTATATAGCTTTTCAGTACCTTAGGGCCTATTAATCAAAAGAGCATGCAAACTTGTATGAGTTTTGGATATTTGAGCAATTATGAGAGCATATTGTAAGTGCTTTCCTAATATGGAGTCTGTGGGTCATCTATTCATGGAATGCTATCTATGGTGGACATGGCTAAACATAAAGCATTGGTTTTATAACCAAAAGACTGGAAATATTGTCCCACATAATCTGTTCTAGGCTCCAGGGAAGTTTTCTACTCTTACTTCGGTCCTTTTTCTGGGTAATCAGCCTACTACCAAACCACTGGTCTAGACTCCAAATGTGTCCACTCAACTGGAGTTTCTGGGCTGAGCAGAGATAATTAAAGTCAAGCTGTCCCAAGAGCTGTGCCATGATGAAGAGTGTTATAGGAGATAGTTGGCAGCTGGAATTGCACCCGAAAGCTTATAGGGAACCAGTACAGATTGATAAACAATGAGATGAAATGAGTGCACTGTATTCTGCTGCAGGTTTTTGTTGCACGAGACAGAGCAGGTGTGTACACGCTCTGAAATAGTGGGGATAGGGAATCTATGCAATGCGAGACTGCACAATTTAAAAAAAAAATAAGGTATCAAAAATCAGTTTATAGCTGTCAACATCAAACTTTTAGGAACTCAAATTGCTCTGCAAATCATGTTATTGATTAATCTTTCATTTCCAAAGGCCCAACTGGCTCCTAAATATGTGTCAAAATAGTTTTAGCTAAAGTGCGTTGTAAGCAATATGTATGCATCTACTGGTAGTACTGCACTAAATGAAGTGATTTGAACAGATATGAACACCAAATTCATTTCAATGATCAGACCACAGACGGTACAAGAATTTAGAGTTCAGTAGGAGATATCTTTGATTTGGTTTTGAATATTTGAAAAGTCCTGTGCTGAACCGAAATTACATGATCCTTGGTACCTTTGGTGTCTGCCATATGTATATATGATATCTCTGTACAAATAGTAATCAGCACCCAGGAATTTTCAAAGAAAGTTAACTTTAAACAAAAAAAGTATTTTAGCATAATTTTATTTATTTTTATTTATTATGGAATGTATATTCTGCCTTTCTGTTTATGAAAATACTTGAGACTGCTGAACATTTTAAACATACAAAAAATAAAATTTAAAAGCTTGGCAGAAGAAAGGCATTTTTGCTATTTTCCTAAAGAGAATTGGTAGCCAAATACTCTTCTCCAAGTCACTCTATGGCCTGGGAAACTCACAAGATTGGCAATTATCAGGTGGTAGAAAAGTGCAAGAGTCTGAGCACTTCTTTAAGTCCTGTTCTCTCTGTGTGGACAGGAAAGCAGAATTACAGAGGGAGAGTGAGCAAGCTGCTGCTCTGCATTTCAGAGGTTTGTGGTCTTCTCAGCTACCCTTAGCTGCTTCCTCTCAATCCTGTTCCCCTTTTTTTCTGTGGCCTGATATTCCACCTCTGTGACTTTGCTGGATAGCCCAAGGCTGTGTGCTTCTTTGCTACGTCCATCCACCTCAGACACAAGAATGCCGGACCTGATTTCTGTCCAAGACTTTATCTCTCAAACCCAAGAGGATCTGAGCTCTCCAACAACCTCCTCCTTTACTAGCCACATGGGCAAATGCAGGAACTCGGTTTGCAGCTTAGAGGAGGTAAGGGAGGAACCGGGAAAGAGGCTTTAAGCCAACACAATTAGATTGAATCAGTTGCTGATGATTTATTGGGTTGCTTTTGGAGGGGGTGGGGCGGGGTAAACAGGAATCAGGAAATTTCACTTCATCCTATTAACATATAACCAATTATTATTTGTGAAATAATATGCACCTTACTGTTTCAAAAATGAAAGCTCAAAGCAGTTTACATAATAAAAATGCAATTGATAATTAAAAATTAAGTTTCTGAAAAACTGAAAAAAAATCTAATATTCAATTTCTATTTTAAAAGTATGAATGTCTATCTGTGCCTCCAGAATGCTCACAGAGGTTGACAGTCCATTTAAAACTTTCCAACCAAGCTGACGAAAGGGTTATGAATGATGTACAAGAGTTTGACCATAATCAATGTCTCTAAAATGCCACAAGCACTGTAGGAGTCCAGTACAGCTACCCTGTTTAGAGCCAGACCGTAACAGGACTTTACAGCTGCACAGAGTTTCTCTGAGCCTTAACGGGTTTCATCTCATTAGTGAAGATACCATGAATTGGAGTCTTATCTAATGACTGCAGAATTCCATGGGCACAACTGGAGAGAGGTTGATACGCCTCTTTGGCATAGTGAATTCAGCATGTTTCTTGAGTTGTTACTCTCACCCTATGTCAGCACTTCAACAACTCTTTATATACAATTTATCAGGGCAGATTATGGTCTTCTCAAAATATTACTTGGGAATGAATCACATGAAAATAAATGAGGCTTCATTCTGAGAAAGCACCTGATAAATGTATAATTGACATTTTTAAAAGGATAAGAGTTAGGTAGGGTACTTTTTATACAGCTATGGAAGGGATTGTTTACAGTAAATATTTGTTGCCTATGATTTTTTAAACTATTTCTGCCTCTCTTACTTTTTCATTTCCTCTTTTAAAATGTGTTGCACATCTTTCATTTTAGTTTCCCAATAGCCACTACACTTACTGTGAAGAAGTTTCTAGAAAGGGTAGCTAGTTAAATTTTGTAAAGAGCTGAGCAGATTCTGAAAGCTATCAAAAGTTTGTTAAAAGTTAGGACAGGATGTAACACTTAAATTAAAATTGATAGCCAGGAAACCAGAAACCAGAAAATAATATTAATAGTTTGGAGGGGAAAAACGTGTAGCATCAGGAAAAGGAAACGTTGGTGAAGTTCACATTATCTTCATTGTTAGTCCTCTTAATTAGCACTGTGACATTATTTTATCTGGCATTATCTTACTACTGTAGTGTGTGAGATAGTGCGACTGAGCATGTTTTAGCACTGTTAATTTTTGATTCTGGGAAATAAATTGATATTCCCAATCCTTTGGACACTGCATTCCATACCTGCATGTAGAACTTTAATGTCATCATGTTGTCAGATTTTAAATAATTCTTCTAGAATTTAATCAACTCCTGCTGGTTTGTTATTAGCAATATTTTGTAGGGCCCAGGTAGCTTTTCCCCCCAGAATGTCTGATTGAAGTTCTGTGATAAAATCTTTTCATGCATTTATGCTTTCACAATCTTTTGTTCTGTTTTTCTTTAGAGTTGTGCCACCTCTTTATATTTCCCTTTTTATAGTATGTGCGTACCTCCTTTGATTTCTGTAACTTTCTTACTTTTTTTAAGAAAAACTATTTTTTATCCTCCTGTTTTTCTATTGTCCTTAATTTCTTTGAATTGGTTGTTCAGACATAACTCTTTGTCTCTCCCTGTTTTTATCTAGAATTCAGAGTTTAGGTGCACAATTTTCCTGCCTCTGTTGCCATTCAGCATGTCAGCAGACTGCTGTTTTTCTTTTGCTTTTTTCATTTCTGAACATTTTTTGTTTGCTTCATTTTTATTTATGTCTCCGTTTTCAGTGTAGAGTTCTGAAAGCCACTCTAGTTTACAATAACTATTCCATTAAAGATATTTTTCACATTTGTCACATGTGGAACATTGCTGAGGTTTTATTTTGGTCTGACTATTTTATTTATTTATTTTTAGTTTAAGGTTTAATTTGGTAAATAATATGTAATCTAAGTCACAAGAAGTAATAGGTCTTATTTGTGCTGATTGAATAGTATTTCTCTGCCTGTAGATCATATAGTTAATGATTTCAGTGCTGTCCGTCTGACCAACAGAAAAATAAAATAAGAAAATCTTGTCTAGTTAGTTCATACCTTGAACTTCCACCAACTGTACAGTGACAAACTTTTCTATCTTCATTCCACACAAAAATAAATCACTAGCAATTCTCACCCATGCTTTCCAGTATGAGTGTATTTATTTATATATTTATATATTATCAGCCATCTCACAAACAAGTGATTCTGGGAAGAATACAACAAACTAAAATAATAAATACCCAAAATCATTTTCATTAATAAGTATTTAAAACATTATACTTGTTTTAGTAGTTTCTATAGTTTTTTTAGACAAAGGGGCATTCATAGCAATGGAGCCACCTCGCTAGTTCATCCCGCGAGTAAAACCAGATCTTGAAAGACCTTCAGAAGCTGAGAACTGATGAGGTTATTCTTATGTTGAGGTGCAGGGGAGAAAATTGCAGCATTTATTTATTTACAGCATTTGTATAGCTACCCATTTTAAAACCAACTCTGGGTAGCTTGCATCCCATAAATATATACAGTCACAAAACTGAAAACAATAAAACAGAGAAACCTGGCACTACAACCCTATTTCTCAGGTACAACCCACATTCTCATCTCATCTCACCTCACCTCACCTATCCCACTGCTTGGGATATTGGAGTCAGATCTTGCAATCATTCCAGAAGGATAAAAGGGTAAGAGCACCTTGAAATGGAAGGAGGGAGTACCATAGGGCAAGGGCTGCAACAGAAAAGGCAAGCTTCCAAGGATCCACAAGATGGCAATGTTTAAGGGAAAGGACTTGCAATGTGCCTACTTTATCTGCTGCAAGCAAGACAGTCCTGCAGATAACTTTGTCCCATGCTATATAGGGCTTTAAAGATATTAGCACCTTGAATTGCACCTGGAGGAAAACTGAGAGCCAATGCAACTTGTGGAACAGGAGTAATGGGTAAACCTCAGGGCGCCCAACACAGTTCATGTCACTGCATTCTGGATCAGTTGTAACTTCTGGGTGGTCTTCACGGGCAACCTCATGTAGTGTGTATTGCAGTAATCCAAACAGGTTGTTTAGTTACAAAGGTAACTTTATATAATTGATTGTAATAAATCTGAACAAAACAACTGAAATCTTCCAAAAATTTCTCAGTTGTGTTGCCAACATTGTTGTCTTAAAAGCTTCTGTGAACATAGGTTTGGGGGGGGGGAGGAGATGACAATATATGCATTATGATGTCATCATGCAAATGCCATCACTTATAAAGTTCCGCCTGATGCTAGGATATAACCACAATCTTTGTATAATGAGATCATTCCAAGCCTGTTACCATTTTAGCATCCTTATTGTTAAGTTCTGGGCAAAGAATGGAGGTGAGGCTGGAGTGATTTCTAATAGTTCTTTATTCAATATTGCCTGTGAGGCAACCACACTCCTTGTCTGACAGAAGCTCTCTTTATATGAAACTGATCAGCCAAACAGCCAAATAGGAGAGAGTATTTTCCTGCTCCAACAGAGGACCAGAATGAGAACTTCAACTGACAACTATGCACTATATACAATACATAACATCTATGGTTTGCTATAAAAGCTACTCCTAATGAACTGTATTAGCATGTCAGTAACTCTGCAATAACATACTTTTCCCAATTGCTGTGACTATGGTTGTGGACAGAAGAGAACATATGTTTAGTCTTTCTTTTTTAATGCTTCTAGGACTTGGATTCAGATCGAACTGTTCTGCAAAAAATGAGGAAAGCAGTCAAAGCAGAGCACACGACTGGACAAGGTCAGACTGCAACAAGAAATGGGATGTAGCCAAGGCAGCCAAATGTGGCAGGCCAGAATGATATTTCTGTATGTCTAAGGAGTTTTTTTTTTAAAGGACTAATTCATTTAGCTCTTTCTCTCAATTCTTAAAAATACAGATATCCAGAAATAGATCCTATTAAGCTTTAGTAAGAATGCTGAATTTAGTAAGGCTGTTTAGAGAGCTACCATAGTTTCGTGTAGTGGTAAAGGCATCAGGCTAGAAACTGGGGGAGTTTGAGTTCTAGTCCCAGCTTAGGCACGAAGCCAGCTGGGTGACCTTGGGCCAGTCACTCCCTCTCAGCTTTAAGAAGCAGACAATGGCAAATAATTTCTGCAGGACTTTGCCAAGAAAACTGTAGGGCCTTGCCCAGGCTGTTGCCAGGAGTCAATACTTCCTCAAAGGAACCAAAAAGAGAAAAGGGAGGGGGAGGCAGCTTACACTGAACCATAAATTAGGCAACTATCTTGTAAGCAACATAAGCCAAGTCCACGTCATGCAAAGAAAGAAAAGTTGATTTTATGTTCACACTAGGTAAATGTAGTGCACAAACTGCCATTTTCAGGTAGGATGCAGAGGACTGCTACCTAACAAATATATTTGTTCAGGCATGACAAAGAAATTCCAACTCAGTACATACCTAGCACTAAGCAGCTCTCCCTTATATTATATCCTTTTCATTTAGTCCATGAAAAGCTGGTTTCCCTGCGAAGGAGACATTCAAGAATTCTGGTCAAGCTGTAGATGCAAATGCTACCCACTGCAGACAATCTTGCTGAACTCCATGGAAATTGGCCCTTCACTGATGTTGCGTACATCTTTGTTACATGTGAATTTTGGGGGCAGCAGACTAAATAAATGCACTCTGCTTAAAAACACATCTGTGTATGCAAGAAAAAGGCTGGATTCACAAAATAAACTATGCCACAGTTTGTTTTAACTATGGATTATTGAATAAGCCCTATAGCCTGATTTGCACATTAACTATAAACCATGACTTAGGAGTCAGAATGGCTAGATTCATACACTACAATAAGTCAGAATCAAACTTAGTTTATACAATCATAGGCATCACGGGTCCACAATTGGACACAAATTATATAATTTGCATTTTTGCATGATATTACCATAACATTGTGGTATCATTTGCCGTCCTGCTCCCCTGCAGAGACATTCCCACAGTGTGAATCCAGCCAAACTGTCTATAATATTCCTTCAAAGAAATTAGATCAGACAAGTACTTTTGTAAACAAATTGATTCCCAAAACAAACAGCATAATCACGGACATTACCATGGTATCATCAATTTCTAAAGGGAAACTATATTCCAAAAATGCTTCCTTCACTCCTGACTAGCTATCTCTCTGTGACCCTTTTGTCATTACACTTCCTTTCTGTCTTTGGTTTCCTCTTGTAGATAAATTTCCCACTCAGGATACATTTGGAAGTCATTAGTTCCAGATGAGAAAAGACCAAGGGATCATACTTTTTTAAAACGCAATCTTCATTGTAAAGGATTACCATTTGGTAATCTGTAATTCCACATTTGGCTGGAACTCCAGCTCTTATCTGCCCTCACCACAATGTTCAGGAGGACCATTAATGGAACTGAGCTGCAGTTCAAGAACTGGAAGACCACATATTCTCTCCCGCTGTGCTTCTTAACAAACTTCAGATCAGTAGTGCATCCCTCTCTTCATGCTGCATTCCAAATCCTTCCCAAAGTACATTTCCATTTGCTAAATTCCAGACTATTCCTATACTATATTCATGTGGGTTTTAGGGCCATAAAAATAAATGAAATGGGTTCCTGCCAACGTTTCCAGATTTCCTTTTGTAATACAGCATTGTTTGCCTAGAAAAAGACATGCAAGAACATTCAAATACCTTCTTTATTTCTACAGATCTCATTAGCCACTTAGAAGCTCATATTGCTGCCCTGGAGAAATTTTCAGGAAATTATCACACCAGTGGAGATGAAAAGCTGTCTGAAGCTTTTACCACCTTTGCTTCATTTTCACAAGAGCTGCTAGAAGCCATCAAGAGCCTGGTACTGCCCCATCCATCTGACCTCCCATTTTCTGGGGAAAGTGTTCCTATGCCCTACTGTTGGGTTTACTGGGCCTTGTTTTCCAACAACATCTGGAGAGCCATGGACAGGTCTTTCCTGCTGTTTGTCATGATAGTTGGCATTAATTGCATTTTATGAAATCCATTGAGAGGATCAAATATCTCCCTGACCTGTGCAAAATGTGACCCCAGGTGTCAAGAAATTTACATGGTTAAATAATGCCCTAGATATAAAAATGGAAAATGTGCTTAATACATTTATTAATCATAGGGGGCAGCAGAACATTTTTATGCTTTCCATATGTGGGTAGTCAATTTTTTGTGGACCAAAGCCCATGCTCAGCATTTGGGGAACCTGGGACAAGAATAAGGTTGGGAATAAATGTTTGAGAATTTTAACTGCAATGTGCATATTTTAAGATTATGCCAGAATTCCCATCAGAACCCCAACTCAGTCCTGGTTTAAAGGTATGTCCTCAAGACTTTCCCTTCACCTTAATTCCAGCCCAGACTCAGAGGATACACTGCTTAAAGTTATCTTTAGCTGTTCCAATTTTGAAGTAATGTTCTCATGATATAATTTTTGCCATGAGTGTAATCTGTCATAAAAGCTAATTTGGTGTAGCAGTTAAGGCATCATGATAGAAACCAGGATACTGTGGATTCTAGTGCCCCCTTGGGTTCTTGCCCCAGCTGGGTAACTTTGGGCCAGTCATTTTCTCTCAGTCCTAAGAAGGAAGCAATGACAAACCACTTCTGAAAAACCTTGCCAAGAGAACTGCAGGAACTTGTCCAGGCAGTCTCCATGAATTGGAGATGATTGAATGGAAGAAAAACAAAATGTGGCATACTACACCAATCATTTGGCTGCTGATGTAATCTGGGTTGAGGATCAACCAACTTCCAATTGGTCCTTTAAATTTGGCTGCAGAAGAGATAGGATACTTGGCTTCTGCAGAGGCATTTGCCCTCAAATGCCTGATCAATCCATTCTGAAGAGCTTGTTTCATCTTACACAGGCTCTTTATATGCACTAATTTAACAGACTTTTGAAAGAGCATGGGCTTGTCCTTAAAGAAGACTAGTTACACTGCATAGAACATTTGAACCAGGAAAGATAGTGGAGTTTGCCAGCTGTGCACTGCTAGTTCTGTGCCTAATGAGGACTTTAAAATTTTTCTGGTGTTTCTGCTGAGTAGGGGTTTTATGTGGCCATAGATTTTAGTACTGGGGGTAGCAGGCACATCCCATTCCACAGGGTTCTTTTAGATGCTGCTTGTCATGACCCCTTGATGCCAGCACTGCCATCCCTTTGAAGTGCTAAGCAAGGGTGGAGTTCAATTATTATCAGTTGCTCCTTCCCATTTCATACCATGTCCCTTTCTCCATACCTCTGAACAGTCGGCTGGCTACTTTTGGATTCAGAATGCCTGCTCTCTCGGAAGAGTGGTAGGACTTCTTTTTTTTGCAAAACAGCAAGTATAGACCTGCTATAGGTGAGATTTCTGAATATTATCCATTAAAGGTAGTCCTCAAATTATGACCACAATTGAGCCAAAAATTTATGTTGTTAAATGAGACATTTAAGTGAGTTTTGGCCCGTTTTATGACCTTTCACCTTTGCCACAGTTGATAAGCGAATCACTGCAGTTGATAAGTTAGTAACATGGTTGTTAAGTGAATCTGGCTTCCCCATTGATTTTGCTATCAAAAGATTGCAAAAGGTGATCACCTGACTTTGGGACACAGCAATAGTCATAAGTATGAACCAGTTGCCAAGCATCTGAATTTTGATCACATGATCATGGGGATGCTACAAAGGTCGTAAATGTGAAAAATTGTCATAAGTCATTTTTTCCAGAGCTGTTGTAACTTTGAACAGTCACTAAATGAACTGTTGTAAGTTGAGGACTACCTGTATACTGCCCTGGGACTGGCATTGCCTGCTTCTGTCCTTGTTTTTGAATTCCTGCAGTACTACTGAATCTGATTGCTTTTAGGGGAGGTTCTTATATCACCTGCCCTGCCTCATAAATACAATTATGGGGACCAGACATTATAAGAGAGAAGCTGCTTGCTAGTCTTGTCTCTTTTTAATGTCTATAAACATCGGCTGTCTGAAAGCATTCCACACAATAGCCCATATTATACTGCATACTTTAATGTAAGTTATTACAACAGTTTTCAATATCCTCTTCTTTATTTAGGAAAGAGCACTTGTTACATGCCAACTACATAATAAACTTTGTTTTTCAGTTGCTGAGCCTCTATCATAACATTCAGTTTTCTCTGGATTCGCTGGTCAAGGGAGATTTCAAAGGGGTGAGTTGATGCTGGAAATAGATTGTAGGCATGTGCATTAAAGCAAGTCATCTGTTTGTGGATTTTCAAAATGTGATTCCATGGTCTCTAAAACAATCACCCTGTAGTTTCAATAATTCCTTTCCTATGTTGTAGGATCCAGCTCACACTCTTTATTAGGGACAGCTCTTTTCATACTATTTCACTCATGGATGACAATAATACGTGCTCAAATTCCTGATCCTGAAGTTATTTTCTTACAAAGCCCCCTTTTACGTAGACTACTTTTTTTGATAATTGTTTTGGGAAGTTGTGGACATTATCCTTGTTTTTTGAGGAATACAATCTGTTCCAGAGCTGTGATATTATCAATTTCACTTGTGAGGAAGTGATAGGAAAAATGACCAAATCTTTTTTATACTTTAGGCCAGTTTCTGTAGTCTGGCTGGTCAGAGGTGCGATGCAAGCATTTTGCTGAGCAGGATATGGGATCCTGCTTCATGTTATGCATCTTTCTCTGCTTGCAAACTATTAGATGGGAAACCCAATAGGTACATAAACCTATTGATGTTAGCATCTACCTGCACTTCTTTTTTCCTTCCAGAAGATTGGAGGGAAAGCAATGTTGAGGGAATCCACTAATCCCTTTCCTTAACTTCTGCAATAAATGTATAAAGATGGCACCTATCACCAACTACATTGCTGCTGCCAGTTAAGGCAGAATCCATAGCAGATTGCTCTGGGGCTGATTGGGGCATAACAATGCATTCCAGCTTAATTTTATGTCAATTCAAAGACTGATAACATTTTAATATAGCTTTCTGGAAAAAGGAATTTGGAAAACTACTCATCTGAAAGAATTCACTCTCTATGATGCCACACACTAAAAAATATTGAAAATACTACTATAATATTTGTTTCATCTGTTGGTAGATTTTCAAACTATTTGGAAATGTAGTGGCTTTTTTTCCTGTATATTGTTTCCAGTACCACCATTAGAAGAAGGAACCATAGCTCAGGAGCTTTTCCAACTGTGTAGCCTCAGATTTTATCCCTGATAGTCTGAGTTGAAAGGATCAAGTAGGTGTTGCTTCTGTCAGAGAAGGTACTAATTAGGTCTGATGAACACAGTCAGATAGCTTGAGGGTTGGTCATTCCAAACTTCTATTTTAGTAATTGATCAGTTGAAACAAAATTTTGTTTAGTATCACTATTGTGCCTAAAGAAGCATAGTAACATACTATAAAGTATTGTATAAAGGGGAATTATGTCTTAAACATCAATCATGTTAAACAGATTAATTGCAATAACTAATTTTCTGCATTATTAAAGATAGTTCTAGCAAGTGATAAAAATAAAAATAGGAAAAGTACATGCAAACATAATGCATAGATACAGATAATTATCTACAGATACAGCTACAGATAAAACAGATGACCAACAGAGCCAAATGGGAGATGTCTAAGAATTAATTGAGGAAAAATTGTGGTGTATAGTACAAACAGTACAATGGTATTTATTAATATTCAGAAAAATAGAATCTGATTGATCTGATAATAACTGAAGGTAAAGGGAATCAGAGCAATTGAAATGCTTGACACACAAACACGTACATGTTAACAGAACAGCTTAGCAACGTAAAATTATTTGAGAGTAGAAAAATAGAACAAAAGATCAAATGCAGCATTAAAGTGTTGCTTCATCTCTCAATAGGATTTTAAAAAGCCTTTTGAAAAAGCTTGGAAGGACTATGAAAGCAAACTGTAAGTTGGCTTGATATTATCTTCTTTACAAAACAAACACTACTTTATTTTGAACTGATTTTATTAAAATAACTAACATTGCTTTTTCTCTACTTGAGTGGAAAGATAGAGAAAGAAAAGCGCGAGCTGGCAAAACAGTATGGAATGGTGAGGACAGAGGTTGCTGGAGGAGAGATTGCAGAGGAGATGGAAAAAGAGCGAAGGATGTTCCAATTACATATGTGTGAGGTGAGGCAGGCAGATGGTAAGATTTCTTCTCAGGAAGGAGGTCCTGAGCCTGTCTTTCTTTCAGCTTAGGCAGGACCCTAAGCATGATACCTCTGAAATGGTTGAGAATCTATTAACTCCATCCTGTGGAATCCTTGGTGCTCTCTGAGCTTGGTTGTTTTGGATGTTCAATACACATCTAGGTAATAACTTCAGTGCTAGAAGGGAATGGGCTTATATCTCCCTCCTGGCTTGGTTTCTACAGGCCTTGGACCTGGTTCCCGCTCCACTAGGCCCCACATCCTTGGATCTTCTCGCTCCCTGTCACAACTTACTTCATTTATCTTTTCCGAAGAATGCCTCTAGGAAAGAGAAATGGCCAATCTGCCATGTCACCTTGAGTTGCTTACTATACAGAGGTCTCATGGTGCCATCCCAGTAGTGGGCATCATTTTGGGAGCAGCAAAATTCTTGGATTGTCAGAATAGTGCTGCTTCCAAACCGGTGCCCGCTTCCAGGACAGCACCATCTGGCCTCTGTATAGTATAGTATAGGAAGGCTGCATAGCAATTTGGATGGTTCTTTTTCCAAAAGATGATCTTAGAAAAGGTAAGTGAACTGAAGCATGATTGGGGGGAAAAGGTCCAAGGGTGTGGGAAGCTTGCAAGGCGAGTCTTGGGAGATTGGGGAGGCCCTGGCAAATCAGGGCAGGCAGATAAGCTGGGGAGGTGTATACTGTGGGTCTGGGCCTGTGCCAGGACTTCCTCACTCCCTGAGGCACTCCATGCTCCACTTAATGAACTGCATAGTCACTTAATGACCACCATGGGGAGAGCCAGGGTTGTGGTCGTTAAGGAAGCCAGTCATGTGGGCACCTCGCTTAATAACCTCCACAATGTACGACCATAATTCTGGGCTCAATTGTGGTCATAAATTGAGGACTATCTGTAATGGGTTTCAAAAAGCAGGAGAGGTAATATACAGTTGCAATGAAGAGGCGAAGTGGCAAAAATCGCTTCCTGTTTTGTCCCCAATTTCCTTTTCAAATTGAAGAAACTGAAGAAAATCTTCAGTTGATATAAGAGAATCCAGATCCAACTCTTTTAATTTTTTCCAATAAATTATGTTTGTTTTTAATTTGTCAATACATATCCTTCAAGATAATTCCTTTAACATTGGGACCTTCATTTTTAAAGCATCATTCAGTCTCTGAGAATATACAATACTTTCATTATTTGGTAAAATTCAATTATAGTTCTTCAGATCTTAATTCTACCATAGTACCATAATCACCACTATGTAGCAGTTGATTTTTTTTGCTGCTAGCTAGTGGAAATAAGTGTATCCTAATTCTTGGGAATTATAAATGTAACATTTGGTTTAGTTAGTGTAAATACTTATGTAAGCTCTGCCTTTCATAGAATTTAAAAGACAAACCATAAAAATAAATTTAAATTACTTCAACACAAGTACAACTGTTTTTGAGTTTATGTAAAGCGAAGATTATCATATACTGTACTCTGTGCATGAGTTAAAAAGAAAGAACTGCAACGTGTAACTTAGCACTCAAGAACAGAGGAGGGCTAAACAAACAAATGAGAATGTAGCTCAAAAAGTCAGCTATGTAACCTTTCCCTCCAGTACCTAATTAAAGTGAACGAGCTTAAAACCAAGAAAGGAGTTGACTTGCTGCAGAATAACATCAAGCACTGCAACTCCCAGTTCAAGTAAGTGCCGTCCATTTTCTACCTTTTCATTCTTCACAATTCTCTTGGTACCAAAGACATTAGGGCAGTTTAATTACAAATTTCTTGTTGCAAAAGCTTTTGAAAATGTGAATCTATGGCATAAATATATTTTATTCTATATTGTACATTTTACTTTGTTATGGGTAAGCAATCTTATCCTTGGAAAAAGGCTCTTCCAAATGAGATCCTTATAGTAGTTCAAATCCTGGACCTCATCATTCTCATGGTTGCATCTGGGACTGAATTGATTTCTTACTAGCTCTATAATGCATGCAATATCACAACAAATTAAATAGTTTCACTTGACCATTAGAGACAATCTGGACAATCAGTTACCCACTCTTGCGTTACTGTCCCTCTAATGACTCACCCACTGATGGGAAGGTATCCTCATCTCTTCCCACTTCCCATCTTCTTTCTGATGATCAAGCATTACTTCCAACATATTGAGGTCAGCAGTTGTGATGGTAATTGTGGAAAGATTTCACTGAAAATAGTAGTGTTGATGAGAAAAAGTCCAATGGTGTGAACTGAACATACAATTTTTTACTTTGGTTTCATGGTATTTTTCTATCAGTTTCTTCCAGAAATGTTTAAAGGCAACAGAGAAGCACAAGCAATTTATAGAGAAATTAACTCCTGAGCTTCAGAGTGTGAGTATATAATATAAATTTGATAGGCCAAAATTTCACATCAGGTTAAAACACAGTGTGAAATACAGACACAAGTTCTAGCAAGTTTACACACACGGAAACAAAATATTTTCCAAAGAGAAGTTCAAAGTTTTCACTCTACTTTTAGTTAATCAGATTCTTTGTTGTATTTAAGGTTTGTATTAGCAAACTATCTCTACAAATCATATTTTGAAGCTAGTTTGTTTGAACATAGTTACTAATATTAATAGCGGTTTGTCTGGATGGGGAATTCTGGCAGTTGAAGTCTACATATCTTAAAGCTGTGGAGGTTGAGAAATACTTTTGAAGATAACATAACAAAAACAAAAGCTTATATTTCCAAAATCCTTGTACCCTTGTAAATAATGTAAGAAAGAGCCTATCCACTTAGCCTAATGTGGATTTTCATTCTCATTCTGGCTTTTCATTCTCATGCATGCTGCATTGCAACAGTTTCACAAAACCTGAAGTCCTGGGTATGCAGTCTCCACATTAAAGACTTGGAAGTTCACATGTGTAAAGGGGTTGGAGGTTGTAACTTAAAGTTTCAGGAACATGCAGAAGCCACTGAGAAGAAGGGTATTATTGAACGATTATGATTTGAGAATATTATGTTTATTTTTAATATAAAATGAAATAAAATTTAACTTCTGTCCTAATGCATCAATTTTGTGTAGACTCTAGCATGTCACTCAGCTAGACATGCTAAATATGTAGAGTTCTGCATTATGTGTACCATATTATACCATGCAGGTATGCAACACTGATATTGGGAAACAGCCAGGCAGGCAAAGAGAGGGGGATCAAGTGGGGAATTAGCCTTGAGTTGTTACTCATCTGCAAGATACCTAGCCCTAACCTCCCCTCTAAATTCCATGTTGTTGTTCCCAAGATAAGGCAAACAGACTGGAAGATTCCTATAATATAAGTGGAATAAAATAAAGTAGTTAGCTTGAAACACTATATGTGTGGACTTGATTGTTTGTGCCTGATAACTGGTGAGACAAACTTTCAGCAACAGGTTGAAGGTTCCAAAAAGTCCTCCACCCTAAAATCACATTCAACCAGTTCCTTGAATATATCTTTAAGGAAGGGCATATGTGTTCAAGTACTAATTGGATGGTTTGCAGGCCATATCCATAACAAATACTTCCAACTTAATAATTAAATTCAGCATAAAAGGTAAAATGGTTCCATGGAAAGACATGTAACTTGGCCTTTTGGCTTTCCAGAAGAGTATTAAAGCTTGTTTTGCCAGTTGGCTTGGGTCCCTGAAGACAGCGCTCACTATTAGTTAGTTGATGGGGTAGAAGATGTCATTTCCATGCTGTCTATCTTCTTGGTTTTAGTTTTTTAAGTAGTTTTAACATTTTAATTGTTCATCTTTTTATAATCTGTAAACTGCCCACAGTCAATTTATTGGGGAGGTGGTTGGCATATAAATTTAATAAATAATAAATAAACTTCCTTTTCCTTCTGGACAGATTTTATATGCTGTATTCTGAATATTTTACTTTAACCTTAACTTAATCCCTTTCAAGTATGTAGAACAATGAAGAGGCATAATTTCAAATTGCAAGCCTCTGAACACATACCAGTCAGACTTCGAACAAATGGTGTTAGCATTAAATTCGTTAGCATAATTGGGGTTAAAATTGCTGTTAATAATGTGGGCTGGAGTCTTCCTGGAGACTTGGGCAGCATAGAAAGAAACGCCAACTGAAGGTATTTTGCAGCAAACACAAAAACAACTTATGTGTTTGATGGAATGTTTTTGTAATGGATTTCAGATGAAGTCAAAGCAGGAAGAAGAGAAGAAACAGTTATGTTCCCTTCGGGATCAGCTCAAATCAGCATTGCAGTTGGAACCCAGAGAGGTAAAACTAGGGACGTACATCCAATTTTGCTATAGAGAAAGACCAGCAGGTACCTGATGAAATGTTCTTAGAAATCCTTTTTTTAAGAACTAAAAGGAAGAATTAATTGGGGGAAAGGCAATTTACCATGTGTATGAGCGCAGTTTCTACCAATCTGCCTTTGCTTCTGTCAATTCTTCAATTTTATGGAAGACAATTTGATTTCAAAATTCCTTCAAAGGAGAAGAGAGCTTCAGGAAATACTCACAGGTGGAGTGTTTCTGAATTTATTTAATTACAAGGGAGCTGCATATATAGAGATGGGTGAATGTGGTCATGTCTCTAGTATTCATTGTACAGTTTTTTCTCTAATGTTCTGTATCCTCCCTTCAATTAAATCTCAAAGGAAGACAGAATGAAGGAGCTACTCCCACAAGCCTTTTTTAAAATAGTAGTAGCAGCAGCAGTAGCATTATCCCACCTAAAGGAAAGTTGTGCTCATGAGAAAATGTTGGAAAAATTTTCTTTCCATGGGGAAATTCAAAAAAGCCCCCATCCAATAGGTCTGTCCCAAAATTTAGTGCAGAATTTCACAAAGTCCTCTGGTATGTCATGCTTTGATGTGAAATGTCCATTACATTGTTTTAAGAGGAAAGTTCATAGTAAGAAAAGGTGCCAAGATAGCCTATTACAGGGACAAAAAAATATTTGGCCAAGGATAATAACTGCCCAGCTTTCAATTTCATCTGCAAACTTTGGAGAAGTTCTGATTAAAAGAAAAGATGGGCCCAGCAAAATCAGGGTATTATATCAAATCAGTGTTTATTAACCTTGGTAACTTTAAGATGTATGGATTTCAACTTCCAGAAATCCAATTCTACCAATCTTAAAGTTGCTAAGGTTGAGAAACACTATACTAGATTGATCTTTCTATGCTTCAATAAGTATTGCTGCAGATAATTCATTGCTATTGCGGGCTTAGCATTTTCTGGGTAAATGGGCTGAACTTGTCCCCAAAGCAATTTTAAAAAAATATGAATCAGTGGGAAAAGAGAAGATACATCATATGATTAAAGAGTTGAAAGGTTTTGTGCAGCAAATGGATTACATTATATGTTGATCTAGAGAGCAGACCAAGAATCAATGGGTGAAAATGGCAAGAAAGCAATGGCTATATTTTAAGAGGATTTGATGGTAAGAGGATTTTGCAATATGGTGGAATTTCTTCACCCAATGGCTGGATGGTTGCCAGGGATTCTGTGGCTCCATATTGGATTGAGCAGAAAGGTGGAATCAATGTCCATCTAACTATTTCCAACTCAACATTTCTAATTTTGAAATCATAGTCTCATGGACCTTGCATTTTCTGCATTCTTGCTTATTTTTGTATATAATTACATTTTAAATATGTACATTTGTTTTCTAGCAGAATTCTATGAGGAAGCCAATGAGGTATAGCATGCATCAGCTCCAGGGAAATAAGCAATATGGCACAGAGAGATCTGGGAGCCTCTTTAAGAAAAGTGATGGGTAAGTAATGCAATGATTTCATCCTTGGCAACTGCAAATATATGTTAAAAACAATAAAACTTAAAGCAATACAACTATTAATTGTTGCCTGACTTTATTAAATACCTGGGTTGTGACTATTTCTCTTGTAAGTTGCTTTGGAAATATTGTATTCTGAAAGCGGAGTATGAATTACTAAAAAGAAACCATCAGCTGTTTTCCAGGCAAAATTTTGGTGTCTAAAACTGTCTTTGTCATGTAATTCTGTGCTTGAAAAATATTCTTTTTGTTAAATTTTAACAGTTGGAATTAGAAGGAGAGGTCCATGTGAATTTTGCATACCTTCATGCCCACTTAAGTCTTGGAGTACATCATAAAATTTAGTTACAAAGAATAACTATAATTTGACTTTTGTACGGTCTGATAAAATGCAAATCAATAATTTATGTATGTTAAAGGTACCTTACGCATATATCCTTAAATAAAACAATTTTATTCATATTGATCTTAATTATTAAAGTTGTTTACTGGGTATATTTGGGATTACCAGATGTCTGGCAAAAAGGATGATGGCCTCATGTTTTTCCTCTGGCAGGCATAGCCTTAAAATCAAATATTGTCCACTTTTTTTGAGTCTCTTGATTTTATTATTATTATTTTGGACTGTTTCACAGCCATAGTCATTCAAATTTTCAGATATTGTGACTTTGTAAATTGTTTGCTTCTTTCTTTACGTCGTTTATTGATAGATTCAAGAGTCTAGAATTACATTATTTATTTCCCAATGTCAGCAATTGAATTCAATCAAGCCCTTTCAAATCTATGATCACTTTAGTCTAGTCTGTAGATCACATGACTCATCATACATTTCTGTGTGAAATTTGAATGAGGCATTGCTGCAGATTCTGTTATTGCTAGCATGTGTCCTTGAAATTAAAATTTGTTGTAAAAATATAATGAAAATATGATTTCATATACATTTAGACCTAAGTAAATTTTATTGCAGTTTTTCACTGTACCTTTGAGTGTGGATGCTGAGAAAGTTAAACAGTTAGTGTGCCCTCCTTTCTAATTGTCCATGTCCTCCCATGCCTGTTCAGATATCTGATGGCCCAAAGTACATTTCAAGGCCTAACTAGCTTAAACCTTAACTTAAGTCTGCCTCTCCTATAATGAACCTGTCTGACTCATAGATTTGTAAGATGGGTCTTTTTGTCACTGCCATCTTTCTGGCATAGGAGAGAGGGCCTCCTTTTTTGCTCCCAGATTTTGGAATGCATTCTCTTGGAAGCTGAGTTGGGTTTTCTCAGCACCCAGAATATATTTATTGGTTGTTAATTATTTTCTACTAATATAATAATATCATTTTGCATATATTGTTTGGTTTTTAAAATGCACTGGCTACCTTTTCTACTTTGCCTGAGTAGCAAGGGAGAGTATAAGAGAACTAAATAAATCCATTTATTATAGTGTCTCAGCCCATTTGTAGAAGATTCACCCTTCTCCACAAACGATTCCATGCTCCGCAAATTTGAAGAAGGCCTTTTTCCAGAGAGCTCCTGCAGGGATGCAGATGGCTTCATTAGGGAGAAAGAAAATAGTGGGAAACATTATTTCCATGAATACTTTTAAGTTCATTTAAATTATAGTTACGTTCCAAACATGAATACCTTTTGTTTGATCTGACCATTTGATGGTACTTTTATGCCATGGTGGTTGGAATTAATACTGTATATGTAACTGGTTAGTTCTCCAATAACTTAAAATGTTATATTTTAACTTTTAAATAAAAATATGCTGTTTTTACATTTCAGCTTAAGAAAAGTCTGGCAGAAGAGAAAGTGCACAGTCAGGAATGGCTATCTTACCATTTCACACAGTACAGTATGCATTTTACTTCCAGTATCGAGGTGTTTCTCTTAAAACAAAACTCTCAACAAAATGGAGCTATTGTTTATACATTGGAGTTCCTCTATGTCTTTATTTTCTTTCTGGAGGCCCTGAAGGAGCAGGTCCACAACATGGGTCTGCCTGGACTCATGGATCAGCAGATGGAAGATCTGGCCAGTCAGGCTTTGCACAGTTATAGCTAATATGCAGTGGTGGGATTCAAGTAATTTAACAACCGGTTCTCTGCCCTAATGATTTCTTCCAACAACCAGTTTGCCAAACTGCTCAGAAAGTTAACAACCGGTTCTCCCGAAGCGGTGCGAACTGGCTGAATCCCACCACTGCTAATATGTCATTTGCAGCCTTACTTGAGTCCTGATTACAGTGTTGACTTCCTTCTGGAACTGCTCAACCTAACACTATTGCTTCTTCATTGGTCTTTTGCCCAGTCTTTCCTCAGAAATCCTTCTTTCCCTCTTGAATCTTGGATGAATTGCTGCCAGTTGGATCTCTCCTTCCCATTCTTGAGATTTCTCATCCCTTTGGGTCTTTACTTCCCTTCTTTCAAGGCTGCTACTTGTGGACCTTTCTTCTCCTTTTCCAACTAGGAAGTGGCAATTGCTCTGCATATTCAACTTCTCTCCCCAATGTTTCTTTCCGGACACTTTGTTTTCTTCATGCACAGTCATTTTCTCTCCTCTTCTTGTTATATTCCAACACACTTCATCTGACCCTTCTTATGAAATATAATGAACCTCTGTAACATAAGGATATTTTAGCCCAAATAATGCTGCTTAGGATACTAGTTAAATGTTATTGAAACTGATGTACATTTCCTTTTTCTATGGTTATTTAGTTAAATCGTCTTCCGGTGAAGTTGAATTTGCTCACTTGTCAAGTTAAACCAAATGTGGATGACAAGAAATGTTTTGATCTTATTTCACGTGAGTTCTGTTAAGTTCATCTCAGACTGGAGTTGTTAACTAAGTGTCATCCAGATATTTGATTTTATTTCTCATCAGTCTCAGTAAACATGCCAATGACAATGGGAATTGCTGCTCAAAGTATCTAAAATTCACCTGGTTGCTTGTTGCCAATGAAATGATTGTTAGGAACTTATAATTTATCTCACAAGTACCCTATATCTGGGTAATCCCCTGTTTTCTCTTCCCTCTCCCCATTCCAGTTTAAATCATACATCAGTTTAGCTATGCCATGCATTGATAAAATGAGCTAAAGTTCATGAAAGCTTGTGTCTTTTAATATATATTTTTAATTGTGAAAAAGTGGTATCAGACCCTTCCTGATTTTTGACTACCATGGCTAATATGGCTGTCATCCTACAATGTTTTTTGTTAATGACTCCACTTGTTTTATTCTTAAATTTCTTTACTAATATTCAGTTGTTTCCATTTTTCCATATAAAAGTGTTATTTTCTGGTTTGTTAAGTACAATCTTTTGTTTATGTTTTTTTTTTCTTTTCAGATAATCGGACATATCACTTCCTGGCAGAGGATGAACAAGAATGTAATATGTAAGTATCAGACAGGAAAAATGAGTGCCTTTTCACTGGATTTCTCCAAAGAGAGTCGGATAGATTTTTGACCTTTATGCTGAGAAAAGGTTTATGTTGAGGTCCTGGCTGGTCCTTTTTAAGTCTAAGATTTTATTATTCTTTTCCTACTAATTGAAATCTTATTTTTGTTCTTTCAATTTTAATTTATTTATGGCAAAAAGGCCCAAATGATACTGTCTATTCGATTGTGTCCAGTTCTCAGTTATTCTATGGACTGGCTTTCTCCACATTTTCTGACACAGCTTCTTCCAGCTATTTTATGCTCTGGCTGGTGGTGGCTTTGATGGCATCCAGCCACCAAATAGCTACAAAAGGTCCCAGTAACAGGTTTGAAATATACTCTAATTTTTTCCATTAGATAAAAGAGTTTAAGATTTATAATATTTTAAAAATATTACATAATACACTAAAAAACCCAACTCACTGAGGTGTTACTAAAAACCCTGCTTTTACAATCATAGTTAAAAATCTGGCAGTGGCCTCTGTAATATTAGGATTTTCATCTGTAACTAAAATTTTAACATATTCAGAAATATTTCTTCCTGTTTTTGATTTTAAAATAAGACAGATAACGTCCTGCTAAAGACGCCTATAAAATTCATGATACAATAAAATGTGATAAACTGTTTCAAGATCAATACCATTTTCAAGGACAAAATCTGTAAAAAGATGGGGAAATCTACCTTTTAGTTATTTTATGGCAACATATTTAATTTGGCTTTTGAAAACTGCCCTTCACAGATGCATGAAATGAATAAGTGGGGAGCATAAGACTATATATCTTTTTCCCATGTCAGGGAAGTGTTTCACCCATCAATTTCAGCCAATCATGCAAACAGATCCATTTTTACCTTTCTCCATTGTTTAATGTGAAGGATGTGATGTACACAGTGAGATTTTATAGATCCCCTTAATCTGTGGAGCTCTTCCTAACTGGATGAAGGCATTCATTTATCTAATGACATTTGCTATATTACAGATGGGTTTCTGTTTTGAGTAACAGTAAAGAAGAAGCTTTGAACGTGGCCTTCAAACAAACCCATGACAAGGACGGATACAACATGGAGAAGCTGACTGGAACAATCATTGAGGAAATAAAGCACATGCCAGGAAACAACATGTGCTGTGATTGCTCAACACCAGGTACAAAAAAAGATTGTTGCAATTTTTCACTATATCTCTGAGAAACAATTTAGGATCTCAGCAAATTGTAGAAAAGAGTTGTCGGAAGAAGTGTCCATCTGGGTTCAGTTCCAAGTGGGGAAAAAGACACTGGATTCATGGAAGTTGCTTGGAAAGAATGATGAGGATCACATGGCTTGAATTCCTGAGCAGAAAAAGGGCAGAGTTGCTAAGAGTGCCTTGGTTTTATGCCCTCTGTTGGGCCCCACCTTAGAGTTTCCTGTCCCTGTACAAGAAACGTATCCCATTGGCTGTCAGAGTCCCAGGGGGCAGGGGTCTTTTAGGCACAGGTAAGCTAACTTTGTAGGTTTGCTGGGTGATGTAATCTTCCCAGGTGCCATGTGGTGAGTTTCTGTTGCTAGATGGGCTGGCTCAGGCCTTAATGGCCCATTGACAAAGGTGAGGGGGGCTGAGTTTCTGCCTCCCTTTTAGGGGAAATATTCTGCCCTAATATTAGGAAATATTTCCTACAATATTTCATTTTTCTAGGAGAGGGGTGGGTGCTAGCTTCCTACAGAGTGATATAGCATTTGTTATACAACATACAATATATAGGGTGTGTGGGGTGTGTGTGTCTTATTTCTTCTCCAGGAGCTGAAAAGGAAGTCTTTTTAACCAGTCCACAACAATCTAGTCAACAATTCTCACAATTTCCAATCACACATAACTGCTCGTTGTGCCAGCAGGGAATTTTAGAGAAATAATCCAACATACCTGAAGGGTGCCAGACTGGAGAAGGCTTGAGTAATAGGTGATTTGAGAGCAAGCTTCTCACTCATCTGGTTAATTGTTTTTCCTATTTCCTATTTTGTTCATTTGGTTTCTATTTGATTTCAAATTCTGAACATAATGTGGGCTTTTTGAGCTACTTTGCCACAGGCTAGATATATTTATAAGCTCAGCAACACGGGCAAAGTAACAAAACATGCTGGCATGGGGCAGAATATGAAAAAAATTGCATCAAAGCTTCACTGTACATGTGCCATCATATTCTGTCATTGCACTAGCTGTGGGTGCCTAGGGTTGGTTTCCTAGGAGGTCTGTATTCAGCTTCACATAAACATGGCTTCTGAATCTCCACCATATCTCTCCTCAAGGCTTCAGTTTGAAGCTAACTCCAGTTGTCTTCATTGCTATCTTTCCTTAAAAAATTGGGAAAAACCACAAGACATGAATTGCTTCATCCAGCGGACCAATCTGAGAATTAAAAAATGGCATTGCATCATTTTCCAAGATGAGAATTAGTTCTGACACAGCCTATGAGAAACAACTATGTTTTGGCAGTAGATCTCACTGTTGCCAAAACATAGAAACAAATGAGAATGGGATTTCTCCTGAAGAAAGGAGGCTGGACTACTTGTTGCACAAGAGTGCAAAGGAGACACAAACACGTTTAAATTGTAATTCTCTAAAGAGAGTTTGATGTTGCAAAGCAATTGCCTTCCCCCTTTGTTAAATAAAACACCTGCCACCTTCCTTGCACACAGACTGTTAAATATGATTGTAGTTTCCCCTTATTTTATTTTATCCTTGTTTTGAACCACATTATTCTATAGTATACAGTCTATCTCCACTAGTAATATTGTAGGAAATACTGTACCTTCACAATGTCAAAAATTGGGAACATTTCTTGTGTCATTCATTATTTCCAGCAAGATAACCCTATATCCCTGTGCTTCCTCCCTGCATAGATCCAGCATGGCTCTCCATTAATTTGGGTATCTTAATTTGCATTGAATGTTCTGGGATTCACCGAGAGTTGGGTGTTCATCACTCCCGCATCCAATCATTAGCCTTGGACAAATTGGCCACCTCAGAACTTCTGGTAAGTACCAATTTCGTTCTGCACCATCACCATTCTTTCACAAGTTTAGCATCGGAATAGATTTAATATGTTTCACTATGTTATAAAATCTGTGTTGTATTCTTATTTCTTTTTGCAGTTGGCTAAAAATATTGGAAACTCACGATTTAATGACATAGTAGAAGCCAACCTTCCCAATTCATCTTCAAAGCCAACTAAGGACAGTGCAATGTAAGGAACATTCATTTTTTAATGATCATGAGAAGGGGATTGGGAGAGGAGGTACAGAATTATCACAATTCCATCAAACAAAGTTTAACTTGCTCAGAAGATCAGTTGAACAAATCAGTGTGAAGTTTGGCAATTTAAATGTAAATTGGAAAATAAAAATAAAAGCAACTGAGATTGCAGCAATTGTGGTTACTTTTCTTGTTATAAGAAGTTCCCTGCTGGATCTGATTAAAAGGCCATGAAATCCAGCATCTTCAAGTGACAATAGCTTGCCTGCCAGTGTTGGTGAAGGTATGGTTTTCTCTGTGGTAGCTCCTTGATTTCTGCTGGATTGCCATGGAAAGCAAAAATCAACAATAGCATTATATTAATTTTCTCCAACAGTAAACTATTTTTTAAAATCCTCCCAATATTCTGAGACTGCAGAAGAAGAATTGAACTTTGATGTATGGAGAAGATTGGTTTGAGGGTACAGGAAGGTTTCTTTAATGATTTTAAGATTTGGGTATGTTTATACCATTGTTGTGAGCTGCCCAGGCTTTTGGCAATAAAATGGGTAGCTACTTAAATCAAACAAACCAACAAGTGTAGTACAGTCACACCTTGATATTCGACTGCTTCAAAACTTGTCGAATTTGGTATTCGATGCATTTTGAAGCAAAAATCTTGTCCATTTGCTCATCTTTCTACCGGCACCCAATGCATAGGGAAGAACTTGCTGGCATCAGCTGCCTCATGACTTGCTACTCCTTCCAGCTGAAATAAAGGATCATGTGGTAAGTTACGTGGTTTGCTCAGTACCCGTTGTTTTTAGTATTTGTTGCATCTCCTGATCCTGGATGAATACCGAGGTGCTACTATATTTTGCACAGGGAAAAGAAATATTTGAGAAATTGCAAAACCAATTTCAACACAAAGTTATTTATGGTCTTATTTAAGTATTTTATAGGTGGCTACTGGACTAATTAACTGGCCCCTTCCCCCATGCTTCCTACTCCCCCTCTGTCCATCATTTTAATTCAATTTTTTTTACTTTCATTGTTTATTTTTTCATTGGTTTGCTTTTGTCATCTTTACATTTTTTTTATCATTTTTCTTTTCTGTTTTACTGTTGTAAGTTGGCCAAAGTGGCCCCATGGTAAGATGGGCAGCAAATAAATTTAACAAACAAACAAACAAATAAATAAACAAATAATTTCCTTTTTTCCTACCCCAGAAGGTAATCTGTTAAGTAGGGCACTCTGGAAAGGGTGTCTTTCTTCTGGTTTCTCCTTCTTTTGGAGCCTCATGATTTGCACTTCTCTGTTTATTAGAAAGAGTTCATTGTTTCTGCTAGCAGCTCATTATCGTGCACCTTTTAAATCTGTAGTTTCTGTCTTCCCATGTACCATTATAGGACTCATCGAAAACATTTCATAATTTCGAAGTATGTTGATAGGAAGTATGTTGTTCCAAGAATCATGAGGAGTCCAGTTGCCAAGCTCAAGAATTTGGAGAATGCCGTCAAAGAGAAGGATATATTTATTTTGCTTCAAGCATATGCAGAAAAAATGGATTTAAGTGAGCCTGTTTTGGAATTTAGCCAGGTGAGACTTCCTCCTGTTAACAGAGGGATATATGGACACTTTAGCAGAGATGATACATTATTACCAAAATGTGGAACATGCAATACACTCTTTTTATTGAAGATTATAAGAAAACATTGGTTTTTGAACTATGTGCTAGAAAAGATAATTGGCCTAAAATGACTCAGCATTAATGTTCTGGTTTTTTTCTTCAGAGCTGTAGCTTGTTCAATAAAAAACTCATTAACTTCCCTTTCCTTCTTCTGAGTCAAAACCCACTGAATGTCAGTGGAAAAAAACTATACATAAATTTTCTAAAATTTGGTGTTCTCAAGATGTGTTGGATTGTTATTCCTGTTGTCAGTACTGCTGATAGATTCTGTTTTCCCACTCATTTGGAGGCCACCATGAAGGATGATGCTGACATATTTATTTCCACCACTGACTCTGTTGTCTGCTCATTTTCTCAGCATCCTACATTTTCTCTTAAACAAAATTAATAAAATAAACAAATAACCCCTTTTTGAACTAATAATAGTATGTAAATGTTCGAGCACTCTTCCACTATAGCTTAAATAATAAGTTTTCACAATTGCTGCAGGAAGTTCTGTGATTCTGTTTCCACCCGAGAGGACTTTTTAATATTAACACAAAAAAGTTGTTTTGAAAAATAGATACTGACAGTGGGAACAATTGGGAGGAATTAATTTCATAGATAGGATTAAACAGCCCTTCTCGATTCTGCAGTAAACTATTAGCCATCCATAGTTGTTCAGTTGCACCGAGATCAGAAGCCAATTTGTAATCTAAATTTAGGCAAGTAATTCCATAGTTTCTTCTGACATTTTTTTTCTATTGTAAATTAGCAGAAATTGTAGAAATCATTCCTATGATGCTAGTTCCTCATGAAATATCATGGCAATCTATTTTTCTAAATAGATTTTAGAAAATCTAAAATAGAAAAATCTATCTCAACTTGTTTTTCTTTCTTGTTTCAAAGGAACCTAGAGAGACACTTCTTCATCTGGCAGTCCTAGTTAGTGACCGATCCTCTTTGCATATTGTAGATTTTCTGGTGCAGAACAGGTGAGTTGATTTGATAGGCCTAACAGATTTAGCAAGTAGCAAATGTTCTCGTGTTTTTCACATGCATGCCAAACTAATAGATTTTGAGCTATTAGTTCTGAGGTTTCTTCATTCTGGTAGAACAAAAAGTTGACATACCCCATATAGGAGAGATCATCAGACAGCATGGGGTGAGATATCATCAACATGCTGATGATACGCAGCTTTACATCTTCTTTGGTGGCCCAAATGATGCTGTGGCTGCCCTTTTGGGGTGCCTCGAGGCTGTGGGGGCCTGGATGGGAGACACTTCAACTGAACCCTGAGAAGATGGAGTGGCTGTGGGTATATGGAGCCTTAGGATCTAGAGGCTTATCATCTTTAGTTCTGGATAGGATGGTACTACCACAGATAAATTCGATGCACAACTTGGGTTTTTTCCTAGACTCACAACTCCTAGATTCAAAAAGCAGATGGCAGTCATGGCTAGGAGAGTCTTCATACAACATTGTGTGGTACATCAGTTGTGCCCTTTTCTGGACTGCGAGGTCCTGCATTCAGTCATTTCCCGTTTGGATTATTGCCAACCTACTCTACATGGGCCTGTGCTTAAAGAGTATTCAAGTATTCAGAAACCACAATTGGTCCAGAATGGAGCAGCACAGACAGTTTTGGAGGCCCCTATGGTGGCATAGGTAACACCGCTGTTACACAAATTGCATTGGCTGCCTGTATGCTTCTGGGTGCAATTCAAAGTGGTTACTACCTTTAAAAACTCTTTATTGCATGGGTCTAAGATAACTGTGGAACCATCTTTCCCCAATGGGAATGGTCGCTCCACTCATGCTAGCAGAAGGGGTAGATCCCATCAATCAAGGAATTTTGGCTGGTGGGATCAGGAGAAGAGTCTTTTCTGCCACAGCTCCTGCCCTTTAGAACATCTTGCCACAGGAGATAAGATCTGCTCCTCTCTTTTAGCATTCAGGAAAAGCCTTAAAACCTAGTTCTGCCAGTTGGCATGGGATCCTGAAGGAGAAACTGTTGGCTGGAAGTGGCTGCTGCACTAATAGAGAAGGCACCTTTACCTCTCTCCACCAAATCCTTGTTTTTAGTTTGTTTTAAATTTTGTAACTTTAATCCATTTTTATATTTATAATTGTTGAATGTTTGTGTGTTTTATCTTACTGTAAGCCACTCAGAGTCACCTTATCAGTGAGATGTATCCCAAATCAATTTGATCAATCAATTAATAAATAATCATGATTCCATAAGTGGAGGATTTTTGTTTGATGAACAATATTTCTCTTTTAGTGGGAGCCTGCTGAAACAGACATCCAAGGGAAATACTCCCCTTCATTATTGCAGCCTTCATAATAAACCTGAATGCATAAAACTCCTTCTGCGAGCAAAAGCCAACATCACAATCAGTAAGTGATCATGAAATAAAATTAGGGTGCAAAATGTCAATTTATTTCACTATAGTGCTACAATATGTATAGTGAATGCAGGTAGTCCTTGAGTTATGACCACAACTGAGCCCAAAATTTATGTTGCTAAGTGAAACATTTGTTAAATGAATTTGACCCATTTTACGACCTTTCTCTCATAGTTATTAAGTGAATCATTGCATTTGTTAAGTTAGTAACATGGTTGTTAAGTGAATCTGCATTTAACCCATTCCCATTAATGTTACTGCATTGGTTTAGTCTTTTTCAGGACAGTATTTAACTGCAAGCCATTTAAGAATAGTTTGTTGTTGTTAGTTGCGAAGTCGTGTCTGACCCATCGTGACCAAATGGCTGACGTTCCTCCAGGCCTTCCTGTACTCTACCATCCTCTGGAGTCCATTTAAGTTCACGCTGACTGCTTCAGTGATTCCATCCAGCTACCTCATTCTCTGTCGTCCCCTTCTTCTTTTGCCTTCAATCTTCCCCAGCATTAGGCTCTTCTCCAGTGAGTCCTTCCTTCACATTAGGTGGCCAAAATATTTGAGTTTCATCTTCAGGATCTGGCCTTCTAAAGAGCAGTCAGGGTTGATCTCCTCTAGAACTAAGAATAGTTAGTTTTACCCATTCAGTCGTGTCCAACTCTTGGCAACTTTATAGGCAAGTGCTCTTAATTAAAAATAATTACTAAATTCCATAGAACCATAATTACTAATTTCCATAGAACCATGGAAGAGAACAACATTCTGCAATGACTGAATGTGTTGTTTTAGGTGTATGTTCATATCTGTCAAACCCAATAGTTAGTAATTCGATTGTTGGCTAAACATGCTGTTCCAGGCATCTGCCTACACTTGTCTAAGGCAAAAGGTGCCAGCTATTTTCCCAGGGCAAGGCAGCAAATCTCACTCTAGTAACAAAAACCTACACTCAGGAGCATAAGCACAAGAGCCAAGTACAAAACTTGAATAGGCAAATTGCTTTTATAATTGATAAGAAAATAGGCCTGATTAACAAAGAAAATCAGTTATTAGATATTTATATGTAATAGCTAATACACATCAGATATGGGGGTTGAAGTCCTGCATTTTTTTTCCCTGCCTTTACTTGGTTTTGGACAATGTGCATTCATTTTATGACCTCAGAAGAAGGCATCTGCATAGGAGTTTGATGATGATCCTATCTGGCTTCAGGCTCTTTTGTTTCCAGCCCTGACAACTACAGTCCTTGCAGGCAGAGTAACTGGTGGGTTTTTTTCTCTCTCCCGAGGCAATGGTTAGTGAGATGGGAAACAAAGCCAGGGAAATTCACCAATCACATGCCTTAACAGGCCACATTAAATCAGTAGTGACAGGACCAGTTGCAGTCTCCTTCTGTGACAGAATAGAAATTGGCAATGAGTGCAGCAAATTTTATGCTGGCTTGGCATATCTTACTGCTGGATAATAGCACTTTAATATTTTTCTATTAATACATTCATTTATCAGAATCTTACAGTTTCACTACATTTTGCAATTTATTGTGATAAAACAAACCTATCTTCTCTACAGTTATGAGCAATTCATGTCCCCTTTCCTTCTTTGATGCAACTGTAGAAAGAAATTAGGTTTCATGTCTAATATTGATTAACCATAGTTTAGTAGTATGTTCAGAAGCTAAAGTCTGGCTGATCTTCTAATTATGACTTCCATGAGCTGGCAAGGAGTCATATAACTGTAGATATAAGAATTGGATTTTGGTTGTTCTTCTATTTAAGAAAAATATTAGGATCTTTTTAACACCATAGTGTCAACCCAACTAGTCATTTTGGAGAGATTTTATTCTCAAATGACACAGATCCTTCTCTAGTATAATGCCTGTAATTGTGAAAACAATAGAGCAGCTTTCATTGCATATTTTGTATCTTATTGTACACAATATTTAAATTTACATAACATTAGCTCTTATGTTAATTGTTTCAATATGTAACTTGAAGAATCACTTAAGAATTAATATTTTAAAAATTGTGTTTAAAACAGAGCAACTTTATATATTGCAGTCCAATTGGTTTATTTCCAACAACCTTTATGCCCCAGAAGTCCTATTTTAACATAGCAAAGGTTAATTAAAAACAAAAGAAAGTAAAAATTATTTCCATCACAATACTCTGAGTTAACATAATGCCTAATACTGACATTTTGTATACTGTTCTTCATTTCACCTGAATCATCAAAACCATACAGTAGTGTAGTGTTTCAGTATGGCTTAGCCCTGAGGATGAGGGATGCTCAAACACACCACATATTTTCCTGTTACAAGAACTTTGCTCATATTTTCTGATTTCTCCTACATTACCTGCTTAATCCAGAGTAGAAAATCTTTTTCAAAATGCTTTTCGCAGAGGCTCTAGATGAGGCAATTGTCACAGCATTGCAGCAGTGTTTGATATATTGTTTTCCTGTCTTTTGCAATCTCTCTCTTTTTCAGGGAACTCTCCAGGGAGCGGGTCAAAAACTTAATATGGGGGCCACATCCATGTGATTGAAGCCCCTTTTTGTGAGCATAATGCATGGGAAAATGGGCAGGGCTTTGATTGCATGGCTGTGGCTTCCATATTGACCTACCTGCAGTGTTGCGCTGCTGTTCTTGCTTTGCATATAGATGATGGTAAAAAAGTAATATTTGAGCCATGCTAAAAAAATCACAGTTTCTAACAACCCTTTGTTAAAAAAAAAACAGTTTCAAACTGGAAATATCAATACATCCATATAGCCACAATCTTCAAATGACATATGATATTTTCCCACAGCTAATGAAGCTGGAGAGAAAGCCCTTGATATTGCTAGGCTACTGAATCACACTACATGTGAAGATCTGGTAAGCAACAGCAGGTTTAACACAAATATCTAACATCATCCTAAGGCCTTGACAAGAGGTGTCTGGATAATGTGCTCCAGACATAGCAATAGGCAGCATGTTTTCAAAATGCAAAGTATGTTGAAACTATTATAGTTCTGCTGTATACGTGCCTTTTTTTCTGCAGCTTTTATCATTATCTCTTCTCTGATAGGTGTTCAGTTTTATTTAGCATAGCGCTTAATTGTAAATTTATTAAGAGCAGAATCTTGTTAAGTAAAAATAAAAGCTGAAATATATTGAATCATAATCACAACTGATTGAATTATGATTCAATATATTAAAATGTTTTTGTTTTTGTATGATTTATGTGCATGATCATTATATAAAGAGGATAGAGTAACAGATTCTACTCGCTTGCAAACAAAAATCTAGAGAATGTGTTTCTATTTTCTTTTGAATTAGTGAAAAGTTAGACATGTATTCACATAGAGACACACACAAAAATATATGAAGGACAAAGAACATAAAGACAAAAAGAGGACAGATCCTCCTCTTGCTAGGCATCTGGTAACTTCAGGCATGAAGGAATCTCTATTAAGATTTCTTAATCACAGGCAAACCATGAAATGCATTCTTACATGTCATAATTTTATTCATAAAATTAAGCAAAGGACTGAAATGCCATGGTTTAGATACAAGTCCAATATCAGATGCAGCTCCCACTCCCCATTTTTTAAAATCAGCTATAATAGGTAGATTTTCATAGATCAGAAATAATGTAGTTGAAATCTCAAAGTATTCAGTCCTCAGCCCTGAATTCATTTGTGCTGAAGTTGGTCTTGTGATTTCAAGGACTATTTTTTCCTGTGAGATTTTTCAGTTTTTGTTTTGGTTTAGTTTAGTTTTGAGTATTTGAGAATTATTTTTAAACATGCCCAAACTCAATGTCTGGGGAAAAAGCCAAATCTTCAATGTATTTTGAAAGACAGGCAGATTCAGAGTCAATCAATTATGAGGGGATTCTGTCGTAAAAGGGCAATGGAGAAAGCATGTCTCTGGAGTGCCACAAGGTTGATATTGCCTACGCCAGAGTTTCTCAACCTCACCAACTTTAAAATGTATGGATTTCAACTCTCTGAATCCCCCAGGCATTAGAGAATTGTGGGAGTTAACATCCACATATCTTAAAGTTGCTGAGGCTGCGAAACACTGGCCTAAGCAATGGAGCTGGAACAGTGGTGGATTGCTACCGGTTCGCCCCGGATTGGACAAACCGGTAGCGGTGGCGGCGGGAGGCTCCGCCCGCCCAGACATCTGCGTATGCGCAGAAGTGTCGCAAGTGCACGAGTACCCACGAGCGAACCGGTAGCAACGGGATTTGAATCCCACTAGTGAGCTGGAAATGATAGAAAATGCTTCTGCTAGGAATACAGCTATAGTTTTCTGTCTGCCCATATCGTCTGAAAAAGCTCAGTGGAAGGAGTTCACTTATGATGTCTGCCTTTGGGACTGAATAGAAGAGGAAGGAAGGAAGGCTGCACCACTGATAGATGATTGAAAGGGTATTCACTTATATCCTTTGACCATATTTTATCTAACAAATGCAAAATAAAAATCACCTTGAGAATTTCTGTGAATTTCTTCTTTGAAATGTCTACACACCTTCTCTTCCACTGAACTGAATTAAAACTGAGTAAAAGCAGAACAATTGTTCTATGTAAGATTACTCTGAGTTCATAGCACAGTATTTTATAGTAGTGTGATTACATATCTGAATATTCCTTCCCTTTTTTTTCCTGTGACTTCCTAATTTCCACTGAAAGTCCCAAACACCAAAGAAAACAGCTGTTAGTCCAATGAGGTTAGAAATACTAGGAACTTTCCCCGCATAAAATGATCATGAGCAGAGATGGGGTGTTCTGTATCTTCCAGCTACTGAAGGCTGAAAATAATCAGTTCAATATGCGGGCCCATGTTGAATATGAGTGGCAACCAGGCCAAGAGGAGATATTTGAAAGTGATGATGAATTGGATGAAAAGGTAAGATCTCATCACTTCTGGTCAGGCTGAAATGTGTAAGTATTAATTATTATTTAATTGGTATGGTATAGATTTGGCACCTTATTAACAGGTTTTTATTGGATATATATTCTGATACCAATTCCATGAAAACTACATAGCTATTTATCACAGTCACTGAATTATAAAATCAGTGAGGGCCTGCCTAATTTCTTAGACTATGTTTATGGCATTGAATATCAGGGGCCTTGAGCACATTTCATTTGGTGGTTAAGTGGCCACTCACAGATTTTCATCCAAAAGTTGTGCTCCCTGTTACTATATATTTAAGGCCACCATTTTAAAGAGGATGTTTTTCCTAACATAATGGTCCCAAATAGGATAGCAGTAGCAATAGCACTTACTTATATATCACTTCATAGGGCTTTTACAGCCCTCTCTAAGCGGTTTACAGAGTCAGCATATTGCCCCCAACAATCTGGGTCCTCATTTTACCCACCTCGGAAGGATGGAAGGCTGAGTCAACCTTGAGCCTGGTGAGATTCAAACTGCCAAACTTCTGGCAGCCAGCAGTCAGCAGAAGTAGCCTGCAGTACTGCATTCTAACCATTGTGCCACCTCAACTGATACAAATATATGAATATAAAGAAGACTATCTTTAACTTCACTTTTCCAGTAATGTAGTCTACTTGTATGTTTCAGCCCTATTTGGTGAAAAAAGATCACTTTCATCGCCCACAAAGCTGCTACAATCTTCCTGGGCCAGCCTCTCAGTCATGGAAGAATCCAGCTGACTTTTTCAGAGGAACCAGCCCAGCATCCCAGAACAAATCCCATGATTTATATGCTACACCACATGCCTCTAGATCTGCTGAAAAAGCATCTCCTCCCTCTTATGCCTGTTCAGGCCCTCCACTGCCGCCACGCAATGCACCCAGAGGTCAGACAGTGTTTTTGGTACACCTTTGTATATTAGTCTTGGAATTGTATCATTTTTTTAAATGTTAATTTTAGTAAAAGTGCTAATCTATTTTAATATTTAATGCAATCTGTGTAAAACAAATACACTTATGCTTTAATATAAATACAGTAGATGAATCTGAGGATATGATTAATCTATTCTCCTTATTTGCTTCTCACAGTTTATTAAGATTTCTGTAATTGAATTTCTTTCTCAGCCCCCAGCTTCCCTCCACCATTACCCCCAACCAGCAACTCTGTCTATCCTGTAGATACAGCAACTAAAAGAGCTGTGCCTCCACCTCTGATCATTAGGCATAAGCGGACCTCTTCAGAGCCTCTCCCCTCTACGCCACTGAATCACAGTCCTTCTGATGGTAAGAGAGGCTACTGAACCACAACTGGAAAATTTACTGTTGTGCAACAGGGAATGCCTAAAATAAAGAGATATATGAAGTAGTTTTATACTGATTCAGATAACTGATCCATTATGCTTTTGATACTGGTTTTACTACTATGTTTCTAACTCATTAGATGACGTTTGCTTCATAACAGAGAAAAATAGCTTCGATTCTGTTTGATTAGATTCTAGATCTTTCTCACTTCCAAGGCGCTGCTCTCCAGAAGGAGCTTCTCCTAGGAGTTTGAGGTAATTGTGTACACATAATATGAAGAACTGAATAAAAATGCTACCTGTCTGAAGCTGGGTTTACTCTGAGGGTACTTCCTGGTTCTGAATAGCATCTAAGAGGTTCTTACGTTGATTGCATATGAGGTGGTTGGTAATAGGAATATAAAACCTACTCTGGCCAAAATAATCATTATCACTGTTCTTTTTTTCTTTATCAGCCAGCAGTTGGGAATAGCTGGGACTGTGGAAATCTCTTAAGGGTATTTTGTGAATGCAAATTTAAGCTACTTTGCATTACACTGGGAATATCTACATAGAGGTTATTGTTTAGACATGTCTAATGTCCAGTAGCAAGTAACAAGTAGAGGATTATTCATCTCTATATACATATATGTGCATTACATACACATACATACAGTATGTATGTATGTATGTATGTATGTATGTATGTATATATATATATATATATATATATATATATATATATATATATATATATACGTGCGTGCGTGCGTGCGTGCATATAATTTTCCTCTCCCTCTTCATTTCCACCTGCATTATTTTCCTCAGTTCTCAGCCATCTGAACTCTCTGAAGATTTCTGGCAGCAAGGTAAGATAATTTCTTTTAAATATACTATTCATTTGTAAGTGAGAATTGATATCTCTTTCTTCAGGGAGGCATTCCAGTTGTGAAGAAAGTCAACCTACATAACTGCCTACAATAGTTGGGCAGGGGAGGAAGATGGGAAAAAAATACTTTTTCAAGTTTTATCATTATGGAAAGTAGTGCTACAGAAAGTGCAATTATATGAGTGCTATAAACTTTGCATGGATAAAATGTAGAAATTAATAGGGAAAAGTTTTCCCATACAAATTCAGAAATATTTATCGAATTATTTAAACACAGAAAGTCACCTACTTCACAGTTTATCCTAAATTAATAATGTTATAAATTATTTATTTGATAGCTAACTTTGATCAAAATCTCTAATTTGGATATTGAGTAGTTACAGGTGGAACACTTCAAATAACTTTTTCCCCCTGGGATAAAGTGGTTACTGCCATACCAAGTTATTCCTAACTGCTTTAAAGTATTTTGATAGATGCTACATACAGATCCTTCCAAAACACATTTTGCACTTCAAATCTGACTTCTGTTCAGTCATAATAAACACTTTTGATTTCTTTTGTGATGTCACTCCCACCTTTAAAATTAGCAATTCCAGAACAATAAAAGCAAAATAATCACTATAATATCTCTTGAGGCCCATCAGCTATGAGGACACTGAGTTTATGGTGTACAGCTATATTTCTTAACCTTAGCAACTTTAAGACATGTGGACTTCAGCTGGGAGTTCTGGCAATTGATCCACATAAAATTGCCAAGAATGAAAAACACTGGTCTAGAGGATAACAAAGGTTGCCTACCCTAATCTGTGATGGAAGTGACACCTTTTATAGTATACTATTATGGCTCTATAGATTGGAGAGAAGCCATTTTGGCTATGAAGTTGAACTCATGCTCTATACAATAATCCAAATTAAAGTAATCTTGGCAAATGGCTGCACAGTTATTCTCGAGTGTGTTCAGTGGAGTCTGGGTAAACAGATAGTTTGGCTATCGAATTGGACATTTTTCATCACATTCAGACAAAATTTGTCTTAAGCAAAATCACTATTCCAAGTTCTGGCATTTAAGAAGAACAGACTGTTTTCTTCTTTGTGAAATCTCTAAAGATACTGAAAAGTGTGTCAGGGTTCCAAGTAACACCCCCAATGAAAGAAGACTCCGATGCTTGAAGTTCCTCAAAGTTCCATTTTATTAGAGATATCATATTGGCACATCTGGGAAAACCTCTAATCTGAAAGCTTCCAGGTTTTCCCCACCCAAAGGAAAGTCCAGGTCTCTGCCCAGCACCCACATGTCCATCACATGATCCAATCAAAGCACCATCCCAACTGTAGAGCCTCCCAGTCACACTCCTCCAGGTGCAGGGCAAGATGACCTTGACTCTCTGAGAAAGGAATGTTATTATGACTATATATCACCCCTGCTTAATACAATCCCCCCCTCCCAGTTTCCCACAGTACTAAATGTGGCAGGCTTGAAGGCCCAATGCAAAAGATGGCTTCCAGGCCTGACAAAGTGCTGCTCTGTTTCTCCTTAGTCATTTCCTTCAGTGATGGAAGAGTCCATTCTCAATAAAATCTATGTATCCAGTAGCACATCAACTTCAGAGGTCAATAGGAAATGGCCAGCTACTACAGTTTTACATAAGTAGTGATTCCAAATTATAAATACACTTGTCCCTTTCATGCACTCATTAGTTTTCGCATAAGTTCCCCAGAGATAGGTACAATTAATCATGCTGCTGTTTCACCGGGATAAACAGGGAGATATCTGTGTCCTAAATTGGGGCTAATAGGAATATAGCATATTGACCTCCTATTCTAATGCATGCTTGGATGCATGCTTGCTTCATATAGGTTAAAGGAGGGGATAAGCATAGCAGTTTTGCTCAGAATTATTGAATTGCTCCTTAGTCTTCATCCATTAATGGCCCTTCAGTTGATAGTCTACATGGTAGTCCTACTTCCTGTGATGTTTGGATGCATGTAATTTTCCCCTAGAGGGATGGGCTTCAAATTATGTATGCCTTTGAATCATTATTGTATAGAGTCTGAATGGGTAAGCCACCGTGAATATCTGAATAAAACCACAATAAATCTTCCAGCACAAAGTGTGTCCTTGCTTTCTCCAGTTGAGTTTATTACATTCCATCTGCGCCAGCATCCTAAATAGCTTGTGGTTATTTGAGGTTCATGGGACTGGATTCCATCCCATCTTCTTCAGGATTAGTAATTCTCCTGCCAGCGGCCCAATTTTGGGTCATCAAAACTGGTTTTAAACTAGGATTAATTTATGGACTCAAACTTTTCCAAAATTTCTAGACCTTTTCTCATCATAACATGTATCAGGGTTTTTTTTTTGGCACAAACAGTAAAGTTTGGAGAGAAAGAATAAATGGGGGCTCTGACCCTTCCAGAAAATGTAAAGTTATAGCTTTATATTACTGTGTACATTATCCTGAAGATACTGGCATTAGGTTCATTACATTGTGACAAATAAACCTACCATAAAATGGGATAACTAAAAATTTAATCTTGCACTCAAGTGTCTTCAAGTGTCCATTTCTGGATCTCATTCTAACACATCCCAACATTCATTCATTCATTCATTCATTCATTCATTCATTCATTCATTCATTGATTCTCATTCTCATTCTCCTTCTCTCTCTCCCTCTCCCTCCCTCCATCTCCTTCTCTCTCTCCCTCTCTCTCTCTCCTCCCCCCCTTTCTTTGAACCTGCTCCAGTTTCTCTCAATCTTTATTTAAATATGCCTAGAACTGAACACAAGCAGGAATCTGACCATTGAAGAATGGAAAGAAGTTATTATTCTCTGTTGTTTGGAAACAATATCTTTATACTTCTCAGGAATTCAGCAATGATACAGCAACTGTTAAGAGCATCAGATTGTTCAATCAACAATACTGGTTCTATAACTCAGGAGTGGATAAAGTCTTCATTTCTCCTTTCAGAAGAATCCACTATTTCAGAAGTGACCCACTATGTGTCCTATATTGTATGGGAAGCATATATGATATAAATAGTTACACAGCATTAAACACACCAACATATATTCTGCATAATCACTCAGATCATCCAAAAATGATATGAAAATGACATATCTTTTTACATTGCAGCTGCCTCAAACCAAAACTCAAGAGAGAATCACTGGGCTTCTTCTCAGTCTTCTGAATCATCAGATGACATTCCTCCACCACTGCCAAAAAGGGGACACGTGGTAAATTCTTAAACTTTATATCCTGAGATTATTTTTACGTAGAATACCCATTTATGGGCTAAGGTAACTTTCTTCTTCTGAAATAAAACCTCCTAGATACTGTCTAAATATATATGAATCCATATTCAGATAAGTTTTGGGGGCAATTAACTGTTGGTTGTTCAATATTTCAATTAAAAAATAGAAATGCCACAGTGTATGATTATGTGCACTGAAACATTTAGCAATTAGGAAATTAATTGTGTGGTGGTCTCATCTTACATATTTAGGTCTTCTTCACAATCTGATTGAGATTTCATTTCATAAACTGACTCCAGTCAGCTTGGCTATATGGATGCATGATACACATGCACAAATATACAAATTATCTTTAAAACCTCAGAGATACCTATTGTTCTGAACATTTCTTCTTTTTTATTTGCCTTATATTTGTATGATTAGCTATTGCAATTCTGTGTGACATACAGTATCCATACCCTTAAGCTTAATACTGCTTGCTTATGGCAGAATACATCCTGTCTGCATCGTGTCAGAGCCCTTTATGATTGTCAGGCTGATCATGAAGATGAACTCACTTTCACGGCTGGAGAAATCATTATAGTAGAAGGACAAGAGGATTCCAACTGGTGGGTAAGTTGTCATTTGATTCTCTATGATTATTACTGGGAATTCCTTACTTAGCACAGAACACAACCCAAAAGACCAGCTTCAGGTTTGTGGCAAAGATTCTGTAAAGGATCCTATAAAAGTTTTCCTACTACTGTAAGTCATTGGGTCTATTTTTTGGCAATGGATAGCATGGCAGGTGTATATCATGCACCAGCAGGCACTGGAATATTCTGAGTATTTAGCATCTATTTTTAGATGGCATCAAACTTTTCAAAACGTCTTCCAAGCAGTGGTGGTATTCAGCCGGTTGTATCCGGTTCGAGCGAACCGGTAAGGGCGACTGCAGGATGTCCCGCCCACTCGCAAGGACATCATGACGTCCCATTTTTCCATATTTTTAAGTCTCTGTGCATGCGCAGAAGGCCTTGCGCATGTGCGCACACATTTGCGAACCGGTAGGGAAGGTAAGTGAATACCATCCCTGCATTGTATTAATTTTCAGTTATGCCTTAAAATACAGTAATGCTATATTGAGACCATTGTGGGAAAATAAAAATAGTAAATAGATTTAGTTGCCTGGCATATTCAGAATTCTTGGTCTGCTACAAAAGAAAATGGAGCTCAACATAAGTATTAAAGGTGTTCTTAACGGCTAGGTACAGACTCATCTCATCTAATGTATCCCTATTCCAATATATGGAATATATTTCCAATATATCGAAAATGACGGGATCTGAAATACTGATAAGCATGTATACCTTCTTAAGGAGCTTCTAATTATTGTGCACTATTCATCCTCTCTGTTAAAAGTCTTTCCTTTTGTTTTATTTTTTCAGCATGGCAGGATTGAAGGATACCCTCACAGAAAAGGTGTCTTCCCAGCATCATTTGTTTATATACTACCTGAATAACATCTAATTCACTCAAAGTACAATTCATTCTACTGTAACAGGGCCTCCTGCCCTCTCAAAACACAATCAATTGTTGTAAAGAAACACTTACTGGAGTTAAAATACAAATCATTGGTACTGAAATGTCATGCAGAAGACTAACATCTCTTCCTCTAGTCATTGGCAAGAAGTCCATTGAATTTTTTAAAAAATGATACCGGAACTGCAAGAGCTATTTGATGAACTCATCAAATATACATGTGTTAATGGTGCAATTTCTTGCTGTCACTGTGCATGAATGCAAGCAGTATATAAGTACCTTTCAAACGCCACTATAATCCAGTTGTTAGGAGAATGATTTAAGCAAAAAAACTTCACTGTCCAAAATTTACCAGTATACAGAATAATATAATTCACAATAATAAGAGATAAAGAAAGAGAAGAAATAAATCAAACATGTCATAAGAAGAAAATGCCTGTGCCTTTTGCTTATTTCTAAATGACAGAAACACATAAGAAAAAAATGCAAATGTATAGTGTTTCTTTATACTTCTCTTCCCTGTATTCATGAAACATGAGGGAAAAGTTTCTCAGAAATAATGCTTTAGGATGTCTATGGAGATTCGCAGTTATCCAGGTCATGGTTGTCCCAAAGGTGCTTTTTCAAAAGGCACCTGCCTTTGCTTTTCCTTGAAGACCTTTGAGAAGTGAAACTTTGGGACATTCTCTTAAGAATTGCAAAATTCCAGTATATTAGTTTTTGAAGTAAAACAATCATGTTGTTTCTGACTTTTCTATAAATTTAATGTGCAATGTGTGTATTCCTAAGGATTCCTACTGAGGGATGAAGAAGAATGTGGGAAATAAAAATCACAATCAGTTTCTGCAAACCCATTTCAGTCCTTTCTTGAAAACATTGTTTATTATGGAAAGAAAATAATACATACACATTCAGAGTCTTTTAAATTTTCCAGTTAGACGCATTCTTCTCCTACTATTCATAATAAAGTCTTAGAATAAATATGGTATGTTGAAAGAGCCTTGGTGGCGCAGCAGACTGAAGTGCTGTTAAGTAGCACCAGCTGCCTGCAATTACTGCAAGTTCAAATCTCACCAGGCTCAAGGTTGACTCAGCCTTCCATCCTTTCGAGGTAGGTAAAATGAGGACCCGGATTGTGGGGGCAATAAGCTGACTTTGTATAAATATACAAAAGTATGAAGGCTATTGCTTAACGCATTGTAAGCCGCCCTGAATCTCTGGAGAAGGGTGGCATATAAATCGAACCAATAAATAAATAAATAAATAAATAAATAAATAAATAAATAAATAAATAAATAAATAAATAAATTTCACTTTCCCTAAGTTAAAAAGGCTCATTCTTTTAAAGCGCCATATATGTTTTTACTAATGCAAAATGATGCTATTAATGCAGAATTTTTCTATTTGCTGTTCGGTTACTAAAATAAATACGGTACCTCAAATGTCTTAATTGTGGTTTATATTATAGTACTTCTGTTTATTAATAATGTGATATTCCACCTTTAATAGCAATTTGATCCTTGTTTCTGAATTAAATATAGTGCATAATCGTATCTCTTATCTATGCTATTAACTTCGCTGATAAGAGGATTAGAAAATGTTGACACTGAAAACGGCAGGACTGTATATTATTTATCTCATCTATTTGATTTCTTTTTATTTTGGTTCAAATTCATTCTCAAAAATTATCTCTGTCTTCCTTTGTATTAATAGTAATTTACTAAATCATAAATTGTTGTTACTAGAATAGAAGAATCTTATTTTTATACATCCTCCTCCCCCATACAAATATTTTTTGAATGCCACGCATGAATATCTTTGCTGTGTTATTTCCAGTATAAAAAATAAATGTTCTCAAAAGTAGAATTGGGAAGTGGCCATAGGTTGACACAGAGAAGTAACCTTAACATGACTGTTTATGGAACCTAGATATTTCTACTTTCATGTATATAAATATATTAGAGTAGTGCAAGTGATTCTGAATGAGATGCAAATAGAAATGCAATTCTAAATAGCAACATGAACACAAACTACTATGTAATTTTAATGTTACTTAAATTTAATAAATAAAACTAAAATTTAAAAACCAGATTGCTAATGCTTTTTAATATTTTAATTAAAAATGTACATTACAATAAAAGTATAGAAAAAAAAGGAATAAGAAAAAAAGAAAAGAATAAAGAATAAAAAAAAACAGAACTTTGACTCCTGTCCTTCTTTCTATCAAGTAATTGACACCTTACTTTTCCCTCTGTAGCTGTTTCTAATACATAAATCTGTAAGTTATCAGTTCAGACTTTTCTTCTTTCAGCAAAAAGTTCACATAAGTCTTTTTAAAAATGAATGAAATCTTTGTGTTTTGCAAATACTGAAATAATATATATACCTTAAGAAAGCAAGCATAAGGAAATAGAATAGAATAGAATCAAGCTATTCTCCAAAGCACCTGATGCAGTAGTGGGTTTCAATTTCAGCTGCTAGTGGTTTGCTCGTGGGCACTCGCGTGCACGTGCAACACTTCTGCGCATCTGCAGAGATGTCCGGGTAAGTGGGCGGAGCCTCCCACCACCACTACCTGTTCGACCAATCCGGGGCGAACTGGTAGCAACCCACCACTGATCTGAGGGTAGGACAAGAAGCAATTGGTGGAAACTAATCAAGGAGAGAAGCAACTTAGAACTAAGGAGAAATTTCCTGACAGTTAGAACAATTAATCAGTGGAATAACTTGCCTCCAGAAGTTGTGAATGTTCCAACACTGGAAGTTTTTAAGAAGATGTTGGATAACCATTTGTCTGAAGTGGTATAGGGTTTCCTGTCAAAGCAGGGGGTTGGATTAGAAGACCTCCAAGATCCCCTCCAACTCTGTTATTCCCTCTTCTTTGTTGCAGCTCCTGAGATATTGGAACACTGCTATCATGTCTCCACTAGTCCTTCTTTTCATTAAACTAGACATACCCAGTTCCTGCAACCGTTCTTCATATGTTTTAGCCTCCAGTCCCCTAATCATCTTTGTTGCTCTTCTCTCAATATTGCTAAAATTGTTTGAAGAGTTACTGATTTGTATTCATGTGGCAAACAGACTTTATTAGCTAGGAACTACATTAGGGCTACCAAATCAGGGCTGCAAACATGTAGATGGCCACTACATGGCAACAAAGAGATAAAGAAATTTCTTTCTAGCCTTCTAAAGATTATGCAGATTTGGCAGCTCAGTTCTATTCGTCATAGCAAGTTAAGGGAATTCGTAATCCTTCAGATTTGCTCAAATTCAATCTTTACCATTATTAGGTGATGTAACTTCTGAATGCCATAAATTTTGCATATATTCCATGGAATGTTATGTGAGCCACATTTACAGAAAGCAGTGTATATTGACTTGGAATCATGTATCAATAAACATTTAAAAAATATTATATTCTTAACACAGAAATCTACCTTTAAGGGAGCATGGGTGATGAAATAACCACAATGTTTTGAGAGTGATAGCATTTGGAGCAGTTTGTTTAGAAGCCTTTGGATTACTGAATCCAGGAACACAGCAAAAGTATTGTGGTAGCTCAAAAGTGACTGAAGTCTGAATCACTACATAGGCATTCATGATGCAGTAATATTCATTAAGAGCTTTTCATTAATTTTTTTTACATTCAAAATAAATAAACATGATCTGAAATTTAGCCTATGTATAAAAAATGGCTGGATGTGTGATTTAGAGCAAAATTAGACCAAGTTTATGAACTTACATATTCAGTACTTCAAAAGAGTATATGGTTAAAAAAAAAAGATCAAGAATGAATGGGTGTTGAATGAATACAGATTGAATATGAATGGGAGTAAGCAGATGGTTTGGTCATATAGAGAAAATGAATTAGGATCCAATTGCAAAACAAATAAAACAGCAAACAACAAAGGAAGAGTGAATGGGTTAAGAGGAAGGACAAGAAAGTTATGATTGGATGGAGCAATTTAGTTCCTCAAAAAGAGAGAAGTGGGGATTTTATGAACAAAAGGCAGCGTATGAAGTGGTATATGTACATGATAGAAGTAAAAATGGTTTGCTGACATGTATGGAGTGATATAGTGACTGGTTTGGGCATACACCAGATTAGTTTTTTTTAAAAAAATCATACCATTAATTTCTTTGACTTATCATTTTTACTTACAATCTACACTTTACATAATGTACTGTAATGGGTACGTATGTACATACGTACTGTATAAAATCAATGATTGTGACTTTATTAATTTGAATCTTACCTGAGTATTTGCATGTATACTGCAAAAATATAAGAAATAATAATAACCTCTAATTTTAAATACAATCTGTAAAAAAGTAAAAGAAAAACACTATAAATGACTCTGAAAAAATATCTAATGGCACAACCAAGTCAAAACACGACTGTTGAAGAAACCTCTTGCTGATGTTAATTACTGAAAGCAAGGGCTGTTGCTCATACTTTTAGGTCTCATGGTAAGCCCTGGTTTCTCTAGAAAACATTCTATAAGTGATGGCCTCTTCATTATGAAATTCCCTCCTATCTTTGAATTTTGCAGAGAATGCTAGACTATAATATTCTGTGATGCATAGTTACATCAATTACTGTATCTGCACACGGTCCTCTGTCAACCCTTTTAACCCTGCATCATTTAGGCGAGGATGAGTCAGAAGAGCCACTGGCAGCCCATTGTGAGCTTTTAACACTACAGTTTGCAGAATCACTTCAAGTCATTCAGTGTTTGAGGTCAATTAGACAGAACCTAACAAGATGTCAAGATTAATAGTGTGGAACTTGCATTGGTAGCTAGTTCATTTCCAATTGCACATAAAGATACATGTGATCCAGGGGTGGGTTCTACTTACCTTTACTACCGGTTCGCAACGGGGCTGCACAGAAGCTTCCTGATGACATCCGGGTCAGTGGGCGGAGCCTCCCGCCGGTTTTACTACGGATTCTTGCAAACCGGTCCGAACCAAGGCAACCCACCACTGGTGTGATCACTTACAAAGCCCTACATGAGTTGGGACCTGGTTTTTTTCAAATGTTTCCTATAAATAGAAACTGAGCAGATATTTTATGGCCTCAAATGCAAAAGGAATACAACTGCCAAATTAATAACAAAATGTGTCATGGTCAACCAACAACTTAGTCACAGAGCATTTGCGGGTTGTGTCACATCTGCAAACAGCTACAGGAAATGATTTCTAATACAGTATGTTTCAAACACGTTTCCTTTTTTATTGCTTAAACCCAATCTGTTTTTTTCCTTTTTGAAAAACAAAAATACTATTTGTTGGCCTGAGGTCTCCATGTAGGAAGTGCAGCTTGCAGCACCAAGTGAGTATATTGTAAAATTCAAACCTTTTTTCAATTTGTCTCATTAACAGGCTGCACACTAATTAGTGTACTGTAATGTGCATCTATGTTTGAGTTTTTCCTGAAAAATCTTCTGGAATAATTCTGCTAACAATAGATTTTACCAGACTATTGAAAGTATGGAATTATGACTCCTCGCTTTTTCCCTGTTAAGTGCTTACTTAGGCTTTTGGACACACTGCAATGTGTTCTCTTTCATGCTAAAGAAAAACTAGAAAATTGCATTTTAAATGTACATTACTATTAATAGGCTTTGTAAATGCATTACAGAACATTCAAGCAAAAGGAAGAACATGAATTTAATTTGCCTTGCAAACTGCCTGTAGAAATGTTAGCTAGAATTGTTCTTTTTTTTAGCTAAGGGCCATTGCATTATAAATATATAAACCCCAAGGGGCGATAGAAGTGATAGCAAGGTTTTAAAAAAGCTTGATCTGTGAAAGCATTTTGCTGTACTACTGTTAATTTATGTTAATGAATAAATAGGTTTATAACGCTATAAAATCTAACAGAATTTTTTGCAAAAGCTTTAATTTATTCCACTTCATGGGGATTATATGACAAAGCATTCTATAATTCACAAAATGTTATACAATAATAAATTGGTTCATCCTTTAGGTGTCAGATGTAACATTGTTAAACGTAATGGAAAATAACAAAAGGATTACCCCTTAGAAATGTATTCTAATATGCTAGCCAGAACTCATCCATTCACAGATTCTTTTCCTGGCATTGTATAAATCTAGGATTTACCTAAGGTTTGTGCTTCACAGTGCAATACAGGATCTGACTTTTATGACTGCAAATGTTTCAAATTCGTTAATTTTATTACATACCTCTCTTGATACCAAGAAGTGAGAGTTAAATCAATCTTACTGCATTATAGCTGCATTATATTCCCTTGCCAAAGGAAGAGTGGTCTTGCACTCTAGGATTACATACTCCAGATGCAACCAATTCTTGGTTGCACACCCCCCAATACATTTGCATGCATTTAAGTATATGTTTATATGAAATGTTTATTTTTAATTCTTTTCACAACAACTGTATGAGCAATGTAAAAAAGAACAGGACCTGGATAACTGCCCACTAATATTAAACAACAGCTGATTAAAATAAATATAATTAGCCATGTGTAAGATGAGGGATGTTGGCTATCCCAGTAACTGATTCCCATCAAAATATACCAGTTAATCTTTCTTTCTCGGGTGTCTGCTTTTATGGCAACCTTATGGCTACCATCTTAACTTTTTTTGAACATTTCCTGTAGATGCCACTGTCTCTTTCACACTCAATCCATTCTACAAATAGGCTCACCCAAGTGTACACATACACAACTGTCTACTTCCTCTTCTCTTCCCAGCAAGAGGATGGAAAAGGGAGGGGGAACCTGCGTGTAAGAGGAATTGTCTAATTGATAGGAAGGGAAGGGAGATGAGGAGAGGAGACTGTTAACTGAACATGTTAGAGAAAAAATGGAAAGAAATCTTATGTTCTTAAGAAAAAGGCTTAGGTCAACAACTCCTACCACAAAGTACTGCCATTATTCATCAGTTGGTCCACAGCTAGTTGCATTTCCTACTGATTTGCCTACTTGTGCTAAAAACTCTACCAGAAGTCTTTGAATGTTAATTGAGTAATTTACGTATATCTCAGTTTAAGTGACCAAAACTGAAATGCAAGCAAGAAAATATGCCTACCCACCAGCATCCCTTGGTGACTCCACAGCTTTCTCAAAATATCTGGGCCCAAAATTCAGTGGTCCTTTTGCATTTTTAAAAATTGAGGGAGTTAAGGGGCAATTGTTACATTGAGTTTTGCAGATGTTGAGGCATTCTTTTCAGACTTTGAAGTTTTTCTAATGTCTCCACCCACTCAGTGTGTGAACTTTGATGTGCCATTCAAAGCCTGGGGTGAACCTCAAGTTGAGTCTTGCATCTCTGATATTGGTTAAAACTGTTGTTGGTATAAAGAATAATTTGACTTGTCAACATGGAAAGACATTGCACTTAACATATGAGCACAAAGTGGTAATGCCATCTGGAGACAAATACACATTGTTGCAGGTTAACAAGACATTGATTTCTCCCCCTTTGTTTATTTATGGTTTACTTAGTTTTGGTTTAGTATGCTGTGTAGCCTATTCAATTGCTTGGTAAATCATGGTTTAATGTTTTAGTGAAGAAACTGGTTTATTAGTAAAGCAATGAGTATTATTTACTTTACTATGTTAAATCCAACCAGTAAATATGAATGTTGAGTCAACTAATTATTAAAATCTCTGCTCATCCATGTCTATTGCCACTCCTCCCTGCCCAACCCAGTTGTCCCACTTGCCAGGTGCCTGGTACATTTTTCTTCTGTTTACAGAAGCAAGATGAGCCATTGCCAGAAATGCAGAACTTGCCATCTCTTGTTCTTTCTTTCTCTTCTTCATACAATTTTTGCCTCTCTCGGTATTTGCTTCATTTTTCCCATGTGCTTTTTCTTCCTTTCATTTTGAGTATTTATAAGCCATTACTATCACAGGTGACACCAGCCAGAGCATAGAATAATTCAAAGAAGTAGTTCAAGATCAGATGACATGGATAGACCTGGCCCATAGAATTGCCACGAATTGGACATGGCTGAATGGATAACATCTTCATCAACAACAACCCACTTCTGCACATATTCTCAACTGTAAATCTCACAGAATTCTGTAGAGTTGATTCCCAGGTAAATATGTTTCTCAAATTTCTGAAAATATCTTTTCTTGGTTATCCTTCCTTATTTTGCTTGTTCTTTTTTCTTTCCTACTGCATTGTTTAGAACTCTATACAGGAGAGTTACTCTATAACTCTCAACTTATGACCACAATTAAGCCCTAAATTTATGTTGCTAAGTGAGAGATTCGTTAAGTGAGTTTTGCTCCATTTTACGACTTTTCTTGCCACATTTATTAAGTGGAATCACTGGAATAGTTATATTAGTAACACCATTGTTAAATGAATCTGGCTTTCCCATTGACTTTGCTTGTTAGAAGGTCACAAAAGGTGATCACATGAGCACAGGACACTGCACCCATCATAAATATGAACCAGTTGTCAAGCATCTGAGTGTAAATCACATCACCATGGGGATGCTGCAATGGTCATAAGTGTGAAACATGGTCATAAGTCACTTTTTTCAATGCCATTGTAACTTTGAATGGTCACTAAATGAACAGTTGTAAGATGAGGACTACCTGTATTAATTCTCTTTCTGTTTAAATGTTATGTATTGTTTTCTTTTAGTAAACTTTTTTCCCACTAAAAACATCTGAATCCTATGTAATTAATAAGGAAGAGTGAATGCTGTCTGGAGTAACATCACAAGTCAAGGAATTGAATCTTTCCAAGATGAAGTGATTGGGGAATTTGGGAGTCTAACAATGTCTGGGAAATTCCATCCCAGAAATTGAAGACTTATAGTTCCCTCTTCAGAGGTAGTCTACAATTTGGGAGGTCTCCTAGACTCACAGATCCTGCTTGAAATGCAGATAGTAAGAGTAGCCAGGAGGGATTTTACATAGTTACATCTTGTGCACCAATTGTTACCCTTCCTGGACTACAAAGTCCTGTTCATACCCTGTTTCCCCCAAAATAAGACTGATAATAAGCCCAATCGTGATTTTGAGTGCATGGCAATAAGGCCAAGCGCTTATTTCAGAGTTCAAAAAAATATAAGACAAGGTCTTATTTTTGGGAAAACACGGTAGTCACCCATGCCCTAATTCATTTCCCATGTGCAATGCAAGCTACATGGAGCTGCCTTGAGGAACATGAGGAAATTACAGTGGTTGCAGAATGAAAAGTCCCAAGCAATGTAATCCACTGCTTTGGAAACTGTACTTGTTATCAGTTAGCTTCTGATATGATTCAAGGTGTTGATTGTCATGTTTAAGATCATGAATGACTGTTTATTTAGGGATCACTTTCTCCTGTATTTATCTGCCTATCCAATAAGATCAAATAGGGTCAATCACCTCCAGATCTCATTTCTAATCACTTGATGGAGCCCTGGAAGCATACATTTTCAGTAGCTGTCCTCACCCTTTATAGCTCCCTCCTAGTAGAAATTCAGTCAGCGTCATGTCTCATAGGCTTCAGGAAAACTTTGAAGATTTACCTGTTCAGTCTTGTACAGAAGGAAAGTAACCCGTGATTTGAAGGTGAGGTTGCAAATGCATGTATTTTTTGATGTTTTTCCTTACTTAAATGCATTTGGGCATTTCTAGGATAGTGTTTATATGTTTGTATTGTGAACTGTCTAGAGCCTGTGGGAATGGGTAGCATACAAGTAAATCAGTCAATTAATAATTTTATTGAATAAATGATTAAAGACTTTGTTGCTGGCTATGCTGCTGTGCGGAAAATTAAAAAAAAAAACACCGCAAGACCACCAAGGAAATTGTCAGGAGTCTTATAAGGATTTATTAAAATGGTCCCTTTACTAACAGCATTGGAGATTCACCCCCCCCCCAAGAGCATCACAGTGAATCTGAGTTGTGGGGAAGTAAGTAATCTATGGATGTGATTGACAAAGAAAACACTTTTCTTGGGCAAATTTTATAGCCCTTCAACCTCTTCATTCCCAGAGTTGGAAGCAGGTTTAGGCACAAGGAAGGGATATATATTGTCTAGCACCTGGCTAAGAGAAAAGAGGGAAACAATTATAGAATTGGGGTTAGAAGAGGAAATTTGTTATGTTGTAGTTTGTGAGATTAAATAGAAAGAGTTAGCTTGTCTTACCTTCACTGATTTGGTTGCAGTCCAATTTGGATATATAACAGTTTCAAATGTATTAAAATGACCCAGGAAAAAAAAAAATTTACAAAAATGCCAGAGTAAGTGTGAAATGAAAAGTTTTTCAAAGAGGTTATCGCTGAATTGAAAAATTCTTCATACTGATTTAGCTGTTAGCTGCTTTCTTTTTATTTTTTCTTTCAAACTACCTACATTATTTTCAGGGTTAAGAGTCTCCACTTCTAACAAGGTTTCCTGGTTTTAATATACCAGGATGTTTTAACATAAACATACACCCATGAAAGTCCAAATGGACTTTCATCTTTGTATTTAACTGATTGAGAAAAGATTGAAGCCAGTTGTAATTATCGACCAGTCTGGTATAATTTAATCATATTCGGAATGGTTGATGCTTAGGGGAATCTAAACATTAATCCTTTGATAACAATTATATACCTATTACAACTGAAACTTATGTATATTATTACAAGTGTTCATTTTTGTTATATCCTTATTTACTTAAAAAAATGCCCAAATATGAGTGATATCAAAAATAAAGCCCATTTTAATTCCGTATATATGGTGATATCCAGATGTGTTAAGAAAGTATAAACTGTATCTGCATGGAATCAGAGGCTTTCTTTTTTATTTGTAATTATCAATAATAATTTATTCTTTATTCTAGCATCTCTGGAAAATAATTGCTCTACACTGAAGGTAGGGTTGAAGATGCTTACATTTGCAGCGTGCACTGTGTTTTTTTGGATAAATATGAAAGAAATCACAATTATAAGTGTTTGTGACATTGGGATTAGTCTTAATATATGATAATAAGCACTTCCATTGGGAAAGACTGGATCATGTAAGATAATTGCCTGATGTAGTAATTAGTATAATTTAAGGATTTGTCCTTTTAAAAAATAGTAGGAATTTGGGAAAGGCCTGAGATTAGAGGATTTCTCTGCAGAACTAGCCTGAATATTTCTATTCACAGATGGGTAAGACAGATGGTTTCCAGGCTATACAAAGGTTCCATCCCTTTTCTAAGACAAGTTTTACATGTCACATTGTACACTATGCACCTGTGCAAACATAAATGCTGCCTGTTTCTGCATATTGAAAGCAGCTGCTGCCATTCTTCCATTTCTGTCCATAAGGTTGGATGTATGTCAGTGATGGTTTATGCAATCCAGGGAGTGCTTATCTAACTACCTAGAGTCCCAGATAAATAAAGTGTTCCATAACGAAGTCTTTCTTTCTTATTCTTCAGTTTTATATTATCGGAACCTAAGCTACAATGTGTTGTCAGAAACAATACAGACATAGTTGTTCCTGTTCTATGCTCCTTCATCTGCTATACTATAACTGCCTAAGCAGAAAAGTCACCATAGTTTCATAGAAAGTTCCAAGATTGTCTTTTCTATTTGCCTTTTCTATTTATCTTTTTCTATTTGCCAGTCAGCAATGTAAATACGGGATTTTGCAATCTCTTTCGTCTTTCCCATTCCCTGGAAATACTACAAAATTCTGGGATATCTGTTTGAATGTTACATATTTGCAATATTTTTAGGAAATTTATAATTGATTTGAGGCAGTACTTTTTTACACAATTCCTACACACCATCAACATTCATGTTTCAGTGAATTATGAGCCAACCCCCATAATTAAGTACTGTATGCTTAAATCACAATTTGGAATGCTTACCATGAAGATTGTTTCACTGCAAAAATGGCTATATCCTCTAATAGATAAAAAATACTGGATGAGACATACAGAAAATGCAAGCTGATTGCATTACATTCTGGTACAAATTATACACAAAACAGAACACACTGTGAACCTGTACTTGAAAAAGCTTTGGGTTACGGAAACATAGAATCACTGGACTTTTAAATCTTTTATTAATATCAACAAATTATATTCTGTCATGACATATGGTATTGTCCTTTGAGATCTATGGATAATATTAACGTATCATTGTAACATTTACCTTTTCTATTTATCTTTTTCTAGCATGTGTGTTTCAGCATTCTGAAGATATGGCATCTCAATATAAGTATCTACTCACAGAATGGTACAATCTAGTTTGGTTTTTCTTTGTCTTGAAGTTCTGAACAGCAAAACATCCAGTACAGTGAGGCTCTATCTACTTTGAAAACAATCTAACAATACCCAAATAAAGGATTTAACTGCAGTTATATCAACCAGCATGATGATTTTTTTCTGTCAAAGATGTCTAAACTAGGAGTTCAAACCGAAGTGATGGAGTGAACAATGATGTGTAAGAAGAAGTTGTGGATTGTTCTGGCCCTGTGCTTTGCACTTTCCATCTGGAAGATATATATTTCTGTTTCACCTTTGTCCAAAAGTCTTGATGAATGGCTACTGCAAGACTCATTAATGAAAGAGGGAATGTGTTACCATAACAAATGTATTGGCCTAAGCAGTTGGGATTGGTTTTGTGACCACTTTGATGCCTCAGTAAACTGCCTGCTGACTCTTGAAAACTCTGATATCCCACCAGAGGTTCTTCAGTGGTGGCTGGTGAGTACTGCATCATATTACTAAGATAAACAACTTTAACCATTTAGAGAAAAGAATTGAAAAAAAATATTCTCGCTACTAAGTCAAGTGTTGATTGTGTGTAGTACTTGTCCAGATTTGTCTTTCAGTGGAAAATAAATGATAGAGGCTTATTTTAGCATTTTATCTTTTCTTTTAACTAAGACTGGGCATAGTAAAAGCATTAAAGTCACATTCGTGATCTTCATATACTATATGTAAAACATTTTACACAACTTGCCTTTTGCTTGATTTTTTCCTATACTTCTTAGAAACCTGGCTTCTCTTCCTTTCCTCTTTTTGAAGATCTAGATTGTATTATCTTTTGGCAAGATAGATGAAGAAAGATAGACTCACTTCCTAACTATAGATAAACCATTCATTGCCTATTCAGTCAGCAATCTCCCTAAATGTTGTTACAATCTGAATCCCATCATCATAACATGAAATGTGCAGGAATATGGGAGTTAGAGCTGAGCAATTTGTAGAGGGCCACAGCTTCCCTCTCCATAATGTACATAATCCAAGTCAGCCAGTTTGGAAATCCTCAAGCTGTCCTTTGGTTTCTATTAATCCTTCAGCTCTGTTCTCATGTCTTATAATGTATCTAAGGTACAGAACATTTTTTTCTGTTTAGGACTATACTTGGTGTTTGATGTATAGTGAGCTACATTAAAAATTAATTTTGATTTTATCTAATTAATATTTACTAGAAATTAACTAGACATATTTACTGAAATGCTCCTTTCCATATATTTAATATTTCTCTATTTCTGTGTCATTAATCATTACAATTTCATGAATAACCCCAAATTAATCAATCATGATTAAGAAAGGACAAATCCATTTAGTAGGAAAAGATCAGTATCGCATTGAGAAACGATTAAGAATTTGTTTCTGCCATAACATATTAATTGACTCAGTATTCTGAGTTGCTTAATGCACTTGAACTATACCATTCAGAAAGGTAATATTTATATAACTCATTAGGTTGGAATGTGACTGGCTGGTTTTTAGTTCAGTATGTCATGCAAATCTGAAACAGTCACATAATCATCAATCCTTTCACCAAAAATTGCTCCAGTGCATTGAGGCTACACAGCTGTACCTTCTTCCATGTTTGTGAAAGAAATAGTAATGGTTTTTCATGGTCAGTCTCCTATAGATATAGGACCCACTTTTGAAATCAGTATTAACTAGTGTAGTTCAGAGGTATCCAAAGGGTCTGTATTTCTTCTCCAAGATAAAACATTTTCTTGGGCAGGCATTATTAGAAGTCCATCCACCCTGCTCCTAATGCTTTATTTTATTCCATCAGAAGCTACAAAGATCAAAAGATGGCAGTCAAATTCAGCAGATGGTACAATATCTGTTTGATCTCCTTCAGTCCCCCACTGCTAGAGCTCAGGATGTTATTCATTGTGGAACCTGTGCTGTGGTGGGAAACTCGGGAAGGCTGAGGGGCTCTAAATATGGAAAGAAGATAGATTCTCACAAGTTTGTGATGAGGTAAGTGGGTAGAACAGAGCATATACACAAAGAATGAGAGAGAGAGAGATCTTCAGCCCTCAACCTAGATTCAAAAGACACAGCAGATTGGTGTAGACCTCTCCCAGGAGTGATATTTTCCTATTTCTTTCTTTTTATTATTACATTAACTAGTTTGACTGCCCTAAAATGGTAGAGAGTTGGGATATTTATGCCATGTTTGATTTGATTCAAAGGTGGTGTTTTGAATATGCAGGGCTACGAACCCAGCATCTACATCTGATTTGTTAAAATAGTAGCTGCAAGTGATGCATCCGGCCTGCGTTAGACACCCGATCTATTGTCTTAGGGAAGAAAAGGGGTCTTTGTGGGCCAGATATAGAGATCCCAATCTACATCCATTTCTAAGGGTAGTGGTATACATCTTGTTATGTAGATAGGTGCTTATACTTTGCCTAGCATGTTACATTCTAAAAGTATACGCACTTGGACCTAAAGTAGGTTCCATGAGGTAATTTAAGCCATGAAATGAACCAGTAGTGGACTTCAAATCCCGGTGCTACTAGTTTGCTATCAGTAGTGTGCATGCTTGCTTTACAAGCATGCGGCGCTTCTGTGCATGCACAGAGCGTTTTTGACGACGTCTGGGTGGGTGAGCGGAGCCTCCCACCACTGCCACTACTGGTTCACCCGAACCAGGGCGAACTGGTAGAAACCCACCACTGAAATGAATGCCTTTACATTATACAAGGTTTAAGGTTTAAAATTTGCCTCTTAAAATCCACCCCAAATCCTAAACTCTCTTTTGTTGAGACTACAAAAGGCATATTGCATGTAGCTTATGGACCATATTATGTACTTCTAACACACAATATACGTTATCCTATTTAATTTTTTTGCAAAAAGTGATAACCATATGAGAAAATAGAATATCCATATTGAATATCATGTAAGCCAGGGGTATCAAACTAGTGGCCCATGGGCCCAATGCATCATGCGCAGATCACGCCCACACCAGCTTCATGAAGGGGAAAAACATTGCGATAACTCATGTGACAGCAACATGACACTGTGAGTTTGACACCTGTGATGTAGGTGATAGCCACTAACTTTATCTGGATCTGATCTTTATCTGTACTTACTAAGTTTAAGTAACAATTTTTTCCATGTGTGTGACCTAGATCTCTTGAATAAGAAGATTCTGATTGGTTTTTTTTTTTAATATTCTCCAAGAATGAACACTGCACAAGTTACAGGTTTTGAGGAAGATGTTGGTACACGAACCACACATCATTTCATGTACCCAGAGAGTGCGATGAATCTCCATCCTAATGTACATCTTGTACTAGTCCCTTTCAAACCTCTGGATCTCAAATGGTTGGCTAGTGCTTTTTCAACAGGAGATATCCAGCAGTAAGTATCCTCCCTAAGTAATTGCAATATAAAAGGCTAGGCAATAACATAGTAATATCATGATATCAAGCATTCCTACTGTTATCAGGCTATCAAGCATGTTTCCATTCTTAGATGGCAAATACATTTCTCACTACATCAGATTTTTTTTTTTTTTAATTTGATTTATATGCCGCCCTTCTCCGGAGACTCAGGGCGGCTTACAGTGCGTTAAGCAATAGCCTTCATACTTTTGTATATTTATACAAAGTCAGCTTATTGCCCCCACAAACTGGGTCCTCATTTAACCTACCTTAGAAAGGATGGAAGGCTGAGTCAACCTTGAGCCTTGGAGAGATTCGAACCAGCAGTAAATTGCAGGCAGCTGTGTTAATAACAGGGTGCTTTAAACCACTGTAGTACCAAGGCTCCTTTGATATTTGTCATTATCACTTATTAAAGCAATTACCCATAAAACCAATTTTCCATAAATGGATTTCAGTCTCCCAACCAGAACAGGGGTGTCAAACTCGATTTCATTGAGGGTGACATCTGGGTTGTGTTTGACCTTGGGGGGACCAGGGTGGGGTGGCCAGGGTGAGTGTGGCCAAGGTGAGTGTGGCCAAGGTGAGTGTGGCCAGTATGTCACTTATGTTGGGGGGTGCCTATGGCGGCCCGAGTGCTCTGCCAACGAAAATGGGCTCCCGAGCTCCATTTTCAGCTGTGACGGCATCTGCAACCCTCTGCTATCAAAAACAGAACTCGGGAGGACCATGCACACATCCCTCCCAAGCTCCGTTTTGGCTGGCCGAGGCACCGCTGGTTCTTCGCTGTTTCCAGGTCAGCCCCATGGGCCAGATCTAAGCACCCCGTGGGCCTGATCGGGCCTCCGGGCCTTGAGTTTGACACCCCTGAATCAGAAGAAGAAAAAAAAATTATGGTTAAAATCAGAGGTCTCCTGATTTTGGGCTACCATAAACTAATATAGTTCTCTTTCTATAATGTCTACAATGTTGATTAAAAGAAAATTAAATAATGTTGAATGGTAAAGATTCTTCCATTCCTTTCACAGAACATACAAAAGAGTTAAACGATTTATTAAAGCCGACAAAAGCAAGGTAAGGTGTAAATTAAAAAGCAATAATGCACTTATTAACTATTATATTTTTATTTTTTGTGGATTAAAAATAATCAGTACAGGAGTCCCAACTTCATAAATAAATATATTGCTTTATATTTATTTTATATATTAAATGCATATTTCAAGCTGGTAATATTCCTTATTAAATAATAAAATATGGGAGGCAGAAGGAAAAAGGATTACGGAGGCTACCATACACATTCTTAACAGTCAAAGCAAACTTGCACTAGGGAGGATCCAACTAGGAATCTCTTAGGAATATGAACTATTTTTGTTCCAGGCTACAGGTGTGGTATTTTGTGGTAGCTTGGCCCTGAAGCCATGGAATAACTGCACATACTGTCAGGGACTGATGCATCCAGGGAGAGGGGATCATCCATTCTACTTTAAGTCCTTGAGAACATTAAGGACTTTTCTTGCTCTGAAGTTATTCTTACAATAGGTGGACCAATTTGAGGAAGAATTTATGATAAATCTGGGTGAATCTTATTTTACAAAACTTTCTTCTTAGATTCTAATAATTCACCCTGGTTTCCTGAAATATATCCAAGACAAATGGACACGGCATCATGGAAAGTATCCTTCCACTGGGTTGATTACACTGATTTTTGCCATCCATACTTGCACACAGGTAAGTGCACCAAATAATCACTCCTCTTATCTCTGTAAATCAGAGGTTCCCAATCCACAGGCTGTGGCCCCGTACTGGACAGCAGCCCATTGTAAACCGGGCCGCACAAGCGGTGGCCTATTGAATGAGTACACAAATGTATAATGCTCTGCAAGCATTCTCCCACTGGTTGTGCAAAACCTTTCCCTTTCCCATCAGCCACCTTTGCCACCTGTCTGCAGACCCAGAAAGGTTGGGGATCGCTGCTGTAAATGGGTTATGAGCTGAACAGCTATTGAGTTCCTATTGCTTCACTAACCACTTTTAGCTCTGTTCCCAAAACAATTTCTCTTTACAATTTAGTTAGTAATAAAAATCTTATTGGGAAGCTACTAAATGGCGGACAGTATGTGGCCAATATTGATACTTTATAGGACACTTTGTATTTTAATCACCAAAATGAAAAACTATGACAAAAAAAAAAAATCAACCTACTATTCAACATGAGTTATATTTTAACTACTTGCTGTTTCACTTTCCACTTTGCAAAACCCATATATAACTTTCTAAAATAAAAAGTAAAATCGACATTTGCAACTCCGGCATTTATGTAATGCAGTTGACTATAGTGTGTCGGGCAATCTAATACAGTATTTTCGATGTTTTGTATTTCAATGCTCATCTCTTCCATCTAGCATGGCAATGACAGGGACCTGGGAGAAGTGTAATTCAAAACATGTAACAGGGATTAGGTATCTGGTCTCTTCAGTAGATGTGTAACATTTAATTTTTTTGCAGACATTTATTGTTTTCTCACTTGCTTCTATATGTGGTAGGTTTCTGCCTTTGGCTTTGGTGCAGACAGCAATGGGAATTGGCATCACTACTGGGAAGACAACCGTTTTGCAGGAGCCTTTCGCAAGTCTGGAGTACACAATGGCACTTTTGAGCTACAACTCATTGAAAGGCTAACAATTGAAGGCAAATTGGTGTTCTATAAATAGTTTATACTTTACACTACGCGTCTAAGCTTGCTGACTAGATTGGAATAGGGATGATGCCTCCCCTATCTTACAATCTTACAGTTCTTCACATTAAGATTTTAAAAAATTCCCTCTGTTCTGGTTTCAAAGAAAAGCAAAACTAGAATAAAACACAAGAAGAGGAAACATTTCTGTTTGATTCATGCACCGAAGATTAAAAACATGAGTGTCATGGTCCTGCTTTTCTGAATTTATGTATTTTAGAACAGAGACTATAAACACTATTTGTTACTACCTTCAGATTTTCTCCGAGTATGAAACCATAGACAGAACAATTCAGATTTACTAGCTGTGTTTTTGACAGCAGAAGAGAAGAGTATATTGGAACACCAAAAGAAACATATTTCTGATTATTTTCAGAATAGGTGTTTGAATGTGAAATATATCTTTGAATTTGAAAATTAGGCTTTCTGATAACTCATTTGGTGTTTCTCCTTCCCTCCATCACAATTTATAAATCAAGTTCTCAATAAATTATCCAGATTTTTAATATTATTTGAATATTACTTGAAAATGATTATTTTAATATTATTTCAAATGATTGCATTTAATATGTTTATTAAATATATATACATCTTGCTGTTTGGGGTGATTCTAGATATATATTACAGCAGCCATTATTTAGGACTGTGTAATACACTAACTGGCAACTCTACATTAGCTTCCTCAATTCTAGACCCAATAACAAACCACGTTAAATTTAATATTAGTTTGGGGAATGGGAAAATTCACATTATTTGATTTTTTTATTTAAAACTTTATTTAAACAATGGTAAGCCAAATAGCCAATGATTTGGTTCATAGCCCTGGTGATTAGCAGACTAAAGCACTGTTATTAACATCAGTTGCCTGCAATTACTGCAAGTTCAAATCTCACCAGGCTCAAGGTTGACTCAGCCTTCCATCCTTTCTAAGGTAGGTAAAAGGAGGACCTGGTTTGTGGGGGCAATAAGCTGACTTTGTATAAAATATACAAAAGTATGAAGGCTATTGCTTAACGCATTGTAAGCCGCCCTGAGTCTCCGCAGAAGGGCGGCATATAAATCAAATAAAAAAAACAACACAGTTTTCTATGATAGTAGATCAATTTTTGTTGGCATGACCATTCCCATGATTAGACGTATTGCATGATAAACATTTTCCCTGTGAAGTAAAACTGAAATGCAAGATAAATCTATTGCACTGAGCAAAAAACACACTATCATCTAAGTACTTTTATGCTGCTTCTATTAGAGAATAAGTAAGTAAATAAAGGGTCAGATTCACACCCAACCCTACTTAATTGACCCCTGCTCTTCTCTCCAACTGCTCTGATGGGTTTTAAGCAGAGAACCTCCCTCTAAACACAATATTTAACCTAATTCCCCAAACTTGGAAAATCCTGACCAGCTGTTCCTGCTCAGTTTGTATTATTCTTTAACCCATTATGACTCTCAACACTTCACAAAATGTCAATGTGCTTCCTAGCCACAGCTAGATTATCCATCCCAAATATCACTCAGTGCTGCACTTTAACCACTGCTGCTCTCAAAAAGATAACACATTAATGATGTGATCAGTAAAACAGCAAAAGTTCAGTTACATGGCTATAGGCATTTACAGTAAGTTAATGTCATGAAGGGTAAAGTGCCATAGTGGTACAGTTAATATATATCCCCAAGATGGAGTGGAAGCCAGTAAGGAAACTATTTGTACATTAGGTTCCAAAATATTTGGCCTAGAGTAGGCATAAATTCAATAGGTCATCATTATCACAACCATAAATAATTGCCTTACCTGATCAATCATCACAATGATTAATGAACAGGATACTTCCATCAGCTGGACAGTGAAATGAAGAATGAGATACTGCTAATAAATATATGAGGCACTGGGAAAAGAAGTGCGTGACAGGAACCAATAACTTCCCACTGTATTGTGTGAATATTCTAATCAAGTTTAGAAAATGAATACCCAAAGATGAAGAACATGTGACCTATTGCAGACTGGGGTTAGAATTAAAGTATTATATACCAATGAAGAGGGGAAAAATGGCTGCCATATGGAATATTTGGGGATATAACAACTCTTGATACTACATAAACAAGCTTTTAAAAAGTAAATTATCACATCACTTTAGTAAAACATTTTCCTGAGAATTTATTTCAACCACACAATTTACAGTATCACTAAATACAAATTAAATTAGAAATAACTAGTTTAGACATATAGAAGTTCTTGTGGTCTATATTCTGGATGACACTTTTGGAATATAGAAATTGAAATATATGCCAACAGATTAATGTGAATATTAAAACAGAAATGTTTTAACAGCCACAAACATTGATCTTTAAATTTAATCCCTGTTTGACTTGTCCCAGGGCTGGAATGTCAGTCTCTTCTCAAAAGTCCAATTATCTTCACTTGGCACATTCATATTGGACATTGATGTTAGGGTTATTTTTCAATTTTTCAAGTCTTTTAGGAAGGTTTGTAGATACTAATCTATGTAGTTTTTCCAAGTTCAATTTTCTTCTGAATGGCTCGAGCTGAATGATAGATCAAAGAATCAATGAGTCCTGCAACTGAAAAGAGGGAAAGGAAGGTCAGTTTAATTACCCATATAGAAAAGAAAAAAAAAAAAATCCTGCAATATTGCCACAAAATAAAAAGAACCCTGCTGGCATTCGTTCCAAATTCTATTCTTATGGTATAATACATTCTTAACCATGTCAATTTAATATTGTTGAATCAATCAGGAGTTATAGTTTTTCAAAAGCTGTATATTAAGTAGAAGCCACAAATATTATTACTAATAGCAACTGTCAAATTTTCCCTATTTATCATTTTATTTCCATTCATAATGGCAATTCTGAAATCTTGTAGCAGAACTGATTTGAAAATGACCTGAAAGTATGATGCATTGATCAACATTTACAAACTAATTTCAGATTCAAAATGAATAGAAAACTATTTAAATTTTTGAACACAAAAATACAGTTACCTGTAAACACTCCTCCAATAATAGCACAGACGCCTGTGAGAAAATGTGTAAAGGACCTGGATTTGGAAAAAACATTCCTCAGATTAACATATATTTACATTCTGAAGGCAAAAATTGAAATCAGTGAGAAAATTGTTTTATTAAAGCCATTTCATTGATTACATTTATGATTACATTTATAGGCAGACAAAAGTCAGATGCATAGTCAGATCAATTTGGATCTGTTGATTCTATTTCAAAGACTGTCTTCCAGAAACCACATTTATTATCTATCTCTATGCATCACACATTTCACATGGCTTCTATAGACACGTTAAATGAAATTTTGTCTGGGGGAAAATGAGCTTCACACTCAGGCTAATGTTGAGAATCTCTCACCTGTGCTTCTCTGTTAATTTCACCATCATTGGGGAAAGCTCATATAGTACAAACACACCAGGTAGGCCTTGATCTCCAATTAGTCCGTTAGCTATTTTTTCATGCCTTGTTACTGAAAATTGATTTGTCCTCACCATCTACAAAAACGTTAAAATAGTTGATTAGGTTTAGGCATCATCTAAACTGAAGAAAAGAAAAATGCAGCTAACTGTGTATGGCTTTGCATATTCTTTAGGTAGAAGCATTCTGAAGTACATGTCACTCATTTCTCTTTTATGTATGCAAGGAGACTGCAACCATAGTAACAGTGACCTGCAATCCTTTCAAAAATTCTAAAATATCTATGATTCATATTTTGGAAGATCCTATGCCTGCTATTCATGGCTTAATAACAAAGTATCTAGAATTGTTTGTAATTTTCTATCTTGTATTTATGAATGCTATCTCACCACTCCCAATTAAATATAGCAGACTACTTGCCCCCCAGAAAGGACTCTGCTGAAAATCTGAACTCTCCTTCATCCTGTAACCTCTCCACCTGCGTTTCTCACAGCAGATTTGGGGGGATATGTAAAAGGAAAAGAAAACAATAACAGAATCTGAATAAAAGACTGTTCATCTAATGTTGAATTTAACCAAATTTAAACAAAACTATTTAAAGAAAAGACAATATTCAGCTCTTACCTCACCATCAACTTTCATGTATACTGTGGGGACTACTTTTACAAAATACTGGAACATCATCGAAGCTAAAAGACAAAATAAAATCATAATGGGTGAAACAGAAAATATTCTGTCTTTTGAACCCAGTACAAATACTGTATGGTGTCTAATGACTCTGGTGGATTGTTTTGGATTAAATGTGGTTCAGCTGGAGGGAAAAAAATCACTGTGGTTGTTCCAACTTCAGGCTGAAATAAAATTGGAAGAAATCCCAGAGTGATTTTACAGGGCATAACAAAGCTGGTTTGCATCACCTCATTTTTCATTGCATTTATATTGTCAGCCATCCCATCACCAAACACTTTTCCTTCCTTGCTTCCCCGCAACAACCACAATTGCCATCAGTGTTTGCACATCCCACTGCAAAGGAAATCCCTCACTGCCAGGGATATCCACATACATTATTGGCACAGAAAACCAAGAGTGACTTTTCCCCATTTCTTCCTCAAACCATTTCTAACTGGAAAATGCATTCTGGGCCACTGTATTTGGAACAAACCCCCCCCCCCCATTGTTCCATACAGGGACTCAAACAACCGAATAGCTCGTGCCAAGTATAAAGTAACCAAAATTGACTTTAGTAGAACTCAATCAGTAATTTGATAGGCATTAATAGATTTGGGCATGAAATCCACCAGGATCTTATCTTCCCATTCTCTTCACACAGCTTGTGAAACTCTACTCAATATCAAAAAAAGACCACCATACATCTTATTACATTGCTGCCTGAGGGGAAAAAACCCCCAAGTTTTCCTCAAATTAATTATTAACATAGATTCCTGATGATTATGTGATAATATTTATGTAGCCACTTTCTTCCTGGATGTTTTAAGACTTCTCAGTTAATAATCCTGAGATTATTTATAGTCTCCCACCCAAGTATTGATCAGGTATGACCTTGCTTAGTTTTCCTCAGATAAGCCAAGATTTGTAGGTGCTGCCACCTACTGTGGACATTAAAAACTAGGGATGTGCAAAACAGTGTCGTTTTGCACAGATCTTAAAGTGTTTTTCAGAACAGGAAGTGGCTTGTAATTGCACGCAACTATCAAAAAGTAGTTTTGATACTTTTGTGGAGAAAACCTCAAGAAATTTTAAAACTTCAAGAATCTTAAAACAATGATTTAGGATTCAGCAACAATTTGAAATAGATTAGCACCAGCCATTTTAGGGATGGTGTTTTATGAATTTTTATGAATTTCAGCAGACTCTCAATCATAAAATTATTTTTATTATAACAATTTGGATCTACAATTAATCAAACTAAGATGACATATGAAGAGAGTAAAATGAGAGGAGGACTTCTTCCAGGACTTCTTCCTTAAAATAATCATCCAATAAGATTGATAAACTTCTCTCTTTTTGTTGCTCTCCCCTTCAAACAAATTGAAGAAGCTAAAAGAAATTAAAAGATGATACTGTAAAGACGACCATGCAATTAGGGGATATCCATTAATGCCTAACTCTATCCACATTGCTAATGAAAACATGGAGAAAGAAGAGAGGATATGGTGCCATTGGGCATATACTTCTTAGTCTGAAGTAAAAAAGAGAGGGAAAGTTGCATTTCTATGGTTCTGCTGAAAAGTTACCAAGCTCCTTTTTATAATTAAAATTATTAGTTTAGTTTAGTCAAATCTATTTTACTTAAGCACCCAACAAACGGTAAACAAATGTTATGCTGATTGTCACCTTTATTTACCAGTTTAGATTGAAAGGCTGCTTCAAACTAATACCTTGATGAGCTGTGACAATGGTTCCATCAAGTGGGTTCACAAGACCTGGATAATCCTTCCCAAATGAAAGATGCCTGATAATATGTGTTATGTTTATCTGAAACAAGCAAAGAAACAAAGTCCCAAAATGTCAAGGAGTTGCAGAAATAGCACAGATGGAACAGGCTGGGGGCCATTCACAACACAGGTACCATTTCATATCATGGATGAAATATGACTCTTGTTATTCATTAGTTCCCAGCCCGTGCCTAGGCACACCCATGCATTTTACAGGCTTCCATCTTTGTGGATTGGAACAACAAGTATTTAGCACCTGTGCCAGTTTATGCCAGGACATATTGTACTCTTATTTTTCCTTTCTGTGTGTACATTACCAGAGGGCAGAAGCAGTGCAGCTCTCCCTGGGCAATTATACATCTGTACTCCCTCCTGGGAACAGCAGCCGTAAGAAAGAGATAGGTTGTTTGTTTGAGCTACGTCCTCTATCAAAGAGGACAACAATTCTAGCAAAAGGGGAGAGGGATTTTTTTAAAAGCATGAACGCATTGCATAATGAACTCTACAATAATTTTAAATAGAATAATTTTATTCTTCCTACAATTATGATGTTGTTATTCTCTACAGATGCCACAGTAATATATGACAAATTATCTACATGTACATAGCTGATAGATCTCTTCTCCCTTCCAATATAAATAGAAAGCTCAGATACAAGCTCCCTTAGGGAACTTACATTGTCAAGTCCATAACTCTGAAGATCATGAACTGCAAAAAGACAGACAACACATAAAGTTACTGGAGCAAGCCTTTTTTGTATAACACAATTATGTATTTTTTAAAAAAATCTAAAAGTTGAATTTTTTAGAATCAGCATTTCCAAGTAACTGATACATGATACACTCTTAAGTTGAAATAGCTTAAATAACTTAAATAATTTAATTTAAATAACTAAATTAAATAAATAGCTCCTCAATAGAAAATGCATACATAAATCTTTTAAAATTTTCCATTATGACCCTAAACTGTCTTCTTCTCCACAATTTCACAATCGTTTTAGTGTTAAAACTATGCCTATATTGATGTCTAAACTCATTCGGGATAAATTAAAAAGAAAAAAAAGCTTCTATAAATTTATCCCAATTTAGTTGTAATTATTCTGTAAATTATTCTGTAAAATACTGATTTCAGAGACACTTTATTTCAGCAAGATCTACCAAATATATAAAAATTACTCTTTAATGTCAAGGGTCTTAAAGAAATATAAAGGAATATTTAGATATAAATTGTTTAAACATTCCTCTTAGCAACTAAACTCATGAAACATTACTGTAACATAAACTCTTAAGGATTTGATCAAGGCAATATAGAATGTATTCAACTAAGCAGGAAGATGAAATGCAAAGGTAATATCTAACTGAACCCACATTTGGAAAATCATAATGTTTATTTTCAAAATTATTGTTTCTCATATTATGCAGTAGCAAATGTAAATACTGTGCATATATGCAGAGACCATGATAGATCTCTATCATTTATAGTAGGAATTTCTACCCGTGTTTAGTTGAAAAATAGTACTTTGCTCTGTGTAAAGTATAAGGTATTTGAAACACATATTTTTAAAATGTGTGTGAAACTGGTTTCAATGATCTATAAAATAGAATGTGCATAAAACAAGAAACATTCTATTTCATGACTGGGCAATACAACCCCATTCAGAATGCTAGAATAACAATTGGAAGGGACCTTGGAGGTCTTCTAGTCCAACCCTCTGCTTAGGCAGGAAACCCTATACCAGGTGGGCAACTGTGGCCCTTTTACAACCTGTGGACTTCAACTCCCAGAATTCCTGAGACAGCCAAGCTGGCTCAAGAATTCTGGGAATTGAAGTCCACAGGTTGTAAAAGGGCCACAGTTGCCCACCCCTGCCCTATACCATTTCAAATGGTTGTCCAATCTCTTCTTTAAAACTTCCAGTGTTGGAGCATTCACAACTTCAGGAGGCAAGATGTTCCACAGATTAATTGTTTAACTGTTAGGAAATTTCTTCTTAGTTTTCGGTCGTTTCTCTCCTTGATTAGTTTCCATGCCTTGCTTCTTGTCTTGCCCTCAGGTGCTTTGGAGAATAGCTTGACAGTTGACTCCTTCCTCTCTGTGGCAACCCCTGCTCCACTGGAACATTTCAAGTTGGCTAGGTTTCATACAAATTTTTTTATTGTGCTATCAAGTTGTTGTTGTTGTAAATAGGTATTTAGAATATTGACATCGTTGCTGTTCAGAATTTCAGTACATTCCTTCCATCTTTCATCTTCTTCAGCATATCAGTTTGAGATTGGAAGTTTCTTTGATTTTATTTCGGAGTTCTTCTGGTTCCCTGTCAATGAGATTCAGGAGTTCAAAGTGATTCCCGATGTTCTCCTTGAAAACAGTGGGTATATGCTCCAGATCATATTTTGGAAATTATTTTGACTTTATTCTTCTGGTTTATCTTGACTTAGAACTTGCACACGAGGATCTGTTGCAAAGCTTCTAGCTACATCTTGCTGTTAAAACTGAGATCTTCCATTTCCTTGTATCAATATGATGTAATGAAGAAATAATTAAAGTAGAACACACTGAAAAGTGGTTCTCCTGCTTCACTTCTGTTCCTGAGAATATTTGGCTAGCTACTATTTCCAACATTGAAATTCCTGGGTCTAAGCACAACACATCTTGCTTGCATTTTCAGTCAATTTCAGATTGAATTTGACTATGAAACCTGTCAGCCCCTCCTGCATCAGTGGCTGCCTAACTGTTGTATTAAAGGGTTGTCTGCAAAATTTAATTGATATTATTTAGATACTGGCTGCATTGTACTCAAGGATGATCTTTGCTATATTTTTCCTGACTTGAAAAAGGCCATTATTTCTTTATTTGTGTTCTGAACACTAAATAGTATAATCGTAGTATATTGTAAATTTCCCATAGCCGTTTGGATAGCAGAATGGGCAGCATTTAATTTAATAAATAAATAAATAAAACCATCTGATTGAAAGTGTCCAATTTCAGTCCATTTGATTCACTTATCACTGAAATGTCAGGGTGTAATTAGTTAGTTTCATCTTTCACCATGTTGAGCTTTCCCATGGCCATGCTTCTTACCTTCCATGTTTCCCACTGTAATTTTTTCTTTGCTGCTTCAGATATTCTTTTCCTGCATGGCAGCATCAGCAACTAACTATCCCAAGGGCTTTAATGTAATTGTATCACAAACACAAAATGGCAAAAATAACTCCGGTTCTTCCTCAGTAGCATGCCATCTAACTTGAGGATGAATCATCATCCAGCACTAAACTGTCAATCATTTTAAAGCTTAAAATGTTCTGAGGGTTTAAGGCACAAAAAAGTAAAATAATGCAATTGATGGGCATTACTTGTACTAAGAGGCCTGTTGTCAACTCATGACAAAGTACAAACAACTTTTCTCTTTCCCACAGCAAAAAGAAAGAAGAAAATGCTCTAATGTGATTTTCTGTGGTCAGCCAAGTACAGTAATATCTTGCTGATGCTTAGGGGTCTGGAAGGGTGAAGTAATCATTACCAGGCCCTTGCTTCTTACGAGAGATGGGACATGCAAAAAAATTCTCTCTTTCTCTTCCACAGCAAAAGAAAAGCATAATAAGCAATAGATTGTTGCTGTACAATAACTACCACCACCAAGAGTACAAATTAGCATCATCATCATCATCACTATTGGACTATTTAATCACCAGACCACTTGCTTTTAAATAAATAACTTTATTATTTATTTAAATATTATTACACTACAACAGCAAAAAAAAAAAAAAGGAAGAAAAGCACTGTTGTGTTTCAATAAACAAACTGATAGAACCTGCATCTAAACTTGCACTCTGACACTGAACATCAGCAAGGTACTAAAACATGCACAAACAAATCAGCCCAATTTCAATTTTAAATGCACTATAAAAACACAAAACCTACAAAGCATAACAGCCAGACCCTACCAAACCAATCATACCAACATAAAAATGTAAATACTTGTTTCATTTTTAAAGATTTGATTTGATATTGAGAGTTAGGTTTATGGGACAAATCTGACAATTCTATTGAATGATAGACGTCAATTACTTCTGATATATAAGCTTTATAAAAATTCCAATGTATTCCTCTTGGAACATAATGCAGCGTGAAGAGTTGATAACTGATTAACATTGATGCTTCTACAAAGTTTACCTTAAATCATTGTTTGTTATAAATCCTGTCTTCTTCAAAACTATGTTTGCTAACTTTGCAATGGTGTTATCTCTGCTCTTTATATATATTCTACAGAAAGTTTGAAGGGGGCCTTACTACTTCACACATATATAGCTTGTATAAGGAAATTTGTGTGATTCAATGGATTAGAAAGGATAAGTAGTAGTACACCCTCTAAATGTTCAGGAAAATTGTTTTTTTAAGAACAAAATTGTCATCAAAACAACCTCAATATTTTAATGGAACATCATAGCCATATAACGCCCATTCCCAAATCCTTGAACCAAAAATGCTATATCTAATATCATCCTCAGTTTGATCAAATCCTTAAGTATTACCAAGCCTTAACAGGAGAAATTAGTCCCCTTTATTATAACAGTACAGAATTAGCAAATAAAATAAATCACCAAGATTTTAATTTCAACAGCATGCATGCATATTTCCAAATGTTTGAACATTACCTAATTCAGTTAGGACTGCATGTAATAGATAATAAATGATAAATTTACAGAGGTGCTATCCTACTCAGGGCATTTTGACTTAATTCTTTTTAGAAAATAAATACTTAGAATACAAAGAAAGAACTAAATACTTTTGACCAAGATCTTATACCTTTTGCAGGCAATTGTATGTCAAACATCAGAAAAATGAATAAAGAACTGCCAAAGAGACTTTCCACACAAAAATGAAAAACTATAATGGAGAGTAGGCAACACAGAATTCGACTCAACTTTCATGAAATTATTATACACAGTTTGTTCAAGTAAATTTGCAAGCTTTGGGCAGAAGCCAAGGTCCTTCTTCCTCTTGAAGAGGGTAAGCTTATTTACTCAGTTTTAGCTCACAATCCAACCAATAGTTTCCAATCAGTTTCATGTAGAAAGTCTCAAGTGCCACATAAGAAAAGGAAATAGCACTACAGTACAGTGCCACAGCTGCAATAAAATTGCTGGGCATCATTTAAAGCAACAAACCTAATGTTTGTTGCTTTAAATTACATATGAATTGTTCAGTCTCAAATATCCAACATTTATTTGATCTAAAGTGTACTGAATGTCATGTATGTTGATATTTTATTTTTATATGTTGAAAACATATTTTATTAAATCAGTCCTGCAAAGGAAACAGATAATCATATCATCTGAATGCCTTTAAAATTGTACTTATAGCATTTCCAGTACAGAAGGAAATTATGATAAGAAACTATTTGTGTTTATATTGTTTGTGTGTGTACACACACACACACACACACACACACACACACACACACACACACAGAACCTTGGATATTACCCCCTTTTTCTTCTCATGAAAACAGTACTTTTGAAATCTTTCCTCTTGCTAGTTCTTCTACACTCCAGGAATGATATATTAGTTATACTGCTAGAGTTAATGACAACTACTGTGCAGTAACTGGACTGATATTATATAAGCACCATCAATCAGTTAATGTATTCTAAAATTTAAGGAAGGAGGCAGGGACGTTTGTAATATATTCAATGCATGTGTTACTTTACCATGAACATGGGACTGTTGAAAGCTTTTTCCTGGTGCAAAGTGAAAATTGCCAGCTACCTGTAAGAGAAATTCAGATTTCATTCAATTATATAGTTCTCTACACCAAACAGCAGCAGCTTTGAAAAGTGTGTCTTTTTAAATTAAGAAAATCCCTCTTATTTGAATATTTAAAAGGAGCACATGCCTTTGCCTGAAATGGAATCTGAACAGATGCTTCTAATATTTTAAATAGTGTCATATATAAATCCTTTGTGTTTTCATTTGTAAGTTAAATTCAACTTGACAAAAAATGTTCAATATATCAGCCATATATAGCCCTTATGTAAGATACCCATCCTCATTTTAAATGCAAATTGTTTACTGAACTGCACACTGAAAATAGGCACTGCCTCAAACATATGCCTAACTATGTTTAAACTCAATGCCATTCTTACTGAAGAGCACATACTCAGAAACAATCCATTCTATTGAATTGTTTAATTGCATTAAACAATTATTTCATAGTGAAAGTTTGAATGGTTAAAGATATGTGGTGTTCTGTCCAAGTCACACTTGGTTGTTAAATGAATCTGACTTGACTTTGCTTATCAGAAGGTGACAACAGGTTATCACATGACCCTGGGACACAGCAACAGTCATAAATATGACCAGCTGCTAAGCATCTGAATTTTGATCATGTGATCATGGGTATGCTACAACTGTTGTAAGTGTGAAAAATGGTCATAAGTCACTTTTTAAAATGCTGTTATAACTTTGAATGGACACTAAATGAACTGCTACCCTGTTTCCCCCAAAATAAGACATCTCCTGATAATAAGCCCAATCGGGCTCTTGAGCGCACAGCAATAAGGCCAAGGACTTATTTTAGGGTTCAAAAAAATATAAGACAAGGTCTTATTTTTGGGGAAACACAGTAGAAGTTGAGGACTATTTATACTAAACTTCTACTTAGCATGATTAACCTTTTATACTGAGTGAAATGCCAATGCAGAACGATGATAAAAAATTGCCATGCTTACTTTATTGACCTCTAAAAATCCATATACTTTGCATCCCTCATTTTTTTGCTCCTGCATTTTCTCGCTAAAACCTTCTCTCTTGCATTGCTCTATAGTATCTGGATTCTTGAAGGCCCACCCTCGACGCCTGTATGCTTCCCTCACATCATCACAAGTATTGCAGCATCTGCCAGAAAACAACATGCATAACACATTCATTAGAAATAGGGGAAAAAGTTTACTATAGTTTGCTGCTATCACATACATTACAAAGCCTGAAAATTATGATTGTCAGGTGTTTTTTTCCCAGAGTCCTGTATGAACTGAAAGTAATGTTAGATAGACTGCTAGATGTCTGCCATGGCATTTCCAAAGTGTATGAAAACTGGGAGAGACAGAAAAAGTTAAGACAGACATCACAATAGTACAGGTTAGTCCTCAATTTACGACCACAATTGAGCCCAAAATTTCTGTTGTTAAGCAAGACATTTGTTAAGGGAACTCTGCCCCATTTTATGACCTTTCTTGCCACAGTTGTCAAGTGAATCACTGCAGTTGTTAAGTTAGTAATGGTTGTTAAGTGAATCTGGCTTCTCTATTGACTTTGCTTGTCAGAAGGTCTCAAAAGGGGATCTCCAGATGAGGAATTAAACAGAAATATTTCATGCTCCCAGGTACACAGCAGACTTCACATCTGCTAACTTATAGGGACAGGAGATATTGGACTATATTTGGGAGACAGCACATGCATAGTAAGTTACTGTTGCAATTAACAACTTGTAGGTACTACAAATACCTGCAAGTAATCTTCCTAAGAAAATAATCTAAGAATCTAATCTTCCTAAGAAATAATCTAAGAAAATAATGCAATAAAAGACTTCCACCCAGCAGCTTTGTTTCAGGCAAAACTCTTATTGCACAGTTTGCAATCCTATCTGCCTATTTGCCTAGAGACTTTATAAGGGTTTACCCTGGAGTGAAACCAGTGATTCAATCCAAACCCAAATTAAGTGGCTGAAACTTCCACTAATTTCAATTTCAACTAGATTCAATCTGTCTGCTATTACTGGAAAAATAGTTGACTGAAATCCATTTCCTATCCTCTATTAACAATGAAAAGCCTGGTAAACCCGTATGTTTTAGGCAAGAAAACATGCAAGAATATCAACAAAACTACAAACAACCACAAACTTAATTCTTCTTAGCAAGTTCAGAAAACGATGTAGCTATGCAGCTCCCTCCCCAAACCATTTTTTTGCTTCCAAATCATAGTAAGAAAAGTAAAACATACTTGATATCCTCATATTCTGCTCCATAACAGCTTTCACAGCGTTCAGGATCTAATGAATTTGGATCAAAGAAAAGTTCCTCTTCTTTTCCTAATTCTGAAATAAAGACATAAAAACTGTAAAAGTAATGTATGACTAAGCATATCAGTGTAGATCAGGGGTGTCAAACTCAAGGCCTGGCGGCTGGATCCAGCCAGTGGGATATTCAGATTTGGCCTGCGGGGCCACCTGGAAACAGCAAAGGACCGGCCCGCAGTGCTTCTGCGAGTAAAAATGGGCTCCCGAGCTGTTTTTGGCTGCTATAGCCTCCTGCAACCCTCTGCCAGTGAAAACAGAGCTTGGGAGGGCCGCGTGCACACCCACCCGTCCTGTCAAACACAATCCTGACACGGCCCTCAATGAAATTGAGGTTGACACCCCTGGTGTAGTGCATACTCAAACATCACTAATAGCAATAGCACTTAGACTTATATACCGCTTCACAGTGCTTTACAGCCATCTCTAAGCGGTCTACAAAGTCAGCATATTGCCCCCAACAATCTGGGTCCTCATTTACCAACCTCGGAAGGATGGAAGGCTGAGTCAACCTTGAGCCGGTGAGAATTGAACTGCCGGACTGCTGAGAATCGGCAGTCAGCAGAATTAGCCTGCAGCACTGCATTCTAATCACTGTGCCACCATGGCTCTTAATACTGGTCCATCTCTATTAGTTATACCAAATATCTGGCCACAATAGAAACTTATGCCAGTCTGTCACTTTTATACCCTGAAAATCAGATGTCATGAAACTAAACCCAGTGTTACCATCTCATCTGTAATACTGCTCCCACACTGGAACAGTATATCTATTCTACCATGTCTTTCTGCTTCTGGAGTCACATGCTTGCCATCTTTATCCAAGCGTTGTTTGAAGAGATTATGTTCAACATCTAATTGTTGCTCTCCAGCCACATCCATTGCATCAATGCTCAAATCTGTAAGTAACAAACACAGACTGTTCCAAACCGATTTGTGAGCCAATTATAGTACACAACATATCTATTGGACCATTAATGAGAACACTGAAGTTTTCTTGAAAACTATAGCAATTAGAAGACTGGATAATCAAAAATCTATGTAGATCCATAATCATACTGGCTAAGATCTAAGGGAAGAATTCTGAATCAATACTAATACATGAGTTACTGAAAATCAAGCCACAAGTTAAATAACATTTACTTATATCTCACGGTTGTTTATGTCTGAACCCTTAAAAGTAGTACTTCCTTTTACCACTTCAATACTACTACCTTGTAATCAGCATCCATCTTAACAGAATAACAGAGTTGGAAGGGACCTTGGAGGTCTTCTAAACCAACCTCTCGCTCAAGCAGGAAACCCTATACCCGTTATGGCGAACCTATGGTGGGCACGCAAGCTCAGCTCTGGCACACATGTGCGTGCCAGCCAGCTGATTTTCGGGCCTTCTGGGCCCACCAGAAGTAGGGAAACAGGTTGTTTCCTGCCTCCGGAGGGCCTGGGAGGGTGGGGAAGGCCTGTTTTTGCTCTCCCCAAGCCCCTATAGAGGCTCTGGAGCCTGGGGAGAGCCTGGCCCACTGTGCCATCACGTGCCAAAAGCGGGGGAGCGCAGGGGGGTTGTGCACACATGCGTGGGGGCAGGGCACATATAATTATGGGTGTGGGCACACGTGTGCACACACACACACACACACGCACTCCCCCCACTTTTGGCACGCGATGGCAAAAAGGTTAGCCATCACTGCCCTATATCATTTCAAAAAAATGGCTATCCAATCTCTTCTTAAAAACTTCCAGATTTGGAGCACCCACAATTTCTGGAGACAAATTATTCTACTGATTAATTGTTCTAATTGTTAGGAAATTTCTTATTAGTTTTAGGTTGGTTCTCTTCTTGATTAGTTTCCATCCATTGCTTCTTGTTCTGCTGCCCTCAGGTGTTTCAGGAAAATAAATTGACTCCTTCTTCTTTGTGGCAGGCCCTGAGAAATTGGAACACTGCTATTATGTTACCCCTACTCCTTCTTTTTGTTAAACTAGACATACCCAATTCCTGCAAATGTTCCTCATGTTTTAGTCTCCAGTCTCCTAGTCATCTTTGTTGTTCTTCTCTGCACTTTTTAGAGTCTCAATCTTTTTAATCATGGCGACCTAAACTGGATGCAAGTGTGGTGTAATAACAAGGCATTATAAAGTAGTACTAACACTTTGTGTGATCTTGGTTTTATCCCTCTGTTAGTGCAGCCTAGGACTGTACTGGCTTTTAAGTAAAATCTCACTTTTAAGATTTTACTTTTAATTTTAGGTAAAATCTTACTTTATTTTGCAGAGGTTCCAAACACATGTTCCTAAGAAGATTAATTACAATATTATAAAATACTATGTGAAGCCAAGGAGTGTCCATTTTCCATCATTTCAATTAACTAAAAAGCAAAATTCAATACCCTTTACTCACAAGCACATGGCATATGTGGAAAAGCAATGTCTATATTTATCCGTAGCTTATCTCCCCTTGATTTATCAACATATAATTCTGGGTGAATCTAAAGATAAAGAAAATAAACAAGCAAAAAGTCATTTATAGCTTAGATCCAAGCTACTTACAGGATCACTTTTTCCCATACATTTTTACTGCCCTCTTAAATCAATGGGACACAATGGGATATGTTTGACATCAGGCACCAATTCAGATTTCTTGATGACAAGGCTCATATTAGTGAACAAATTACTACCAGATTTAAAGCAAGTTCCTTTTTTATTTCAGTTTAGAAGCAGATTTAAAATATGATTGTTTTTCCAGGAGTTTTAATGCTACCATTTTATGTTATATTTTATTATTGTTTTTAAAACAGTTTTTACTACCTTGCAAAGTGTTCAAGGAGTAACTGGCTCACATATTGGCAACTGAGACCAAGATTGTCATTGCTTAGCATGATATCACATGACTGATTTATTTAGTGAGGACAATCCTACAATCCCAACTTTATGGCCTCCCACCTTATTTGGGATAATTTTAAACCAGACTCCATGAGAATTTAATAAAGGTGAGACCCAAAAGAGATTTCTGGTATTTTCTTTCATATTACAACTGAATAAATGAATAAATAAATTCAATTCAAAAATTCATCAGGAATTTTTTTTAATTTGCTTAAATGGTTTGAAAACAAGCTTGCTTTTAAGCATCCTATATTCAAAGAACTAAAGAGGACTAGTTGTGGATTTTGGAAATCTAAAGCAAAGAAATTGATTTTGGACTGGTCCCATAAAGACCAGTCAGCAGAGCCAATATTCTGGACTCCTCAGAGCTGTAGCCCAATATATCTGGAGGGCAATAAGGTAAGGAATTCAGCTGGAACATACTACAGTGTAGTGAGAAGGAGACACACAATTTTTATCTTTCAAGACACCTGTTATAAAGAAAAGGAAAATCCTCCTGAGGCACAACAGTCATATTAAGGTAGAAGATAGGAACCTGAAGTAATATTTCCTTTGATTAGATGAGGGCAAAAGAGGCAACAAAAAATGCAATGGGAGAATAGCAATTAATGACTTCAACTACATTAATTTTAATCAAATGTATAATACAAATAGACAGATTTCAACATATACACCTATATTTTAAAATATATCATTAAATATATACTTTCTGCTTGTATAAGCCCTCAAAATGGACTATAAAAGCAAATTTTACTCTTTTATTCCACTTTCAGAATGGTGCATTTGATCTACCTTTTATCTTTTGAGGCATCTTGTAAAATAAATTAGCCTGAAAGACAATAACTGGCCCATAGCTGCCTAGATTTCATAGGGCAAGTAAGAAACTTTGAATCCATTTGGTCATATCTAATATAGTATCTGCTTCTAAAGAACATGTGAGAAAATCAAATGTTTATATTCAGAAATGTGTATCCTAGGACAAGAAGAAAGAAACAGACTCATTTACCTCCTTTGTAAGATAGTACTGGAGCTCTGAGAAGAACAGGAAGAACATGATGAGTCCACTGATTACAGTCACTGTATATGAAGACAGGAAAGTTACATGTTGTCATATCTTAAAACTCATACATTTATCACTGTATTAACATTTGAGCGTAGAAGCTGTAAAGTATTTAACTGGACAGATCAATGATCTATCTATACCGACAGACAGTTGTTCTATAATTTCAAACATACCTTTCCCATTCTACAGAAATAGCAGGAACTGAGCCTGAAGTGCTCTGCATCGCAAAGCATTTGATCTATCACCAAACAACAGCCATTTATATGTTACTGATTTTATTGTAACTTCTTTGTTGTGATCATTGAGAGTTGAGCAGCATACAAGGTTGATCGATTTTTTTATTTATTCAAGAAAATTTAAATGGCTGCCTAATTCACTCTCAGAGATTTTGGGTTGCAAATCATCATCATCATCTCCCTAAGAATTTTTGTATATTTCTATATGTGCTATAAACATATGGGGCCGTCACTATGGCTTCCCTGACAGGAAATGAAAATGCATATATCTTTTAAGAAAATAACACTAAAATCATGTTTGGCTTACTGAAGAAATCATGCAGGGAATACCTGGATGAATTGCCTAGGGCTAGGCCCTTTGCAGATCACCTAGTGGAGTGATGGTTAACCTTTTTGCAACCGAGTGCCTAAATCATGCACGTGAACCCCCAAATGCAATGCGAGCATCCCCCGCACATGCCCCCGCCCCCCGTGCATGCCCCCCACCCACACACATGTGCGGCAGAGACCTAAAGACCAGCTGGCTGGCGGGAGGCGCATGCATACGCGGCAGAGCCATCACAGACCTAGTGCCTCCAGTTAAAATGCCCAGCACTATAAGAATGCATAAAAATTTGAAGATTTTTCAGGAAACCAATCAGCCTCTATGGAACTCCTTGTTGAGAGAAAAGGATTCAACACCATCTTTTTATTTAAAATACAAAGGTATCCATTTGTCCACGGGTATCAAACTCACCGAGTCACATTGCCATCACTTGACATTTCACGACATTTTTCCCATTCGTGGAGCTGGGGTGGGTGTGGCCTGTATGTGACACATCCAGCCCATAGGCTGCCAGTTTGACACCCCTGAATTCTAGTCCATAAAAATGTAGCTGGAATAAGGACTGGTTTACGACAACGTAACAGCTGTTTTAGGCACAACAAATTAGCAGACCACCTCCCCCACCCACCCACACACCTCTGAAAGAAAGCTTTCTAACAAAATTTTGAATCAATATTAAATTTTGGAATGATGAACCAATCCAAGAAATAATTTAACTAGTCTTGAACTGCAGTACCATATAACCTGATTGACTTTTGCTGTATGCTTGAAAAATAATTCCTTGTATGAAACTTTTTATATACAAATATTATATTCATAGAAACGTATACAAAAACATGTGAAAAATATATATTGCATGCCAGCTGCATGTGGAAAAGTAAATGCCTGATGAAACTTCCTAATGCAGGACCATTTGGTAAAACAAACATGTTTGTGTTATTCAGATGCAATATGGTGCAATGCTTTTACTATACCAGCAAAATAAAAAAATCAGGGGAAAAGTCCCTTCTTAGTTTTTAAGACCTTTAAAAAAGTGAAAAAATAAAATATTAGGTAATATTCATTTCTCTTCAATAATAAACTGTTAAATATTCATATACTAAACAACCAGCCATTATTCTCGCCATAATTTTTAAAAGCTATACAATAGTATACTTTTTATATGATTATTTGTAAAATATTATAACTTTTGCATGCAAATGTTCATTCTCCATGGAAGACTGATATTTATTTTCTTCCAAGAAGGATGCAAGCTTTCTTTAAAGTCTTCCTTTGTCTTGTTGACTTTTGATCTCCAGTCTGGTGAATGTATTTTGAGCCTCAAAGAGGTCCCAAAGGACAGCTGAACAGCAGCAGCAATCAACTTGCATTTTCAAAGGGATGCTTAAAAAGCAATGCATATATTTCATTTTTTCAGATTCCAGGAAGCTGCTTTAATTAAAATTTCTATTATTGTTATCTATCTATAAGCACACATTTAAAGGAGTGATTCTGAATCCTGGGCAGCAAAAGATTCAGAAACACATACCTATCTGACAAATACATAAAAAGCTTGGATCAATACAAGTGAAAAACAAATTATGGCAAGTACTATATAGAAAAAAAATTTAAAAAAATACTCCTAAAAGAGATTATGTATTGCTTCATATATATTTTAAAAGATTTAAAATAGTTTTGAGATGTTATATTTCAGAACATTTAAATTTTAAACAAGCAATGAAATCACTAAAAAGCATCCATTCATTATCTGTGCAAGATCAATTCTGATTCTTTGTCTCATCTTTATGTTACTTTAAAAGCATATAGATTACTGAACTTTAAAATAAGCAATGATAAAGAAAGCCATTATAAGATAATTTGACTCCTTTTACCATTCCTCAATAGAAGACTTATTTTCTTGGATTTTTACTGAGCATTCAATGACACAGGACATCTGGCAAAGGCTGAAAGATCGAAGTTAAAAACAAATCTAATCTACCATATGGTTTTAGACTGGAGAAAGTACAGTGAATAAGATGGTTTACTGAGTCTGATTTTTTTTTCTCAAGAGAGTCAACAGTTCATTAGATTGCTACAAAAATATATTTCGGCTCCTTAGCAGCAAGTGGTACCAAAGCTGTACTAAGCAATCATTTCACAATCCTGACTATTCTGTGCATTCTTAAAATATGATTTTGCCTTTTTTTAAAAAATGGAAACACTTAACTGCCTAGGCTGGATTTTCTTTAAACGATGTCCTCACATACACATTCAACGCACATATAACAACAGATAGTGCCTTAGGAATTGATGCAGTTTGCGGGCACTGAGAAAACGTTAGGTATGAGAACATAACGCACAGAAGAAAAACCACATTAAGTTCAGCCTCGATACTTTTCAATATCACAATTTCGCTCCCGATCACCAAGCTGCGAAAGGTCCAACTTCACAAACAATCCCCAAGACCAAACGATAACAAATGCGCCAAACTCTTTTCAGTTCACACATGAAACATTACGCGGGTCCTATCTGTCTGCATGTGCAACAAACACTATGCCTCAACTTAGGACTGCTTTAAACTAGCAAGCGTCTCTCCAAGAGGCACCCCTCTTGTCTCCCTCCCAACGGCAGCCCTCTTGAGTCCTGTAGTCCTCGGGCAGCCGGCGGTCCCTCACCGAAAGCGCCGCCACAGGTCTTCACCCGAAAATCTTCCAGCGTCTTGGGGAAGGCATCGAACCGCTTCAGCCTCCAAAGCGACTCCATGATGGACACTCCCCCACCCACGAACCAGAAGACACGACGAACTTCCGGCCCTCGCCCCGCCCTCCGTTAGTTATCAAGGGGGTGGCGACAGGTACTGGCTTTCCCTCAGAATTGAAAGCCTGATTTCGGTGGAACAATTTTGAGGAGCTTTAAGTAAATTGAGGTCTTGGGTTGCGCAACGGCGAATCTTTTGCCTAACCTGGGTCAGAGTGTGCGCGTGTGGAAACGTTACATTGTTTTGTTTCTAGTGTTCAGAGGTTTAGACATGGGGGAGTTCGAATGAACCTTCAGGATGGTTATAAAGCACCTTCTTTCTAATCATTCTAATCACACACACACACACACACACACACACACACACACACACACACACACACACACACGAATGATATACTAGCATAAAGGGTTTTTTTTTTCCTTTGAGGATAGGGACGTTTATTTCTGGTCCCTGAAATACCCAGTTCAGTTACTAAGATGTGTGCTGCCTAGCTGAAGTTCTCTAATTGTAGAGGAGCAAAGGATTATTGAGAACATAATAAGCAACTATTGACTACTAGTTGCAAAAAGTGGTGGCATAGAATATAATGAAGTAGCCAGTCAAGGGCTGAGTTTCTAGAATCTCAGAAAATTAGAAATACATAATGTGGGTATGGAAAGATAGAATTATTATTAGGGAAATGTCTTATTAGAGACTTATGGAATATCTGCAATACGCGATAGCAAACTTTTGTACAAAATCCAGGATTTTTTAAAGTGCTCTTTAAAAAAATAAATTCTGAGAAATATTTAAAATGAGCTGCTGCAAGGCATTTGCCTACTTAGCTAAAGAATATGGGAACACTTCTACTTTTATTCTCCTTCTGAATTAGTCCATTTGGAGGATGAGCAATTTGAAGTATAAAATATATTAAATTATTCCGGAGCTAACTAGGCCCTAGCTATTAGAAGTTAACACAAATATGCAGTAATTATTCAAGTTTCAGTGACATTTTATACCTCACTGGGAATTAAATCTGAAACTGGGAAATACACATTTTGACCTCAGTTCATGTTTCTGTAAATCAGAGGTGGGTTTCAGCAGTTCTGGAGAACTGGTAGTGGAACTTTTGAGTAGTTCAGAGAATCAGTAGTAAAAATTTTGACTGGCCCCGCCCCCATCTATTCTATGCCTCCCAAATCCCAGCTGATTGGGAGGAAATGGGGATTTTGTAGTAACCTTCCCCGGGATTGGGGAGGGAATGGAGTTTTTACAGTATCCTTCCCCTGCCACGCCCACCAAGCCATGCCACGCCTACCAAGCCACACCGACATAACCGGTAGTAAAAAAATTTGAAACCCACCATTGCTGTAAATATCCATAAATTCTAGTCTCCCATGCAGATCAAACAGCAAAATTGTAATAGATTTAATTTTATGCAGTTTTTCAACATTTTACTTTTTTTAAAAAAAACCTGGACTTTGGTAGCCACTAATATATATTTTAATTTCACAGTTGTAATGATCAAATAGCAAAAAAGGGGAGAGGAACTTCTATGGTTACTATTATCCCATGATTACCTCATTATTGAAAATAGCAGGAGATAGGTACTTATCTAGCTGAAAGAGAACCAGGGATTGTACCCCAGTAGTCTTTGCTATATCCTTCCTATGAGAACAATGCCATTGTTTGCTCAATTCACTTATGTCTAAGATGTCAATATGTAGTTAATTAATGTCATATTTCATTGTTGAGCTTTTCCATGTTTATGCTTCTTATATTCCATGTTCCTATTGCAATTTCCTTAACAATTTAGGATTTTCTTTTCTTGCTTGGCAGCATTAGTAACTAGAAGTTCTGAAAGCTTGTATCTAGCCATGTCATAAATACCCTTTAGTAATCCAAAAGAATCTTTGCTTTTCCTCAGTAGCATGCTGAGTGCCATCTAATCTAAAGAGCCCATCATCCAGCACTTGTCAACCACTTGTCTGTTTTTGGTGTACTGTTGATTTCTTCCAGGTTATGGATGGTTGCCTTTACCATTGTCACTAAAGTGGTCATCTGCCCCCAGCATCTTCTGTATAGCTTCTGCCCGATATATGGATCTCCTTCCGTTAACTGGACAGCTAGGATGAGCTTCATACCTTGGTTGACCTTGCTGGGAGTATAAACATATGATGTACATTCCTGCTTCTTTACTCATCCTTCCCAGGAACCCTACCCCAATTCCTACCACAATAAGACAACATAGCAGAATTTGAGGTAAGAGTACAAGCCAGTACTGGTATGTAATTAAAAAAAAAACTTCTAGCATTCCTGAATTAATTATTTCATTGCCTGCCATGTAATCTTCTAACAAGGCAGCATCTATTTATGCTTGCACCTAGGAATGTGTAACTAAAACCTCTCCTGTTTAGAATCTCCATAGATTCTATGGAGATATTCATAGATATTCTGTTTAGAATTAGCCAAGAGCTTAGCTTTTCAGGCTTTTGTTCCTCTGGTCAAGTAGGAATGAACCCTTAAAATCTGGACCTTTCCTGGAACTCTTCAGTGGACTTAATTCACTGTGGAAACAGTAAATTTTCAATATGTAAATAGCCTAAATGCATCTTGACTTCAGTAGCCATCTTTTTTCTTTTTCCAAAATGCTAGTGATAATTCCTCCTTTCTGTTAGATCATGAGCCTGTTTTTATTTCCTGGTTTTAACCCATAAACTCCATTATGAATTGGTGTAGCTACTTTACTTTCAGGAACAACTCTATGTTGTAGCAACCCATCTGTCTCATCACTCCCAACATTTTTTTGGTAATCTCTTAAATTTTATGAGATGGAGTCAGTTTTGCAGACATTACTTCTTAGTTGTAACTTCTAACTTAGTACTTTCAGTACAGTAAGTTTATATATAATAAAAGTAAATTTATTACTTTGGTACTTATTTTTTATCTTCTATTTTAATTACAATGGTAATGTGTCTTATATACTCCTTATCGACATGAACCTCCAGAAGTTCTTGTAGAAAATGGCTATACATGCATTTTATCTATCTATTTGCATATATACCACAAAAAAGCAGGGGAAAAAATCTTAGAAAAGCTTCATATAAAATATTTGAGCAAAGAAAGGAAAAATAAAAATTTTTATTATAAGAAAACTGCTTAGTACAAAATGTTATAAAAACCATCTAGATGTATCTTATACCAAATTGCTGTACAATAGTTTAGGAAATGATATTTCAATCAATAAGATTATTAAACCAAAATGACTGTTTAGATTGAGATTCCTCTCTGATCAAGTACTGTCCCATGTGTCTATACAAAACAAAGTGGGAAATCTTTAATGAGTTTAGTTTTTTCATGACTCATTTCCTGGAATGAACTTCCATTCTTCTTATCGGAAATGGTTGCAAGGAGTCATTTCTTTATTTTGTTCTCATACACTGGCTTTGAATTTTGCTATGTCCAAAGATTTTCACATTGCGTATCTTCAGCCACTTAATACGCAGCCTTTCAACTACTTTTGTTTTTTCTTAGGCTGTATTAAGATGATCTTCACTGATTCCAAAGAATCTGGAATTATATTCTGAATGATCAAAACTGGCAGATAGACCATGGAAATCAAAGCTAGCTGAATACGAGGAAGGATCCATCATGTCAACAACTTTTTAAACTCTGCTTGTGCTGGAGCCTCTGTAATTTCTTGCTTTTGCCACTTTTATGCTACCTTGTGGACTTCTGATGAACACTTTTGGGTGTTGAGCTTGGTAGATGTTTTCCAGATAAGACACTGTCTGAGCCTACAGTTCCCAATGTGAAACTATTATTCAAGGTTTCATCAAGCCTGCGAGTCTCTGATTCCAAAACAGTTGCATCAGGTTTCCTAGCCACAACAGCTAAAGAGTTTTCAAGCTCTTGATGCAAATCTGAAAGCTCTTGATTTGTTTTAGTACAGCTGATGATATAATTCTGCTTCTGCTTCCGTTCCAGTGATAGCTGTGATTGTAGAACAAAAACCTAAAACAAGAACAAATGACATCAAGGACTAATGAATTATTTCTCTCTGAAGAACTTAATTTCTAATTTTCAACTCAAGGAATAGTAAGTATCTTATGTAAAGTAAAACTGCTAGATTTAGTATTTAACATATCTAAGCTATGGTGGTGCAGAAGTTAGAATGGAGTACTGCAGGCTACCTCACTACTCACTCCAGGAGTTCGATTCTCATTGGCTCAAGGTTGACTGAGCCATCCATCCTTCTGAGGTCAGTAAAATGAGGACCCAGATTGTTGGGGGCTATATGCTGACTCTAAACTGCTTAGAGGGTGCAGTATAGCACTGTGAAGCAGTATATAAGTCTAAGTGCTATATCTAATATCTAATATTAGATATAATATTGCTAGATATCTAGCAATATCTAATATTACTAATAAATTCTGAGAAAATGTTATGTGATCACTAATAATCAACATTGAGTTGATGGTGCATAATTAACATTTTTTATAACAATGCATTGTGCATTTAAAACAGTGCATTCAACAGCAAAAACTACATTATTTAAATGACGCAGATAAAAATACCTTGATTTTTTTTTAAAAAAAAAAAATTAGAGTACAAACTGATTTTGAGAACAAAATGTCCCAAACTGTTCTGTTTTGTTGTTGCCAAAAGGATTCTCTACTTTAAACTGTCCTTTAAAATCGTTGCTTACAAAAACTATTGTGAATCTTTGAAAATGCAGTTACTACAGCGGTGCAGCTCTTCAACAATGGAAGATAAGAAAAGCAGTTCTAAGAGACCTAGGTGTATTCCAATTATAAAATACACACCTGTTTTTGTAACTCTGCCAGTTGCTTTTGGAGAACCTGGGTTTCTTTCTAGAGAGAAAGGAGAGAGAAAACTCAGTCAGATGCTTACCTTCAAGAAGTCTATTATTTAGGAAAAGAAAACTATTTATACAGCTTAGATTTTCTCTCATTTATTCAGGTTTAACCCAACAATTATAATCTTTAGTTTAAATATAAAGGTAAGGATTTCCTTTGTCCAATCGTTTCCAAGTCTCAAGGGCAGTGCTCATATCCATTTCTTAGCTGAGGGAGCCAGCTTTGTCCAAAGATATTTCTGTGGTCATGTAGCCAGCATACACCGAGGTTACCTTCCCACCAAAGGGGTATCTATCTACTTGACTTTTCATGCTTTCATTCTGCTAGTTGGGCAAGAGCTGGGGCAAGTAATGGAAGCTCACCCTGTTGTGTGATGCTCGGGTCTCAAACCCGGGCTGTCAGCTTTCCAGATGACAAGCTCAGCATCTTTAACTGCTGAGCCATAGCGCCCCCTAGTTAAATATAATGAAGAGCTTGCATATTTTATTATCAGAAGTTGCACTTAAAATCATCCATTTTCCTTCCCTTTGGCTTTCTGAAAGAGCTTGAAGATATAGCCCTGTGATCCCAATAACGGCATATCATTCTGTAGGCGGCCAATGGATTAGATAAAACCCCACTTTACTTCCTTCATCTTCACTTTGCTCCCTTCCTCTTCATCTTGGTCAATTTAATTTTAACTCATTTTAAATTTAAGATCTTTTATTTATTGTTTTATGTAGCATTTTTATTTAATGATTGCAAGCTGCCTTTGGTGACATGGGTGGCATAAACGTTTTATATGTATGTATGTTCAAACCTTTGAAATTGAGAGAATCTTTTGTGACCCAGAATCAGCTTGTGAATATTCAAAACTTAGAGAAAAGTCTCCATGACTCCTTTTCAGTTTCCTTCGTTCATGTTCTACCTGCAATCGATAAGAGAAACAAAAATGTTATCCTAAATTAGGTAAAACAGGCTAATAACTGACTGCTGATACTGAGCAGATCACTGAACATAAGGCAAAGAATACCAAGCACAAAACACTGAATTGTGAATAGCCCTAAATTTCGGAAAATAGGTAATATTTTTATAAGAATATTCGGAACATCCAGATTCAGCCAAAGTTTTGTTCCATATAGTATTAACTTTGTGAACTCTCAAGCATCCTCCTCTTTTCGCTTTGTATTCAAGATGGACAGTGATTAATACGTACTTATGTATTTATTTGTTAGGGTGAAGGCATATACATATGTATGTATATAGCATATCCACTGTATATGTGTGTGTTATGTAGTTGTACACTTCTGAGAGCAGGCAACAGAATTTCATTTTTAATGTGTGCCAGAGTGCGCACAGAAAAAAATGACAATAAAGGTTATCTTAATCTTAATTGTAACCACCCAATGAAATCAATAAAACAAACTGACTCAGGAAGTCAGAAAAAAGCAAGCAGGTTTTATTTTATTAATTATAATGTGAGATAAGTTTGTGAACCCTTTATAATACTGCAGTACTGTGACCTATAGGAAAGTAGAGCTTTATCTAAATCCTATTAATATTATATATTAATAGATAAAAAGATTCTGGTTAAATAAATAACTCTGAAAATATCATGTTTACTGAATATATAAAAGCAGATTGTTGGAGAAACTATATGAAGCTTTAGATTTAAAAACAGATGCCCCCTCTTTCAACCAAGTGTATATTGTGCCTAATGATATCTTTCATGCATTGGCTTGGAGTTATTTTGGCCCATTCCTTTTTGACTCACTGATATACTTGGGCTGTCTTGCATGAACTGCTTGCTTCAGGTCATATTACAACATTTATGTTGGGTTAAGTCATGGCTTTAATCCTCCCATTCAAATAACAACTTCTTTTGGTTCAGCCATATTTTTACATATTTACTTTGTGTTTAAAACTACTGTTCTTCAGTTTATGCATAAATACTCTGACAGTCTCCTATAAAATCCGTTGATAGAATGCAAAATCCATTACTTCCTCAATCAACTGAAAATAATGCAATATTCAATAATATTGTTTATTGAACAATATTTGTAATATTTATTGAACAATTATTTAATATTGAACATAGTAAAGGTTGACTCACTGTATTCAATAAAAACATGACACAACACATTGTCTTACACATTTGTTGTTCAATCAGAAGCTCTTTAATGAGAGAGTTTAGATTAATTTGATCACATTATAGGACAAAGGACTACTTTACCCAATCAGTGTATAATGAGGGCTAACATATAATTACATTGCACAGAAAAATAATGCTGACCTTGGTTATTTTACCTTTACAGAAAAGCTTACCTCTTGCAACGCATCTCTCAATTGAGCATTGTGCTTCTCTAAACCATGTTTATCATTCTCTAACCTGGCCACAGCTTGCTGCAGAAGTTGTAAACGCCTACATAAGAGTCGTTTTTCAGCTATCCATGTCAGATGTCCCTCTTTTTTCAAAGGCTGCATGACACAGAAATGATGCAGTACAAAATAAGAATATAAAAGTCAGAATATATACAAAAAAATAGGAGGCAGTTTGACAGCCATTCACAAATGAGGGCGATTTTGTCCCATGGATGGGACATGACTTTTTTCTGAAGAAACCTTCTTAATATGTTGCTATTGTACATTTCCGAATCTTAAGCAATTAATTACTTAAGGTAGAGATGTCAGTTACATCAGTTCCTATAGGAGTAATTCTTAATCATTTGCAATAAAATCAATAAAGACTGATCTTAAAAATGTGCTAATTTATTATTACATAATATGACTGATAGAATGGGAAGCAAAAAGGCATATAGAATTATAATAAAGTTATACTTTAAGGTGCCAAAAAGCCCTGATGAAAATTCAAAGATATCTTGCTCTTCTATATGATGCATTGCCATCTCACATGTTTCATATCTGTTCTTTTATCTTACCTTTCCGGCCTCATTATGCTCAACCCCTGGTATATCATTTTCACTGCATAGCAGATCAGAAACTCCCACCAGAGTTTCAATAATAAACCTTGCCTCCTTCAGAGTTTTGAAAGCTGTATCCAATTGTTCCTATAGGAAAACAAAAATACTCTTTGCTTATTTAATTAAGTACGGTAGGTGTGAAAAATGTTTTGTTACAAAATGAACAGATCCTGGAATATGTCATTTACAGTGCCTGAAAATACTTTGACATCAAGACAAAGCATTTCAAAGTTAAAATGGCACATTTCAATGTCAAATCATAGCCAGAAAAGTTTTTTCTAGAACAGGATGTTCCATGGCAGAATATATGGCAAACAGTATGTTAGTATTTGAATCCAAACTCAAACTCCTCAAAAAGATTATAGCCATGTTATTAGAGAGCTCATATGAAGTGAGTGTAAATGATATAGTATCTTAGCAACATCTAACTCACAGCCTCTTGGTTTTTCTCATCTCTCCTTTATTATTTATATCTTTAAGTCCAAGAAAATTTCATTTTAAACCACTTTCCCTTTTAAAATATAAACAGTGCATCTCTAAAGAGAATAAGAATGATAAGATGTAATTTATAAAATATAATTTTACATGCTTTATAAAATATGCTGAACCTGCAACAGTTTGCATGCATTTTAAGTTAAAACGCTTACCTGGAGATGAAACCTATCCATATCCCTTTCTGAAAACATGCTCTGTGTAACAGCCATTTCCTCCTTTAAAATTCTCAGAGCCTCTTCACTTTGGGCAAGGGTCAGATCCAACTTCTGGGCCTTCTGCTTCCATTCTATCTCACCACTCTCTGTCTGTTTTAGAACAGCTATCATATGATTCAATTCCTGTCTGTTTATCATTTTCTCATTTTCCAAATGTTCAATTTTTTCCTTCTGCCGTTGCAAGCACTGGTCTTTTTCCTTAATAACCTTGCTTTTAACTAGTTCTTCTTCCTTCCACATAAAAATTTTCTCAATACAACTATGGAAATTGTACTCTTTGTTATCATGCAATCTCAGAGCTGAGATTATTTGCTTTATCTGATCACTGTAGGTCAGTAATTCCCTCCCTTTATCTTTGAGTCTCTCTTCCAGTTGCTCAATTTTTCCTTTTTGCAATTTAATCTCATCGTCTTTCTTCTGTATAAGATGGAGATGCTCTTGCTGCTCTTCAGACTCATCTTTTATTGGTTTTTTATTTCTCTCGTCTTGATAATTTATCTCTTTGTTCTTTTGGTCAAGCAACTTCTCTCGCTCTCTGGGGTGTCTTTCATGTTCTTGCTCATTTTTGTGTTGATATTGCAAAAGATCTTCCTTACTTTTTTGCTTTCTCTGTGTGGCTTCTACTTTAGCCTGGTATTTACTAATTTGTTCTGCTTGCTTGAGCAGTTCTTCTTCTTTCTCTGCATTCAACCGATTAATCCTATCCAGATCCTGCTGTAGACTTAAAACATTATGCTGTACTTCCTCTTTCTGTTTTGAAAGTTCCTTGATATGCTTTTGTAAGGATTTTGTTTCCTTTTCTTTGTCATGAAGGGAAGATCTAGTGAGATGCAGTTTATCCAAGATAAATTTTGTCTGTGCCTCCTGTTGTTGAACTTGTTGGAGGTTCTTCTCCTTTAAATATTTGATCTGCAATTCTCCATTTTTTAAAGCTTGTTTTGCTTGTTGAAGTTCTGCTTGCAATCCTTTTATTAGCCCTACATTCTCTTCTGTATTCTTTTCATGTTGCTCTTTCAGGGACTCAATTTCTTGTTGTCGCCTCTTAAAGAATATTTTGAGTTGTCCCAGTATATCAAAAGTAGTTTCCTGTAGTTTTTGCTTCTTCAGTTGGTTTATTTGTTCATCTGGAAACACTGCATTACCATTTTTCTCCTTTAGTACTCCTGAGCTGTACTGGATATCTTCAAGTAGAACTCTTATTTGGCTTTTCGATTCTTCTTCATGCTTCCTTTGGAACTCCAATTCTCTGTTCTTTTCGTCCAAAGTGGCCTGTGTTTTTGCTTTATGTTCATGAAAAGCCATTCTTTCTATTTCCATTTCTTCTTTCATTTCTTTCATTTGGTTTTCTTGTGCCTTGAGCTCTTGTTCTCTTTGGGTCAAGGTCAATGTCATCTGCTTCTGCTTCTCAGAAAGCTCACTGAGATGCTCTTCCTTCTGAGCTTCAAGCCGTTGGAAAATTGATATCTGTTCTCTCTGGGATTCTATTTCCCGTTCTTTGTCCTTAATAATGGCTTTCATGTGTTCTAGGCTCGTACAAAGAGCTTTCTCACGCTTTTCCCCTTGCTCTTCCCATTCTTGAAGTAGCTGTTTTTGAGATGCAAGTTCCCAACCTTTTTCATTCATCTTTATTTTCAGGTCATCTAGCTCTTTCAGCAAAGCTCCAATTTGTGCTGATTCATTATGTTCTATAATCTGAATTTTCTCCTCTTTGATGTTAGCTTCCTTGATTTTTTCCTCCAGATTCAGAGATAGGCTTTCAATTATTGTTTTTTGGCCTTCTGATAACTCTTGTAGTTTTTGAAGCTTTTCTTGTTGGGATTTCAAAGTCTGAGCAGTCTCTTCTAGATCTAGATTTAATTTCTTGAGATCGGCCTTTTGCATATTATCTTGCATTGTCATTTCTTCAATTTGCATTTTTTGAGAGTCAATTTCTTTGCTTCTGTTTTCTAGATTTTTAGTGAGCTGCTCTAAGGCAGCTTTTTGCATTTCTTTGTCATTCTCCAAATCCCTAATCTGCTGTAGCTGGTCTTTTATTTCTTCATTTCTCTTTTCTAAAGTAACATTGAGCCGATCCACAATTTCCTGAAGTGCTCTTCCTACCTCTACCTCTTTCTGCAAAGCCACAGATCTCGTTTGATGAGTCTCAATTTCTTCATGTTTATTTCTGAGAGTGGAGAGAGCTGTTTGAAGCTCTTGCTCCAGGGACTCATTCATCTTTTCCAGGGCATTTGCTCGATGTTCTGAAGCTTTGACTGATTCCCGAAGAAGCTCCAACTCCCTTGTGAGCTTTTCTTTAGTCATTTTTAATGTGCCCCGTTCATTCTGAAATGCAAAAAGAATTATTTTCTTCTTGTTCATTATTCCATAGCTACATTATTTAGAGACAGCATTCATTCAAATGTAAATCTTGCACAAAAATGCTTGTCATTTTTTAAAAATGAAATGTTTGCTAAAATATATCACTTCCAAATATACATAAGTTATCTATTCAAAATATTCACTAGAAGGCAGCCAGTACCTCTACATGGAGAAAATCATTAAATTACGATTAAGCATGTAAATCAAGTAATTCTGTTTGATGATTCCTAAAATCCTATTAATAATTCAGAATTTGAGTCTTTTTATGTCCATTAAATAAAACTTTATTTTTTCCATAACAATTTAACTCTCTTAAAGATTTAATTGTGACATATTTCTAATTTATCAAGAACTATTCCATCCCTGAAGATCAATACAAGAGAACAAGCTAGAAGCAGAAAACATGGACCAGAAAATGGTTACTACTCTAACACTAATGTGTATATTAGAAAGTATGTACCTCTACAAAAGTGCAAAAGCTGTAAAAGAAACTTAGAAGAGAAAAGCAGGCACAATAGACAATAAGAAACAAGTATTTATATGCCATCTATCCCACTATAAAATCACAACATTAAAAAAATTAGCGGTAACTCCCTTAGAAAAAATAATGTTTTCAACAATTTATCAAATTTTAGGTAGCTGAACCTACAAAATGTCTGATATCCTTACCACCAAGTCTTTTCTTTGTTTCTCTGTGTTTTCAAGTTTTGTTTCCAAACTGGTCACCTTTTCACGTAGACTCACATTCTCTTCCTTGAAAGCAATGACCTCTAACTTTAAGGCAGACTCTAGGGAGCTGCGTCTGCCTTCAACTACACATTTTTCTATAATGAAAATAAATAAATAACTCTCCATCCACATAATAGTACCTTTTCTAAAAAGAAAGTAATTTGGAGATATTTTAGACGATGCTAGTAACTAATTTACTATTCAAAATAATTTTTAAAATATCAATACATTTTCAGCATGGAATATCAAGGAACAAGAAAAGAAAGCATCTATAAACAATTTATAGGAAAAAATAGCTCCAGAATGAAATACTGATTTGTTATTGAAACCATTGTTAAGACCTGATTTTCTCAAAAGTCATCAGAGAAGATGGTTTGAATCTTCTATAACTGATGGAGTCTCTGTCCTTCTGATATTATACCCAGTACTGCTTTATAAAGGGAATGTTACTAAGCTTGACATAACAAGTGCAATAATGAAAAGAGCTTGCTTGCCCAAGATTTTCTGTAGCTCTCAACTCTTGTTTAGGGAAACGATCATATCTTTGCGTTATCACAGTTTGCGTTACCTTCTTCACATTGGTTCAGCCACTTTTGCAGCTCTTCAGCTTTGGCATTAATGCGTATCCTTTCTGTTTCCTTCTCGCTAAGTTCTTGTTTCAACTTCTCAGAATTCTTCCTTGCTTCATCCTGCCACAAAAACCCAGCCCAACACATGGTATAGGTACGCTTGAGATAGGGAGAGCTTTATAAAAATATTTTTTAAACAAATAGTAATTTTCTTGCAGCAAATTATACATTACATTGCACAAACTATAGATTACACTTTCCTGGAAAACACTGTGTGTTGCAAACTATACATTACAACTCTACATTAAATTTGTATCCTCCATCTTCAATCTGCCTGTTCAAAAACTCTTCCATATTGCTGTCTGACACATCTTTGATCTTTTTTATAATCTTCAAAAATACAATTCTAACTGGGGTAGAAGTAGTGGAAAATACCTAATTTGAGTGTCCCAAAGCAACTGGCAATTTGGGCTTCCTTGGTTTTTTCCTTGAAAATGTTTTGCTTCTCATCCAAGAAGCTCTTCAGTTTTATAATACACAAGAATTTGTCTACAGATAGTCCTCAACTTAGAATCGTTCATTTAGTTCAAAGTTACAACAGCACTGAAAAAGTGATATGACTGTTTTTCATAGTTACGTCCTTTCCAGCATCTCCATGATCATGCTTGGCAACTGGTTCGTATTTATGACTGTTGCTGTGTCCCAAGATCATGTGATCACATTTGCAACCTTTTGACAAGCAAAGTCAATGAGGAACCAGATTCACTTAACAACCGGGTTACTAACTTATCAACTGCAGTGATTCACTTAACAACTGAGGAAAGAAAGTTCATAAAAAGGCAAAATTCACTGTGATCACGATGGGGGAGATTCACTCAACCAACTTGCAACCTTCCTATTGACTTTGCTTGTGGGAAGCTGGCAGGAAAGATTGGAAATCACAATCCCATAACTACAGGACATTGCAATAATCATATAAATCATTGTCAAGCACCCAGAACATAATCATGGGGTCATGGGATGACCAGGCTTTTGAGGACCTGTCATAACTACTACTCATACAACACTGTCATGACTTTCAATGGTTACTGAACAAGTGGTCATTAACCAAGAACTATCTGAACTACTAGCTATACCTTTAATTGTATATTTTTTTTGTCCATGTTTCCCCGAAAATAAGACCAGGTCCTATTGGGGCCCCAAAATAACCACTAGGGCTTATTTTGGGGGGTGTCTTATTTTTTTCCCATGTATGGGAGGCCCACTTCTTCTGCTTGCTCATGGTTGGGTAGAAGGCCGCACAGCATGCCAGTGCTGCTGCCGTGAGGTAGGGGGATGGAGCTGCCCCATACGCCACACACCAGCTTACCTCAGGGCCTCCGCAGCCATGCCACCCACGCCTTGACACCTGCCTTGTCTCACAGCAGTGGATCCAACATCCCCATTTAACAGATCCCGTGTGGCCACTGGCCCAGTTCTGCTTTCTCACAGCTGCAATGGAGGAGGCCAAGCGATACAGCAGTGCCACAGACATGAGGTAAGGTAGATGTGGGTGGAGCTGCCCCATGCGCCCTGCACCGGCTTACCACAGGGCCCCCGCAGCCAGGCCATCCATGCCCCAACATCTGCCTCACCTCGCAGCCTTGGTACTGGCACATCACTCACCTCCTGTTCCATTGCGACCATAAGCAAGCAGAAGTGGGCCAGCAGCCATGTGGGCTCCTGCTGCATATGGATGCCAGTGCTGCCACTGTGAGGCAGGTGTCAGGGCATGGGTGGCCTGGCTGTGGGGGCCCAAGGTGTGGGGACACTCTGTGGGGACAGAACGGGTGGGCAGCCAGCTGCACAAGCTCTTAAGTAGAGCTTATTTTCAGGGCAGGGCTTATATTAGGCACGTAAAAAAACATGCTAGGGCTTATTTTCAGGATAGGTCTGAAACAGGGTACTTCCATCTTTTTCAATTCTTAAGTAATTTTAAACAACCTATCAGTATAATAAAAAGGCATTCATTATATTAAGTAAGTTGATATATATTTGCGGAGCTTCTCAAATACAAGGCCATGATATGTCCTGATAACTGTCAAGATTTATACAGCACCTAACAAGATAGAATGTAATTTTAATTTTATTCCTTAGAGTTTTAAAATATCTATTTTGATTATCAATATCTAGAGAGATACTTCTATGTGTTTTTAACTTAATAATATAAGAAAAATCACTGGACAGACAAGAATACAGGATTATCTAGTCCATGAGTCTGTTCCTCGGTGGCCACTGAGATGCCCATGGGAAACTGACCAGCATGTTTTCTGCAGGAATTATTTATACATGTTCTTCTTTCAAGAAAAAGATTTAAAGAATATTGTGCTGGATAACATGCAGCTATCACAATAACTTTATAAAAGTTTTATTACATTTCATTTAAAATGCCTGGAAGCAACCCAAAGAATAACATATTCATAAACCAAAAGGGAAGTTACCAGTTGAAGGTGAGCCCGCCAGAGATCTTGCCGCAAGTCTTGAAGTGCTTCTGCTACTCTCTCCGCTGTAAGCTCTGTGGAACAGTCCTTAGGTTGAGACAAAGCCAGTTCTTTCACATTATCCTGTTCTGAAGAAATAAACCTGTTTGGTAACTGCACCTTCAGGTTAGGGTTATTAATTAGAAAGAAAGGGGAATCTAGAGAAAACTTTTAGTCAAATCTAAGTCTGACTAAAAGTCAAAGTAATAGTTCTGAAACTGACATGGGTCTGCATTGCTTTCTATCTACAGTTTCTTAGAATGTGGAATATTGCTTTCACCAACCAGGTAGCTTCCAAATGTGTCAGGGCAACTTTTCCACAGGATTTTCAGTCAAACGGGCACTGGTGATTGTCAAACATTATTTGTATTACCAATAAAAGAGAATATATGTAGCTCAGGGTTGAACTGGGAATCTTTGGTGCTCTCTGAGCTTGGTTGTTTTATTGCAGATGTTTTTATTACCAGCTAGGTAACATCTCCAGTGCACTGTGTACTAAGGGCTCCGCATTATTTGTATTGCCCATGTCACCTGTAACATCCATTTGGTCTGCATTCATATAAACTAATAATTTTAATGCCTTAGTGCTTCACAGCCAAGGAGCCAAATATCAAATGTAGTTTGTAACCAGATCTTGCCTCATTTATTTATTTTATCACAGGCAGTAATTCAGAACTCAAAATTTATACTCTGCAATCCCAATCTTATTTTTCTGATTTTTACTTACTCAGTTTGAAAAGTTATAAACAACCATTTATACAAATAGACCTTGTATGATGAATAATAAAAACACAGTGACACTATACAATACAAACACAATATAAAAGTAATACTTAAATTCTTAATCCTATATTTCACAACACACAGTACAAATGAAGCATCTCTCTTTGACTTATTAAAACAGCTGCATGTTTGCTGAGGAAAAAAAAATGAAGTATCTGTGAATACCCATGAAGACAGGGACTGCCAGAAGCTATTTCTGAAGCAGCTGCATAGGTCTGCAGAAAAAAAATGGATGTTTTAATTATTCAAAGATAATTGCCCAGTTTATATTCCCATGTGTTGTGAAGCACTTCTTTTGAAGGATTTGCATATTCTTAATAAACACAATTAAAAATATGTAGCCAAAAGATTTTGAGCTGGAGTTAAGGTCACTATTATTTTTTTAAAAAAATCAAAAGCCAATATTATTCATTTTAATTGCTGTTCCAATAATGTCTCAGGAATGATCAAAATCGACATTAAGAATTAGTTATTTTTCCTTCTATAAAAATGGTGCCATTCTGTCAGCTCTAGGAAGAAGGCAATGGCAAGACACTTCTGAAATCTTGCCAAGCAAACTGCAGGTAGTCACCAGGAGTCATCTGATTTGAAGGGGCACACGTACACACAAATATTGAAATGACACACATGCAATTTTTACAATGAGGACGTATTTCCCAGAAATGAACCAGATTTTTTTATACTTGGACTCTTTAGGCTGACTCCAGCAACCTTCAATTCTTTCTTCTGTTCTATTCCAAACAACATTTTTTTAAAAAGTCAAGTTCTACCTGAATATCCTATAGAGCCAATAGTTTGACATGAATTATATAAGTTTATAAAGGTTATTGATTAGTAACATACTATTGGTATAAAAATAAGCATCACATTTTCTATTTTCTATCACTATATTTTAATTAATAACAAGCTGAATTATAAAGGTTAGCTACAATTCCCCCCCCCCCAAATATAGTTCTAATACACTAGAATTCTGACTGTGATACTTGATTAAAAAAATGACATAATGCTCATTCACTTGCTCCTTAGACTTACCTCTGTTAAGGAATGATGAAATGTTTTGGTCTCCTTGCCCTCTAACTTTTGGCTCAGGACTGTTACACAGCATGTAATGAAGTACCGAATGTAGTTTTATCAGCTGAGCTTGGGCCTCCCAATGAACTGAACAAACACGCTGACATTCAGATGCCAGTGCCTCTGCCCTGCTCTCTGTGCTACATAGGCTTAAGCGTAACTGGGACACTTCGGCCTCCAGCTTTTGTATAGTGTCTTTGGCATGTTGTTCATTTGCATGGGAAACTTCCAGATCTTGAGTTAGCTGTTCCTCATGAGCTATCAAAGTTGCCTCCTTCTGTACCATCATCTGCTTGAGTGATTCCATCTATAGGGAAAACAATAAAATTTGGGCATAGGAACAAGGATAACTCTAAGGCAGGTAAATACCTCCTAGACAAAATAAAAGACAAACTGGGAAAAGTTAATTAAATAGACAAAAGAATAAGCTTTGTATATTATTACAAATATAAGTAGTTCTCAATTTACAGTGGCAGTTGGGGCCTGAATTTCCATCACTAAGGGATGCAGTTGTAAAGTGTGACTACATTGCTTAGTGGCACCAGTGCTTGCAGTTCTGGTTGCTGCTTTTAATTGAATCCCATGGTCATTAGGTGAGGCAACTTCCTGCTGGCTTCCAACAATCAAAGTCAGGGGGGGAAGCGGGGGGTGGACAGCAGGAAATTGCAAGAGCCACTCTTCCAGGCAGATAACAGGCTGCTGCCAGGTGGGGGAGGCAGTGAGACTGGGTGGGTGGGGGAAGGTCATGAAGGGTGTGAGAGGTGCCATGTAAATCAAGAAGGTATGAGAGGATGTGCAAATTTGTGAAGGGATCATGAGAGGTACTGCACTGTGGGGGAGGGTACACAGTGGTATGAGGGGGTGCACAAGAGGCACTGAGGAGTATAGGCAGGATGTGTGTGAAGGGTGCATGTGGGTTGGGGAGGGTTCATGAGGATGCAAGAGTGTGCAAGAGGCGTTACATGGGTTAAGAAGACTGCACAAGGGAGTGTGCGAGAAGCACTGTGTGATACAGGGAAGATGCACAGAAGTACATGAGAAGTGTCAGAAAGGATATGTGAAAACACATGAGTGGCCAGCAGGATATGAGCGTAGAGAGGCTGCGGGTGTGCAGATGGGGGAAACTTACCCAGTGACTAGTGATCTTCCCTGTTGGCTTCCCCTTTGGCTTTCTGGGGAAACCGGCATGGAAGATTGTAAATATTGATCATATGAGCATGGGGTACCTGGCAACCAGTCCTAAGTGCCAACAGGTTTCCAAGCATCCAGACTGCGATCACATGGCCACAAGGGTACTGGGATGCCCAGAACTCTGAGAACCACTTATAACCATCATTCATTCAGTGTAATATAACTTTGAAGGGTTGCTGTATGATGGTTGTTGTATGGAAATCAAAGACTAGCTGTAGGGCACTACATATTACTATATCAGTTTTACGCAAGTAAAGGAAAAATTAAGTCAGGTTATTCCAAACAATGCAAGAAAGAGGCCAATGTATTAGAAAAAATAAAACACTGAAATCAGGTTTTATTCTAAAAATACTACTGTACATCGATAAGAAACTGGAAATAAAGAGAAAAATAAAAAGGAATTGTTGTGGATGATACCTGGCTAATGAATTCCGGCACTTCTTGTTTGTGCTCAGCAAGCATCTTTTCTGCTTGGTGTAAGGCACTATTCAATTTGGTGATTTCATCCTGATGAGCATCGTCCCTCTCTTGCAGTTTCTTGAGTCTGAACTCCTTCTCCTCCAATGAGAGAATCAAGCTAAAAAAAAAAGCAAAATTTGTAGGATAACCATATTTAAGTTCAAAAACCCAATTTTCTTTCCTTTAGATGCTATCAACATGCAACTTTAGTTCTTTTATGGTACACAGTTATAAATTATGATGTAAAGGCAAAATTTCAGTATATATGCCAGAAAATAATAATTACACAAAAATGTGTCAAGCACAGTGTGCATCTGTAAAAGAAGATACCAATACAAAAATTATTCATGTCACATAATTGGAGGAATATATGAGATTAAACTATCAAGAGATCATCTCTCTTAATGTAAACAATGTAATATAAAAACAAGGGAGATCATATCAGCATTAACAGATACAGATGCATGAAATTATATTGCAATCATTACATGGCAGCAACATTCCTGGCAGGATACTACAATAATTGGTCAGACAATGCAAACTATAAGAAATAAACTTTAAGACGTATAAAAGGCTGCCAATTTGTAAATATAAAATTACAAAATTCTCTTTTGGAATAAACAATCAAGGACTATCCTGTCTTTTTCTAAGAGAAGTTTTCACCAAGTACATTCTAAAAAAACACATTTAATATTTATAGAGAATCAGCAAAAAGTAACTGTCTCTGAGATCCTCATTTTCCACTTACGATTTTTTGTAGTTTGTTCTTACCTAGCTCGGTCATGCTCCAGGGTTTGCAATGTTGCCTTCAGCTCCAAATTCTGGTTTTGTTCTTTCTTCATACATGTATCCTTATTTTCCATTTCTTCTTGCTTGTTATGAAGAAGGGCCTGAAATTCTGCATTCTGATATTCAATTTTTTCTTTCCAATTCTGCAACTCTGAACAGCGTTTTTGTGCCTCTTCCCAATGGCTCTGAAGCAGGGCACTTTCAGCTTCTGCCTCCTCCTGCTGCCTTTGAAGTACAGCTTTCAGTTTGGCATTCTTAAGTTCCACCTCCTCTTTCTGTTGCCGCAGATTTCTGTTCTGAAGCTCTGTGTCCCTTTTCTGATTCTGCAGCAGTTTGATTTGAGATTTGGCCTCTTCCCATTGCCTTTGGAGCTCAGAATTCTGAAGCTCCGCCTTTTCCCACTGATTCTGCTTTCTTTCCAAGGCTTGAAGAGTGGTCTGGTGGTGCTCTACTTCTTCTTGCTTTCTTAGTAGTTTGTTGTTTAGGTGTTTTTCAGTCTCCCACTGGCTTTGCAGCATAGCTGTCAGTTCTGTGTTTCTTTGTTCCAACTCTTCCTTCTGTCTCTGCCACTTAATGTTCTGCTGTACGACCTCCTCTCTCTGTTTTCTCTCTGTTTCTAGCACCTTTTGTAGTTGTGACACTTCAAGCTCCCTCCGTTCAGACAATTCTTGCTTTTCTCTTAAATGCTGCTGAGCCTCTTGGTTAAACAGTTTACAAGAATCTTTTGTAGCCATCAGTTGGAACTCCAACTCTTGTATCTTAAAAGAGAGAATAAAATAGTGAAGAGGCAGATCATATAGCTTTCACAAATGTCAACACAATGGTACATTATACTAGACACAAGTGTAAAGATGGTACATTATGATAAGGGGGTGGTATGCACTTATCTTCGCTACCAGTTCGCAAATGTGAGCGCACACGTGCCTTCCACGCATGCCTTCTGCACATGTGCAGAGCGTCAGAAACGGGACATGATGATGTCCGGGTGGGTGGGCGGAGCTTCCCGCAGTCACCACTACCGGTTTGCCCGAACTGGATAGAACTGGCTGAATATCACCACTGATTATGACTTACCATAAATGAAGAGATAATGCTGCAGAGGTTTAAACATCTCAAGATAAATTAATTCAATATCAGCCTGAGCTTTTTAAAGATTTCAATATTTGTCTGATCATACTACAAATGGTACCAATGTGATGGGATATTACACCATTAGGAGATAGGAAAAAAATTAATTTGGCAGAAGGAAGTTAGATACCAGAATCAGTTTTGTTATATAACCCAAAATATCTGGCTTTTCTTAAAATAATATATATTTCTTTTAGAAATGTTTTCATTTTTTTTATTTGTACAGCTTTCCATAATGTTTTGGAAAAGTTGACCAAGCTCAGTTTTAGCCCACATTCATAGATTCTCATTACAATTTCAGAAAGGCTGCATATTAAGTAACCCAAGGCAAGAATAAGTTAAAGTAAAATCACCTGATTTTGTAAACTGTTTCGCTGATTAAGTAGGAGATTTATTTCTTCTTTGAGAGATTTTATTTCCTCCTTCTGCTTTTTTTTCAATGTTTTCATTGTATTTGTGCTATCTTTCAGCTCAGCTTCCAGAAGTTGTACATTACTCTGCCAATATATAAATATGTAAGAATTGGGATTTAAAATTTCAAACTATATCTGTGCATATCCAGGCTTAGTTTCTATAACAACACTTTTCTTTTATTAAGTTTCTACATACTTATACAATCTAGGAGTATATACACCTGCATGTGTCTGCCCCAACACGCGGCCATGTGTCGGGTCTGCCGTTCCGGTGGGTGCAGAGGTTCTTGCAAAGCGGTAGCTCCCATGGCACCCTAGCTCCTCAGCTTACCTCTTGGCCACCAAGCAACATGAAGATCCCTCCTTGCCTGCCTCTTCATCGTCTCCCAGCCTGGCAGCAAGCTTTCTGAATGGACTGGACAGCGAATGCAGCTGGGAGCTGCTGACTGAGCAGCTGTTGGGGAAGGCTGAGAGACTGAGGGTCATGGAGAAGTTTGGAAACGTCTGTAATGATGGCTAAACTGGAGGAATAGCCAGCGAGGTGGGAGCATGCAGGAGTAATGCTTAATTGCAGTATCTAAGGGAACAATGATTAATGAGTGGGGAGGAGCCGGGTTAAAGGTCACCTGGGTGATAAAGCTTTATAAGGTGATGGGGAGCACAAAGCATTATTTCCAACAAAATTTTCCTGTATTGATTTATGGATGTTAGTTCGTGCCGGTAAAGGATTCAAACCACCATTTGTGTGTGTGGAGTTTTCTTTATACACCGGAACCTGACAGGATGCATATGCATTCAGAAGTGTGTATTGATTGATTGACTGATTTACTGTGCCACTCTGTTCTCATAGGCTCTGAACGGCGTACAATAATCAAAAAAATAAAACAATATAAAATCTATATACTTTCAATAATAGTGCCATCAAGCCTTATATTCTCCTATATAAATTCTATTTGTATATCTGAATTTTAAATTATATGTATACCTGTGATAATGAAAATGTGGACGAGATACTGTGTAAGAAGTAATGTAGATCTATTATTTAAGAAGTAATGTGAGATTTATTCTGACCCATGACTTATACACATTTTATGAGTAGTAGTTGTTGTTGTTAGTTGCGAAATCGTGTCCGACCCATCACGACCTCATGGAAAACTTTCCTCCAGGCCTTCCTGTCCTCTACCATCTCCCAGAGACCATTTAAACTCATGCAGACTGCTTCAGTGACTCCACCCAGCCACCTCATTCACTGGTTTTATGCGTAATAATGGCTATATATGGAAAACAATTAAATTTGATTGTGGTTTTTTTTTCTGCACTATTCAAGTACACCATCAAAATTTGGCTGGAAAACAGTGGTAGATTTGTAAAAGGAAAATGTTCAACCAAGAACTACACTGAGCTAGATTACACGTCTTGCAAAACCCCAAAATAAAAAGGTCACCCATTTTTTTCTCATCACTTGCCACTAGAGTCGGCCAAATCACTTCAATCTTGCCAGCAGAGGCACCCATTTCCAGGAAGTTAGGGGATCAGAAACCTCTTTTTTTCATCATGGGATCAGCCCTATGAAATGATTCATTTATTTCCAAATTCTGGATCTGGAAGAAGTTTAAAGTAAAGATTTTCCAGAGGGCTTTTGGAGTTTAATATCATGTATTGTTTTGCGATTTTTATAATGTATCTCTAGGATATGTTGGGTTTTTTATTATTGTGAGTGGATAAAAGACATTTTATGATTATGGCAAGATAAAAATATAATAAATAAATAAATAAATAATGAAGGATGCAGTTGGTCTACCAGCAATTTTACTAATAAAATGTACTATAAGCTTTGTTACAGTAGGTTGTGAAGAGCATCTTTTCATCATTTCAAAACCTAGAACTGAACGAAGTTATTTAAAAAACATTGTTGGATAGTATTATGCTGATGCTGTGGTGGCAGAGAAAGATATTATCTCTGCCATATGATAACCCATAGATTGGTTTTAAGTCATGTCCACTAAGATGTGCCCTGAATCTTTCTCAGCATCTACCTGCTTTTGCTAATGTTTGTGGATTCCAGTAGCCACCAGATGTTTTCCTTGGTACCCATCAAGTTCTTTCCCCATCACAAACTGGAAGACAGCATGCTAACTTAAGTACCATCTTAATTCACAAACAAAAAATGCCCCCCCCAGACCCAGACTGGTTTGGAAGTACACGCTCCGCACACATGTCCATGTGTGATTTTGGACCCTCTGCGCATGCACAAAGGGTAAAAAAAAAAGGTTACACCAGGGTGAAATTCCTGGTGAAAACCAGGAATTTCAACCCTGCCTACAGCCATATTAAAAAAAAAAAAAAGCTAGGGCAGGGTTGGCAAACTCACATAGTTACATGATGTATCGCAACTTTTTCCCCCTTTGCTAAAATGGTGGTGGGGTTGGCCAGAGCGTGACGCATCTTGCCCACAAGCCATGGGTTTAACACCCCTGAGCTTGGGCTATATAGAATATCATGGAAGCTAGGGGATATAAGATGAAGCCTTTTGATAAATTGAGGTTTGCAATGCTAAACTCACCATGATAGCCACTTCCTAGGGCAACAATTGTGCAACATAATCTGCAACATACTTCAAAAATTTCAAATGTATCCACCAGCCTGAACAGGGTTGCTAACCCTCACTTATATAACCTTTAGGAACTTGGGCTCTATACAGTAAGACAAATGAGGGTATTGTATCATGTGAAAGAGTAGTTTTTATACATCTAATATTGCTTTGAGCTGGGTTCTTGGAAGGTTTCACAGTATTTTTCACTAATCTGCTTATTCTTACCTGCTCCCTCTTTTCAAGCTTTTTCATCTCCTGATGAAGACAATCCAGCTGCTGAGCAAGTTTCTCATTTGTTTGGAAGATTTCCTCTCTTAACAATTTCTTTTCATTCTCTTTTTCTAGAAGAGCCTATACAGGTAGAGATTACATAGAAATATATTTGGATCCATTAAATACATGAGCATTTTAAAGCTAGAAGAAATCAATAACCTGAAGCCAGGCTGCACAATTAGACTTGAGTAAAGCATGAGCATTTCAGGCCTTCTCAAAAGACTCATTTCCCAAGATTTCTAATCTAAATGCAATTTGTTAAGTATGAAATATCAGAAACATCTACTGTATTTGTTTTAACAATTTATATCCACTCTAAAATTTAATTTAGTACCTAAAAAGAATCAAATTATGCTGAACATTTTTCATAAAATATACTGTTTTCTTGTATATCACCATGAGGCCTACCTCTCCCTTGTTCTATTTGAAAATGATCAGTTTTCTATGAAAACTGAGCATAGTCACTGTAAACTGCCGAACCAATGCTAGAACAGAATTTCAGGAAAGAAAATGAAATTACACACATAGTACCTTAAGAAGATAAACATACAAGATTATCTTATGTCTTTCCACTTTATCCTCACACCAAACTTGAGAAATAGAAAGAGGTGCCAGAGAGGAATTGACTTAAGCTCAACTTTTTTTGGAGATGCATCTCTAGAACTTCAGCTTCATGTATCTTTTCCCAGAAGTAACTCAAGGAAAATATGTTTTTTTCTTTCAGTCCCCCATTTGATGATTTGTCTCTGGTTTGTTTTCCCCATAGAAAAAATTGCTTTCTTGTTGAAATACTTTCTTGAAATACTTTTCCCTTTTTGTTCCTGTTAGAACAGCATCCTGCCCTCTTCTTTTCTTCCCCTACTGTCCATCCCCAACTCTCTGGTCATAGAAAACTCAGAGGTAGAAGCTTTCAAAAAGTTAATGTAATTTCTTAACAAATTTTGTCCTTTTGGATCTTAAACATTTATTCTCTACATTCTCTTAGTGCAGCTGGTTATAATTACAAATATATGTTTTTTTAAGTATAGGCCCAGTGGTTCCAACTACTATAGAATTACTTCCAAATGTTAATGAAAGAAGAAAGACAGCCTAAACAACTCTATAAAGACAATAAAAAGAAAACTCCAGTGATTGCATTATACTGTATGTCTCTATTTCTTCTTCTACATGTTTCAGATACTTCCTTTATTAAGTAGAGGGTAGAAGTGAGATGCTCCTAAATACCACTAATACATTACTGAAGTATTGCAAGACATTCAGAGTTAACCACAAGGATAATAAAGAATAAGAAATTTCCTTTATATTCCTTCTTTATTGTGTTCTATTATTTTGTTTGAGAGACTAACAATTTTACTGAACTTCCTGATTTTGCTTCATAAGCTTTCTGGCTAATTCTCAGAAAGGGTGAAGCTAGTCAGAAATAGGTTTTCACCTAGTCAGTGTGAATGAAGCTTTTATATTAAAATTACAAACAGCAGTTTCAACAATGTATCCTCAAATTAGATTCCCTGATATTAATCAGGGATAAATGTGTTTTAGCAATGCATGGCACGAAATGGAATATAAGTACTCAAAAACCAATTTTAAGTAGTTTTAAAAAACCCAAGAGACCAAAGTCAGCACAGAAGATATATAAAATGTGAAAGTCTTAAATATGCTTAAAAATTAACACAAGTAAGAGAATATCTCTTCAATTCAACATCTTGAATTGTTATCACTCCAGATTCTGCATAGTAGCAATTCTATTTTGATCACTACTACATTTTCATTTCCTCATCTCAAGAGTTCTTATAACCTAAAGGAATGATAGACACCTAACATGGGCAGGCTTATGTGTGAATGGTATGTGTGTAAAAAACAGCCAATTGGAAGATATGCAGTTGTAATTTTTTAAATATCTAAAGCAATAAAAAAGAGGAATAAGTAGCAATAATCTTCCATATTAGTACAATATATTGGAGTCATAAATAATATAATAAAAGAGAAAAACAAAGGGGCTGAAGCACAAACTTCCACATATGTAGAGTCTCAGCAATTACCATACTGGCAAGAGAATTTTGAGGAATAAAGTCTAGACTCCTAATGGTGTTCAGGGTGGAGAAGGAAGTTCTAATACAAGCCATACTACCTCTTGTTTGGCATTTTCAGCTTTAATGAGCTCATCTTCCATATGGGTTTGAATTTCAGTGATTTTCTGCTGCAGTTCCAGCAGCTTCCTTTCATAGACACTTTCAATCTCTTCTTTCTCCTTGACAACCTGTTCCAATTCTATTTGGTGACGTTCACGTTCATTTCTCTAGAAATACATCAGGCAAAAATCTAATCAATACTTAAGAGAAAAAAGAATTATTTCTTCTTTAACCACTAAAGCAAAGGCTCTGCCTTTATGCAAAGATTTGAAATGGGTTTACTAAAGACAAGATACTATGCCCTAATGTCATATAATGACCAAAAAAAGAATTGACCAAAAAGAGAACACATAGGTTGTGGTGAAACAGAGCATCTGGAGAAAAGAAAAAAATGGTTGTATAAATAGTGTATAATATAATAGTGTGAGGTATAACAATCATGTGAGAAACAGAACCAATGACAGAGTAACTGTATAAATGCTTGCCAGCTTCTGGGAGAGTATGTCCATTTCTTCTTTATGTACAGCGTTGCAGTGGCTGAAGGTTTCTTGGTACTTCTGCTCTATCTGTGAGAGCTGCTGTGCTTTTTCTTCTTTCTCTTGTTCAACTTTTGATTTTGCAGCTTCCAGCTCAGCCTTAAGGCATTTCACTTCTCCTGAAATAATAAGCAAAGAAGAAATTGAATTTCTACTTAATCTCATTTTCCATTAACCAAGGAAAATATAAGTATTCTACTCTTTCACGAAAACTCCAACTATTTCTCACCTTGTATCACTTCTTTGGCCTGGCTAATTGTCTGAATTTTCATTTCCAATTGATCTCGGGTAACTTCTAGTTGAGATAATTGCTGTTGAGCCTGGAAGAAATTTGATTCCAAAAGATCCTTTCCTGACCTACAAGAATCAGACATAAAATTGGCATTTAGTCTTTGTCACTTTCTTTTACAACACTATGAAACCTGAAATAAGAAAAAATGTCACATTTGAAGTACTCCAGCTAGAATCTCCATATATAAACAATAATAACTTTAGTAAGTATCGATTTTGCAAGCTGATACCAGATAGTTAATATTTGGAAAGAACACACTTTGTGTGTTCACTATGTTGATTCCTTGAAAGGAAATCCAACAAATTATATGCATAATTTAAAACTTGGATAAGACTTGAATAATAGCAATAGCACTTAGAGTTATATACGGTTTCACAGTGCTTTACAGCACTCTCTAAGCAGTTTACAGAGTCAGCATATTTCCCCCAACAATCTAGGTCCTCATTTTACCAACCTCGGAAGGATGGAAGGCGAGTCAACCTTGAGCCTGGTAAGATTTGAACTGCCAAACTTCTGGCAGCCAGCAGTCAGCAAAAATAGCCTGCAGTACTGCATTCTAACCACTGCACCACCATGGCTCTTATAATATGGTGTATAAGAAGTGGCTTAATAATGTGGTATAATAATGTAACTGCTATGTATTTCTTAAGTTGCTTTCAGCAAGGGCAGACCTATCACTAATACAAGAGCTTTGTATTATGAAATATGAAGATTTTTTCAGAATCCAGATTACCACGAACAGATAGTTATTTATTCAAATCATCTTCATCCATCACTTTCTTACCTAAATTTTGACACCTGCTCTGTAAGAGTCAGTCTGTCTCTCTCAACAACTTTCAATCGTACTTCCAAAGCAGTTTTTTCACGCATTAGCGATTCCTTTTCTCTAGAAGCCTTGGACAGCATTTCCCCTGTATGAACTAGCTCTTGATTTGCTTGTTCCAAACTAGTATGATATGTTTCATTCTGATGATGTACCTACAAGAACAAAAAAAAAAGTTTAGTACAAAATAGTCTCAATAGATACCATAGTAAAAAAGGAAATATTCATTATTTCATTATTTGTTTACTTATATGTATAAAAATTTGTATACTACCCACCAGGATAAATCAATAAAACAAATACTAAAATCTACTACATCTTTAAATTTAAACTGTATTATGTACTTTTATTTAAAGAACTTATACAGCTGCCCATATTGCAAACAACTACTCTGAGCAACTCGTAAAACAAATAAAAACAGCAAAAAAAAAATCGTCCCTACAATAAAAACGTCTGGCACCACAGGCCAACTTTCTTCTATAAATTGGTGTACTAAACCCTGCTGGGCTCCTGCCTGATTGTACTCCAATCATCGACCTCTGCCATGGGAAACAATGCTCTAATATATTTATGCAGGTTAGCTTTTAATACTCACTTGACTCAGCTTCTCATTTGCCTCTTCCTTTTCACCTATTAATATTCTCAATTCATTCAGTAAGCTTTCCTGCTGCTCCTCGGCCTTATGCAGCAACTGTTCCAACCGAAACTTCTCTGCACTTAATTCTTCATTTGTTCTTTCTGTCTGGTTAAGCTGCTTTTGCAAGGAAGCCCCTCTCCTTTCCAGGTGATCTACTTTGTCCAAGAGAGCCTGGTTTTCTTGTTCTAACTGAATGTAATGAAAGACCAACGATTAATAAAGATAATCTTAGCTTGAAGAAACACTTGTTTTTATTCTGAGTGAACACAATCACTGAATTAACATATCCCTTATTTTCAATCTACATACCAGTCAGCATAAAAACAATGGATCTAGAATATGTTCTTACCTTCAAAATTAGTTGGTTTAAACTCACTTTATCCAGCGCTAGTGCTTCATTAAGGGCACTCATCTTTGTAACTGTATCATGAAGGTTAGCAGTTTCTGCCTTCAGCCTATTGTGCACACTGGTGAGCTTTGCAAGAGACTCTTCAGCCTTACAGAATGAAACACATTAAAAACAAACATCTATTAATCACTATGACAAATTTCTATTCAGTGGCTTGAAAATGCTCCAAATTCTGCTCATCCAATTATGGCCAAACAATGTAATCTCGTGAGTAGCATTACGGATAAGGAGAGGAAAAGATGGTGTTGTAATTGTCTTCTATGTGATAACATACTTCCATGCCTAACATACTTAGAATAGGACAGATTAGAATAGAATAGAATAGAATTTTTCATTGGCCAAGCATGATTGGACACACAAGGAATTTGTCTTGGTGCATATGCTCTCAGTATACATAAAAGAAAAGTACATTCGTCAAGAATCATAAGGTACAACACTTACTGATACTCATAGGGAACAAATAAGCAATCAAATCATATTAGGAAACAGTCAATATAAATTGTAAGGATACCAGCAACAAGGTTACAATCATACAGTCGTAAGTGGGAGGATATGGGTGATAGTTGTTTTATATTTTAACCCACTTGAGGAATGGCTGTAATGGCCAGGCTAACAAAAATGTAATTTATGTTATATATTTCCTGAGTTTTTATATATAATTCCAGTTAATAAGACTTGCATTCCCTCTTTATAATGAGGAAATGCAAGTCTTATTAACTGGAATTATATATAAAACTCAGGAAATATATAACATAAATTACATTTTTATTAGCCTTACCACATTTTGTGGTAAATGCATTTTGCCTGATAACAAAAACGTTTAGTATAAAACTAATTAAGGTCCCACACATTTCAGGCAGCATTGCAGCCAGCAGGAGGATTCTAATCAACTAATTAAGGTCACAGAGCTGAGCTTGTTAACTTTTTAAGGAAGCATTGCACTGTGGAGAAAAGCAGCACAAGAAGAGATAGCTTGTTTAAGCAATCTTTCAGCCCTGTGAGGGGGGAGAACACTCTTATGAAAACATGATCTGAATGTAGTTAGTAAATGAGGAAAGGGTATAGTATATAACATTTAATATGACATTTATACTTTACACATTTCCAGTTTAAGTTCAAGTATAAGATAAGGTCTCAACAAGAAAAGTACATTAATAGTACCTGCTCTAATGCTAAAGCAAGTTCATATTTTTCTTGCTTCATCAGTTCTCCATCAAGATGAGATTTTTCCAATGATTCTCTCATAGCTATCAATTCATTTTTTATTAATGAATGCTTTTCTTCAAGAGCATTTTGATCTTCCTGACTGAAAAAAAAATATTTTAAAAAAGGAGACTATATATGTATTTTCTATTAAAACATCTTTCATATTCTGCCTTAAGAAAACTGTCCTAAGAGAGTACTGAAAGCTGGTTTTGCAGCCTAAATACTACTAATTCACTCAAAGTAGTAAAATTTACAAAACTCAAATACGGTACATGGGAGGGAATAGAGAGAAAAGCACTCTTATTTTTTTTTCCTGTCAAGCTGTATCAATAAACTGAAGATGCTTATTTCCAGGATTGGAATATTGAAGCATTGCAGCTTGTGTCAATATACTGGATTTATTTTCTAAATAATTTTAAATATACATGCTCTAAATATACATACAAGTATATTATCTTGCAAGGTAGCTTACACAGACTATCATAGGTAAAGGTTTAATTGTTTTTGTGGTATACTAGCCAAAATGTGCCCAAACTGATTACATTCTACCCTAATTCTGAGGATATGTTTCATCTGACACTAAAGCTGGTAACCTAGTCAACACTATCATTAACTTACTAAAAGGTATTATGTTAAAACCACAACTAGAACAAGTAGATAAATATATGTGTCTTTATAGAAAATTAATCTTCCAACAGAATGAATGAGAAAAAGTTACATTAAAAAAAGAACAGATAATGTGGGAGCAGGTCTTTTTTTTTTTTTTTTGCTCTTTGGGGAATGTGTGAAGAAAACAAGCAAAAAAGCTCACATGTATTCTCTCTCACGCATTAGCCTTTCCAATTCATCCTGTTTTTCTTCTTTCTCTCCATCTGCCATATCTCCTTTCAACTGTAGCTCTGTATTACTTTGGCGTAAATGCTGGGCCTCCTGTTCCAAAATTTCCAGCTGTTGCTGCAGTTCCATTCTAGATTTGTCCAGGGTTTCATGATCACTGTGAAACAGCAGCCTCCAATTAAGTAGTTGTTTATACTGCTGGAAATGAATAATAACTAACATGGCAACAACAAACAGATACATAAGGTAAATGTTAATATTACTAATTAATAGTATATTTTTTTAAAAAAAGAATTACTGGCATTTGCGAGATATTTTGAGGCTACATCTCTCAAAATTCTTAATCAGGGGAGGCAAAAGAATTCCAGGAATTGCAAACACAACACATCTGAAGGCTGATACTTTAAAGCTAGAGAAAGCTAACCTAATGCATACCTACGGTAAGTCTCCAATACAGACTGTAAATGCTGAAGCTGGCTTGCATATGTGTCTCGTTCTCCTTCTAGTTGTTCTACCTTATCTCTTAGGAAGCTGCACTGCTCTTCCTGCTGCTTTTGTTGCTTTTCCAAAGCAGTGGCAGAATCTTGACTTTCCAATAGCTGTTGCCTCAATTGCTGCAAAAGGAGAAAAAAACTAAGAAAATAAGGTTTAACAAAAATGCATGATGAGAGAATGGAGAGTGAATAGATATTTACAGAGATCAAGTGTTTAAATTTTTATAGAAGAAAGAAGTATTTTTATCAGTCCTCTTACCTCTACTTGATTTCTTCTCCTAGCAAGCACATCACGTAAAAGAAGAAGGGTCCCATCTGAATCGCCAGTATTCAGTTCCACGATACCACAAGGGTCAGCATACTTTTCAACTTGCCTGATGCCAATTGTTGCATCATTCTCACTAATAAGTGCCTGAAATCCAAACCAATATCACTCTGCTAGTTTTTCATATTAAAACCATCACCTACCCAGAATCTCCTAAATAGGTTCTACTCTTGTGAAAGATTCTAGTGGACAATGGATAAGTCATTAACCTGAGTACTGCAGAACTTGCAATTCATGAGTTTGTGGAATAACAGCCTGATTATGTAGATCTATAAGCAGGTGCTCCATGGATAATGACACTATTATTATGTTGAATTTTGGAGATGTACAATTGAAAAAACATAACCTTAATGTTCCTCCAAATACCTTAAATCCAAATAATATGTAATGAGAGTGTCTGTATTTCCCAAGTGATGACTTACATGACGGGTGGAATATAAAACAACTTCTCCCATTTAAATGACTATCATCACATAGTGGAAGGTAGATTTTTCTGAAACAACGGAACATGTTCTCCAGAGTGTCTCAAAGTAACAATATAATATGATTATTTTGTTATTAAATACAAAACAATTTTATGAACATATTTCTAATAGATTAAGAAAAGCATTGTCTTCCTTCTAAACACATAAGAAATCCATAACCAACAATCTACCTCTTCTTGTGGAATAACAGAAAATATAATGTGAAAGGGGTCTTATAACTCATTTAGTCCAGCACCATGCTTATCCAATCTATTGAAAAGCCTCCAGTGAGTGACAATCCACTCTGATTGGACTCTGATGACTGGATAATACAAGGATAGCAAAATAACACAAATTTTGCTGAAGCTTTACTGGTTACCAGAAGGCTTCTAGGTCCAATTCAAAGTTCTGATTATTAACTATAAAGCTGTTTATGGCTCAAGTCTTTTTTACCTTTGGGTACCAGGTAAGCGAGATAAAATTTATCTGACCACTGTGCAAAGGCAAGTGGGTAGTGAAAGAAGTCCTCCCTCATGAAAAGACAAGGGAAAGCCCCAGAAAACTCCTTCAATAGGAAACCACTTTATACTCGAACTAAGGATGACACTTTCTTTGTTGTCCTTTAAAAAAATATCAATACTATGTTCTTCAGCAGGTTTAGAGATGCTCTGGTGGAGGGAGGTATAAGCAATCAGCTAACACAGGGAAGTACCTGCGTTTTGGAGGGCAATATTACTTTGATTTGATTTGACTTAAAACTATGGATTTTTGGTTATTAAAAACCCCTATAGTCTGAGATGACAACAATTATTGTAAATCAGTAAATCTTTTGCATAAAGCTTTTCTACATTTTTTGTAAATTGGGGGTCTATAATGTAATGCCTGATCGGTATTAGTAGTAGTTAGTAGATCATCATAGTAGTTAGTAGATCATCATAGTAGTTATGTTATGAGTGGACAAAGGCCAGCCATACACTACAAAGTATGCTCCTCCGTGTACCTCTTGACAAAAGAATGTGATATTTAATTTATATTTTAAAAAGTAACAGAATCATGAAAAGCTATCCTGAATTACCTGGGTAATTTCTGTTAATACATGTTGCAGAGAAAATATCTCTTCACTGATATCTTTGCTTGGTGTTTGATTACAATCTATCTTCAAATTCTGAAAATAATAAAGTATTAGAATTGAATCACTGTTTATAGAATCTGAATCTTCACAAACATTGGGACTTAGAACATAATTTAATGGGAATACTGAATGACAACATATCAATAAAACTGCAATGGACATATCTCACTGTTCAAAATATATATGAAAGCATACCAAAAAGAGTTCTACCTGTAGGCAAATCCATCAAGTATCACAGGATTCCAGAGCAGTACAGGGAAATTAGTACTTTTTAACTAGCTGTTAAAATTGATATTCAGTTTACATTGCATGCATGTTTTTGAACTCCATTAGCAAAAATAATTTTGGCTTTATAAATGCACAACTTGTTTTCCCATTCCTATAGTATAATAATATAAACATTAGGTATTTACTGATGTAGCAAATAGTACATTTCTTTCCAAAACATTTTGTGCTCCAACATTTAACTTCTGAAAGCAGTTATAACTAAAATTGCATGAAGTAAGCTGTATAACTTTGAGTTTTTAATCAAGGAACTGAATATTTTTTGGCTTTGGAAAGTCTCCTAAATGGTAACAAACCAAGGAACTGAGTATCTCTTCCGCTGGATTTTCTCTAACTCCTTGACAACATACCAGCATTTCCACCGTCTCTCTTAGAGCCTTCACTATCTTCTCCTTCTCTTCATTCTGTTTATGAGACTCTTCAAGCAAAGCAGTCAACTCCAGCACTCTGAAAAGAGAACAGCAATATTTCCAGACTAAGATATTTTGGCTAACACAATTTTACCTTGTTGCTTCTAAAAGTGGCTCACTGTCCCTGAAAGCTCAAGATGAAAATGAGACTCCTGCAGATACTTTTATGCATTTAGTAATCCCAGCCTCTCAGCAGAGCCCCCATTTTTAAAATGGGGGGGATCTAATTATATAATTTACATTAATCTCTTGAAGGAGCAAAACACTTTACAATCTTTGTTATCATTTGCAGTTGATAAACTTTCCAAAGCCAAAGAGGGATTCCTGTATCCATTTTCTCAGTGTGCTAAAGCAGAATTTTTATGTGGACAGAATATTCCTACAGGAACTAAATGCCACCATCTGGAAACCAAGCTCCCTTTTCAATATATCACTAATTGTGGTATAGTGTGCCATGATTTTACTTACATACACACTTTTAATAGAGAAAGTATCTCCAATCTCCAAAATTATATTACTTTAAAATATAGCCTATATACCAGTATATATAAAGCCATGCATTTTACCTTCTTTTCCCTGCATACTATTGTTCATATATCACAATTATCAGTAGATCTGCATTTTTACCAAGAGAGACTGAATTGTATTGATAAATTATTTGGGCCAATAGTAAATGCATCAAAGTATTCAAAATTTTTGAAGAAATATAGTGTATTCCCCTTACGTAAGCTTAGTTTTGGCATACATCAGTATGAATACATTTCTTGATCATTCAGATTAGGCAGATTTTCCTTGTACAACATAATCCAGCACTGATTTATTGTGCACTGGGTTTCTCTTTGTTCAAAATAACGAAAACAAAATAATCCAAATTACAAAGAACAGGATAACCCTAGCAAACCCAAATTCTGTTAACACTATCTTTCCAGTTTTCCCTACTAATTAAATTCTTATTTAGTATAATTCATTCTTACTATAATTTGTAACAAAAATGTCTTCCTTGATAAAGTCTTGGCACTAACAGCCAGTATAATTTGAATAAAGAATTACAACCAGTGAGAACAATTAGTAGACCTTTTTTTTTAAGTAGTTTTTATTGAATATAAACATTAAAAAAGACATACGTAACATATACACAACAAACATTTATACAACATATACACAAAAAGAGTATAATTTCTTCTTAAGCATTTTTTCAGAGTGACATTCTACAATTCTACTTATGATATATTCCTTCACCTCTCCTTAATCTAATAACATTTTTTATTATATATATATATTTAAATCGGTAATATTTCCCCCTATATTTTTTGTATATTTCTGATTTTTAACCAATTATACCAATTATTCCATATTTTATAATAGTCTGATTCTTCTCTTTCTTATAATTCTTTGGTTAACCTATCCATTTCAGCGCATTCAAAAATTTTTCCTATTACTTCTGTTTCACTTGGTGTTTTTTCTTGCTTCCAATTTTTTGAGTAGGTTATTCTTGCAGCAGTTAATATGTGAATTGTGAGATATTTGATATCCTTAGGGTATGATTTGTTAAAGATTCCTAATAGAAATGTTTCTGGTTCTTTTTCAATCTGTGTTTTTGTTATTTGTTCCAACCATTTTTTGATATTAGACCAAAAATTTTTTGCTGCCGGGCACGTCCACCATAAATGATAGAAAGTCCCTTGTGTCTTTTTGCACTTCCAACAAATCGGGCTGTTTTTAGGTTGTATTTTTGCCAATCTGGTTGGAGACATATGCCACCGATAAAACATTTTCAGTTGGTTTTCCTTGTACGCCGTTGCTTTCGTTAAATTTAGGTTTACCTGCCAGAACTTTTCCCATTTTTCCAAAGGTATTGTGTGTTTGATGTTTTGAGCCCACTTAATCATCGTTTCTTTGACTGTCTCTTCTTCCAATTTATAGCGTAGAAGAAATTTGTAAATTCTACTAATTAATTTATTTTCTGAATCTAATATAATTTTATCTATTTCTTGTTTTTGATTATAAATTTCATATGTTTTATATGTTCTCTGTATTTGGATTGTATTTGAGTATAGGTCCACCAGTCTATTTCTCTGTGTAAATCTGTCTCCAATTGTTGTTTTGTCTTTAATTTGCCTTGATAGTCAATTATATCTTTATATCTAATTATTTTTGTCTTATCTGTTAAATTTGGGTGCCGGTGATTCTGCCGGTGCTAGCCAATTTGGTATCTTCATATAATGTTGTTTTTTAATTTTAAGCCAAATTTGTAGTAATGAGTTTCTTATTGTGTGTCTTTTAAAATATGAATGTGTTTTGTATTTCTCATCCCACATAAAGGAGTGCCAGCCAGTTTGGAGTTCGTGTCCCTCAATTGTTAAAATTCTAGAGTCCTTTAATTTAAAAGTAGACCTTTTAAATGGAACTTACCTGCTCTGAAGATCTTCCTTTGAAATATCTCCTTTGACATGTAATGTCACAATTGCTTTTGCTTGCTGGTATTTTTCTTTCTCCATATCTATTTTCTCTAATTTTTTACCAAGTTGTTGCCGTTCCTGCAACTGGCATCTTAGGACTGAATCTTCCAAATTCTTGGTCTCCCAAAACTGAGCATCCGAGCTCACATGGAAACAATTGATCAATATAGAGCCATAAAGCCTCACTTGGTCAGCTTTTAATTCAGACAGATCCCTAGAGTAAAAATAAATAATACCATGTTCTACCAATCTATAAATAGTGGAACTCAAACACTAGTAAACCAAAAGTCTTCAGAGGAGAGATGGAGTAGGTAAGAATTTTCCTTCCTCTTCAGCAGTGAAAGAAACATATCATAATTCTTTCACTGATATATAGAAAAAGGACATTTCCACATACAATTTAATTGTATATAATTTTATCTGATAGAAGAATCCATTCCTCTTCACCTGTCGGTTGCTGTCTTCATTTCCAAAAAATGCCGACGTAATGTCACCACTTGCCGCCAAATGCCAAGGATACGATCATGTTCAGATTGCCTATAGTGTTCAAAGAGCTAGAAACAACAAGAAAATTACAAGTGACAACATTGTCTCTGTTTTACCCCACCACAGTAATTTGGAATACACTTTTTCAAAGAAAAAAAAAGCTTCTTAAGGCTTGTATCCTTAAACTTTATCCTTACTATTCTTTTTCTGAAATATGAATCAATTTTCAAGATATGGCTATTAGCTGATCAATTATTAAGAAAGGAAACATTTGGTTCCCATTTCCCAAAGATCTAGCAATCTTTGACTTCTAGAATCATATACATTCATTTATATCCTTAGTTTGATTACTTAATATTTACCAACTTTCTTAATCTTTATCAGCAAATAGCTGTTCAATCTGAAGCATGGGAATTTCTATTTAACTGGAATACAAGATTGCCTATGAAAAAAAATTACTCTCCTTACATTTTCTGTAATCTTACTAAAATGCACTCTTACCTCCCGTTCCTTGTGCCAGTCACTCTCTTTGTACTCTAATTCAGCTTTGGCTCTTGTCCAATCATCTGTCAATTTATTGATATCTTCCTGGAGTGCCCCATTCACTTCATTGGCTTTGTCCAAGTGTTTCCGAAGCAAGATATTAACTCTACCCAAATTCTCACATCTGATATATAAAAGTGATAGTTTAAACAAATGAGCATGATTCTGAGAAGATGAGCTAGCATCAGTACAAATACTCCTTACTGAACAACCAAAATTGGGACTGACAACTTGATCATTAAGCGAATCAGTTGCTAACTGAAACTACAATTGTGCTTATGATTTTCAGGGTTTTTTTGTTTTATGGACCTGTGAAGGTCATAAATGCAAGGAATGGATGTAAAATTACTTTTTCGTCACTGTTGTAATTGCAAACAGTCACTAAACAAAGCAATCACAAAGCAAGGACTACCTTTACTGCAATTGTACTGTTACTCAACACACTTCTACAATTAGATTTAATTTACCTCTGCTGTTCTTCTTCCAAATGAACCAATACATTTTCTAGATTCTGTTCCACTTTGTGATCCCGTAGATGTGGATGAGAATCCTTTGTGAGAAAGCAAAGTCTTAATTAAAAATCAGATTATGTTCAAACACTGATCAAATGGATAATCAGTGGCCTAGTATTAAGCCATATTCATTTAATTACAATTAAACTAAGCGCATGGCTCTGAAGTGGGATGGTTATCAGAATCCAGAAAACAGTGCTATGCCAAATACTGATAATAGGACTGGGAGAGATATGCAGGATGTAGAAGTGCCCAAAGCATAAAAGTATAGGAAGGTATAGGTCAAAACACATGATGTGATGATTTCAGTGGACCTATAGAAATGCACAGAATATTATGTCAAAGAAGAATACACAAAAGCAAATACAATTTGAAAGGTATTATTGAAACTTGGTAAAATGAAATTCATGAATGGAATGCCAGGAAAGAAAATGAAACATATTCAAAAGGAATACACCAGACAAAAGGTAACAGGGAATGGCATTATATGTGCACCCACATACTGAGACCCAGTAATTTGAGGAGAATTCAATCAAGAACATATTTGTAAGAATACAAGAAAAGGAGTATTATTCTGAGGATGTCCAGTAAACCACCAATCAGATGAGGATAATGGCCTTCTGTACCAGAATTTTCAGGGGGGAATAACAATAATTATCCACTATCTGAATATAGGTTTACAACCATTTGTTTAGCGACCATTCAAAGTTACAATGGAACTGAAAAAAATGACTCATGGCCACTCATGACTCATCTTCACACTTACAACCAAAGCAGTATTACCATGGTCATATGATCAAAATTTAGGTGTTTGTAACCGACCTGTATTTATGACAGTTGCAGCATCCTGGAGTCATGTGGTCGCCATTTGCAACCTTCCCAAACAGCTTCTGACAAGCAAAATCAATAGGGGGAGCCGGATTCACTTAACAACCATGTGAATCACTTAACTGCAGCAATTTGCTTAACAACTGTGGCAAAAAAGATCATAAAATGAGGTATGACTTACTTAATTGTCTTGCTTAGCAATGGAAATTCTAGTCCCAATTATGGTTGTAAGTCAAGGATTTCTTGAATCAGTTGGTAACAACTAAGATTGGAAGATCCTAAAAATGTTCTCAGTGGTCTTTCTAATTGTTTCATTCTAAGAAGGTGCAGAAGTAAGGGGATCAGTTCTATTGAACAATTTTTCCTTAACCAATAAGGAAGATGGTTCAAGATATAAAAGCAAAGGGAATTTTGAAAAAAATTAAGTCATCTTAGGGTTCAAGATATACAGAAACAGAAATTGAAAGCAAAGGAGAGTCCATTTTAGCCAACTCAGAAAAGTACTAGGTGGGATCATGGACACAAAGCCCAGGACAAAAGATGCTCAGGACAGAAGAGAATATTTGTAGCTCAGAACTTGGTGCTTTCTGAGCTTGGTTATTTGCTTGCAAATGTTTCATTATCTAACTAGGTAACATCAGCAGTGCTTGTGAGAGTTGGGATACCTTAACTGGAAAACAATGAGCATTCTAGACCAAACTAAATCCAAACTGGTAGGGAATTCCTGGAAGCTTAGCATTCAAACAAAGCCATCAATTGACACACATAAATTAACCATATTTACACACTATTCAAAAGACCACAAAAAACTAAAAAGGAAACAAAACGATCAGAACACAGCCTGTCCAGCAGCTAACACCCAGATAAGCAGGGGTTATCACCAGACACCAGACAAACAAGCAGAAAATAATACTGTAATCAAGGAACTACCAAGGAAAAAAACACACATACCACCAACACTGAAGGGCAAGTTTATATCCATAAAGAAGGAGCAAACTTCACGCTCACTAGCACTGATGTTACCTTCAAATAATAAAATGTCTGCAAGCAAACAACCAATCTCAAAGAACACCAAGTATTTCATAGAATATACTTCACGCACCTTCCTCTTTTCCATGGCACACTGTTATTAACACATAATTACAAAAATCATGCTAGTCACTTCTAATATTACTCACACTGTTGTATTCCAGACGCTTTTCTAATTCTTTGCACCAATTTCGATATTGCAAAACCTGACAAACAGAAAATTAGTGTATATTTTTTTGTGTGCTACAGCACATTTCAAATAGTTTCACATTTGTTATCAATTAATTCTTTTTCTGTGCTTTCTCTTATAAGTCCGCCTTGAGTCTTTGGAAAAAGGCGGCATACAAGTTGAACAAATAAATAAATAAATAAATAAATAAATAAATAAATAAATGCCTATGTACATATATTCACATAAATTCCAGTTTTAGAACAATTTTCAAGCACAAGCTGGTCATTTTTAAATGTATCTTTTACAATTCTATCCTGCTTTTCCACAAGTTCCTTAGTAATTTCCATAACTGAGTGGGAATTTGAATAAGATTCTTCTCCATTCTTGCACAGCCCCAGTAACACCTCAGTAACTTTTTTATTTATTTGTGCATCTAAGATGATAACATCACCACTTTCTTTTGGGTGTCACTGGTAACAGAATTGCTTTTTTACCTTTGCCTGTAGCTTTTGAACAAGTATTGCCTGACGGTGTTGTGCTTCTTGGGAACTTTGCAGTTTCTGACGATAGGATGCACGGTTTTCCATCATCTGCTGATGTAATACTGTTATTTGGTCATCTGGGAACAAAATGCCCCTCTGTGTTTTCATGCTGTTTAGTGTTTTCTCTTCTTCCATCTATAGGAGAAAAAAAAATCTATATGAGCAAGATTGATTCCTCTCCTCTGGAAGCAAAATCTGCTCTGACAGCCTGTCCTTTTCAATAACAGAAGCGGTAACAAACAGGACTGTTTTGGCATTCTATAAACTGATAAAATAGGTAACTATTCTGCTTTGTGTCCAGTACACGAATGAAAAATTACAGGCATTTAATATACCCCACAGAAGTGGAAAAACTAACTTCTCTAAAGTTCAGAAATACGTCCGCAGCTCTAAGAGCGAGAACAAACCTATTATTTAGCATCTACCCGTATAAATTCTTATAATCTCAGGGACCGCAAGGCTTTTACTCCCAGGCTCGCTAATGCCACTGAGCATGGATCTCAGGTAAAGTCCGGAACAGCCCTCCCGCCCAGAAGTTAGGATGCAGTTGCCTTTTTGCTCCTCCTCACCTGTGAGGCAGCGAGCAGGTGAGATGGGGGGGAGGGGGAGAAGAGCAGTAGGCCCGACGCTGCGAATCAGCTGTGCGATATCTTTCCCGAGCTTGCTTGCAGGAGCACTAAGCCAAAAAAAAAAAAAAAAAAAAAAATCCAGACGCGACTTGTGGGAAATAGAGTTCACTTCAAGGCGGTTGTAATTAAAGCTGCCCTTGAAAAACGACATTACCCATGAGCCCTTGGGCTCCGCTTCTGTACTTCTCCGCTGCCTCCTATTGGTTCGAAGGGAAGATGACATTGGTGCGGAACAGCGGGAAGATGAAAGTGTTTGTTTTTAAAAACTGTCTCTTTCTAATTGGTCAACATAGCTCGTATTTTAATATTGCTGGTGGATCTTCTGGTTCCCCTTTTCTACCCTTTGACTTGGTCCCCCATGTTATCAAGTGCTTTCGAACTGTGGTGTTGAATAAGACTGTTGACTGCAAGATGCTTGGACTGCAAGATCAAATCAGCCAATCCTAAAGGAAATCAAGCCTGATTGTTCTTTGGAAGGACAGATACAAATACTTTGGCCACCAAATGAAAGGAGAGGACTCATAGGAAAAAAATCCTGATGTTGAGAAAAATTAAAGGCAGAAGAAGGGAAGAGGATAAGATAGTTAGATAGTGTCATTGACACAATGAACATGAATTTGAGAAACTCTGGAATATAATGGAAGATTGCATTAGATAAGACACAGAAGTAGGTGATAAAAGATTTGTATCAATTTTCTTAACTGTTTTTATATGTATTTGGGAATTTTTTAATCTTTCTTTGGGAATATTCTATTGCCTGCTAAGAAATATCTCTATATGGTAGCAGTTATATACCATACAAATAAGTTCCAAATTCAGAACTCCAGATAAGAGATGCTGCATATAATTCATAGTATTCCATGGATTATTTTAATTATAGTTCTAATTAGTGGAATATGGTTACTGCTCTCTGTTTCAATATCTCTAGATATCAACTGCTTTCTCTCTTTTAAATGGCTCTCACTTGAGACATTGTAAACTGGCTTCCTTTAATAAATAAAATCATTTTCTTGTACATTATTTCTGCTGTCCTGGAACTTCTTAAGTTTCATTTAAATGGGGATGTACTTGTAACAATAGGATAGAAAATAGTACTGATTTCTGAAGGAAAATTACATGGAACTGAGGATGAAAAAATTCTGATCAATCTTAATCTTTTGGTCTGAAAATATACAAGGTTGTTTTATGTGCTTCTGTTCTAACTAAAGGGTGCACTCACAGGTGTGATTCTGTGAACTGGTTGCAGCTTGTTTCTCTACCATTCTGGTACAGAACCTGATGCTTTCCAGGTTTCAAAGCCTTGGGTTTTTGCATTCAGCCACTTGCTTCTTCAGATTCCTAGGCTTTCACTTGCATTAAAACATTAATGTTGTTGATTTATAAGGTCAATAAGCTGGATATTCTACTTTACAGTTATTGTAAACGCCATTTATTAGACATACCCACAACAACTGGTGTTTGTTATTTAAAGGGACAGAAATTCTTGGTAATCTTTTTGTGAATGCCAAAGAAGCCCATGGTATCCATGTCACTAAGAGGGCCTTTTTTTTCTTAGGTATTGTAAACCTCACACAGGCATTTGGTATCCAAACCCTTCAAGGGCCTCTGCTCAACAGCTTATTACAGAACATCTGGTGGCAACTTTTCAGATTCCTTAGTCACAAAATGCTACCCTTCACAAGCTAAAATGAGGTTCTATAAAGGCTGCCTCATATTGACCCTGCTCTTTTTTTAATGCTAAATTTTCTGCAAAGATCCTTTAAATTTTTCTCACTAGAAGAGGAAGTGTTTGATGTTGTACACATTATTCTTTTTGAAGAAAATTGTCTGGTTTGAGATAACTTGTGCCAGGAGTAAGTAAGCATTTTGGGGACAGTGGATAGATTTGAATTTTGGGAGTATGGCAGAGGCATCCTTAAACAGCTATTGGGGAAAATATTTTATTATCTGCTGCTTTTATAGGCATGACCAAGGTTAAAAAGATGCTCATACAGAAGAAAAACTACTAAGGTGGTTCCCTGCAATCCTTCAAAATGCTCTTTTACATCCCAACATAATCACTCTTTTTTTTTTTTTTTTTGCAGTGGACACATTTTCAAATGAAGCATTGGGCAGCAACCATCTTCCATTTTTATTTCCTAAAAATGTTTTCCATTTTAAAATGCCATTTTATTTTAGGGGAGCCCGATTTCCTGTATTAAAACAACCATAAATAAGTGTAGTAGGGAAGCTAGCAAACACTTGCTGGTTTAAGTTGAATCATGTGATGTCACAGGTTAGCAAATGGATTTTATTTCTGAACTCCAGCTGTATTTGAAAAGCAATGATACATCGAGAAAAGCATTTTTAGAACTCCCTCTGGAGCAATATTGCAGACCAAATATATTCTCTGCATATATGTGCAAAAGGTCTACATTCCAAAGACATCTTCATTCTAAAACACACCATCTATTCTTCAATACAGCTTGTCCTCCACTCACGATCACCACTGAGCTGAAAATGTATGTTGTTAAGTGAAACATTTTAAAGTCAGTTTTGCCCCATTTTACGAACTTCCTTGCCACAGTTGTTAAGTGAATCACTGCAGTTGATAAGTTAGTAACATGGTTGTTAAGTGAATCTAGCTTCCCCATTGATTTTGCTATCAAAAGATTGCAAAATGTGATCACATGACCTTGGGACACAGCAACAGTCATAAGTATGAACCAGTTGCTAAGCATCTGAATTTTGATCACATAATCATGGGGATGCTACAAAGGTCGTAAGTTTGAAAAATGCCATTTTTTTTAGTGTCATTGTAACTGAATGGTCACTATTTGAACTATTGTAAATCAAGGATTACCTGTAATCTGTTTACTCCAGCGTAATTTAAACACTGCCATAGCTAAGATTATGCCAGGATATTCTATATAGCAAGACGTTCTTTAAAGTTTGTAGTCATTTTATGGCATTGTAGCTTGCTGTGGTATAATTTTAGCATACAGTTGAATGTAGGTAGTAAGCAATCTTTTCCCAAACAATGGAAGGGGCAGAACTGGTCTTGCTGCATTAGAAAAAAACTTGCTGCTGGAAACAGCTAATATTGTAATATTTTAACACTGTAAACCACTCAGACTTACCCTATGGTAAGAGGGGCAGACAAATAAATAAATGAATAAATAATAAAACAACTTTTTATTGACCCAAGCCAAGGATGAGAACTATGGCCTGGAAAGCTTGGGATACGGCAGTGAGATGGTTTCAAATTGCTCAATATTTGAACTTTGAAGACACCTACTGGTGATGATAACATAACAAAGTAAGAACTCATTTTGCAATCACAATCTATTCTGTCATCAAGTACAAAACTGAGAATTGCTAGGATCAGTTGACTTAAATTAACAATTTTCTAGTTTCTCAGCTTGGGCAGAATTGATTGGTGCAGTAACAATTATGAAATGTTTATGAGAAAGCCCACTATTGGACAGGATCCCTAGAGTCTATGTAAGGAATCATTAAGTAATTGGTAATATTATTTCTGGAAGGTAAAATTGCAATACTGTTCCAGAAAAAATTGAATTGTAAAAATAAGCATATTGACATTCTTTTGCCTTCTGCAACATTTTTGTCACACAAGTCCGTAATCACATTTGATTGGATGGAATGACTGGTAGAATTTTAGTTTTACGTTGCTTCCTATTACAAATGTTTTTTTTTAGACATACCAGTTTTATGTTCTTGTTGTACATAAACCAGATACATAGATAAAATGATACATATTTAAATTAGCAGAAGTAGAACACAAGAAAAATCAGTGTAGATGCTATTGCCCCAAAAGAGCTTTTGATTTCCTGCTCCCAGCTGAATATTTCACTAAGGGAAGATGAGCAAGCAACTCAGTAAATAATGCTGGTGAAAAAAGTAACAATGCCTAAATACAGTAATTTTTCAGTTGCAATTAGACAGAAATAGCTCATCCTTCAATAATGTCTTTTATTGGAAAAATTCTATAAAGATTGACAAATTGTTAAAAAATAATCTATACTAAAATATGCTATTTAAAATACTCCTAGCAGTATTTGACTAGGTTAAGATAATCTAAAGTAAAACATTTAGATTTTTATTTTTATTTTATTACTAACATTCCTGTACAGATGACATATAGGAATGCAATGGTAAGTGAATAACAATTCTACATGTATGAAATCTGGCATGCATGACTACAAATCCAGATTTATTGTAGCATTTTTAAAGAATAACATGTATCCCATTTTTTTAAGGTGCTATACATCACCCCACCTATCTTAGGCTCACAAAAAACTCTGAGACAGATAAGGTTGGCAAAGAATTACTAACTCGGAATCATCCAGTGAATGTTGTGTCAGAGATTTGCATGTAGCACCTGCAATAGAGCATATTAATTCATTAACATAGAAATATGGCATGTCAGTGAAGCAGCACTAAGTAAAAACTAATCTTGGAATAGACAACTGTCTCAGCACTGGCATTTTCTTCAGTCTTCTTCTCATTCCTTTACCATTTTTTCTGTCTCCAATTTATCTTATTTGGCAAGTAACCTTTTACTTGTTAAAATTTGTCACTTAGTTGTTTGATTGATTTCTCCTGGAAACAGTATTGTATAAAAGAGGCATTTGCTCTGTCTTTGCTATTATATACCTTGTTTTGGGAATGGGAGATTACCATAGCCCTCACTCCTATGATTGAAAAAGTAATAAATTAATTTCTTATGAAAATAAAGTAAACATACTCAGTACTTCTTTGAAGATGTTCACACAACTTTTTTTTTAATTTGCAATATTTGGCACATAGACTTCTTTCCTGGGAAATGTATTCCCTAAAATTGAGGTAGTACTTTGGGCCCTGCTTCAAGCTTTCTTTTCTCCTTTTCTAAACTGCTGAAACACACAGTGATTTAATTTTGGAAATATTGCTCAATTTTCAAACAGCTGAATTAGCACAAAAACTATAGCCCATTAGTGGTTTGAAGGCTAAGATTTCTGTTTGTACAATGGTGATTATGCTTATGCTTTCTTATGCCATTAGAGTAGTGTATTGCTATGATGAAAATTAATACTTGACATAAAATGTTTAAACATTTCTGATCAGAGTCATGAACTATTAGTTGCAGGAATAACCTCCCCATCTGCATTTATTTTTCATAAAATACTTGAAGAACCAGTGATAATGTCTTTCTAGAAAGAAGACAATTTTCTGAAACAAACCAGAGAAATATTCTAATTGCCTTGGATTAAAAATTGGTATGTGTGCCAATATTATAATAAATGTCCAGGTCACAGATAGTCAGCACAAATAGTAATGATTGTAACAATAGTATGATTGTATTAATCATAATAGCTGTGGACAAGGAGAATATAGTACAAAAAGATGAAATATAGTACAAAAAAGCCCGCCTCAATAGTCTAATATTCCAATCAACCCCCCTCATATCTTTACATAAAAAGGGAAATGCTAGTGACAAATCTGGACATGTATCTTTTGTATCATCATACTTGCTTCTTGAAAAGAAAATTATATCAGCTGTTCTCCAAGCTTTGTTAAACACAACTGCATTTATCATTTGGTTTAAACCAAGAAGCACATTGTTTGGAATTATATCAATCCAGAGCCAGTGAAATTAAATCAGTGTTAAATTAAAAATGTATTTACAGGTAATTAATTATAGAAAGATACAAATGCTGCAAACTCATCCACTTCATGGATCTCCTCATATCTATTTCATCTTCTGTTATTGTCTTTCCTGTTATTGTCTTTATGGCATTCCATAAGAAAAAGTTTCCCCACCATGATTTGTGACATCTATAGTATATTCCACATCCATATATTAACTTAAGGAGGAAGGGGTTGATATGCTAACAAACACATATCTGTAGCACATGGGTTTCACATCTTAATTATAGGTTGAAGTGTATATTGTAGTTTTGAAAGAGTATGTATTTTTTACTCAGTTAGAACCTGCTGGACATAGAAATAAAACTTATTGCTATTACCTAATTTTTGGGTATGATTCAGCAATTAGAATAGTTTGCAAAGGTACAAGAAGTTCTATATGTCATCCCCACATATGCAAGTTACATAGCAGAATCCCTCAAGAAGCCCAATTTTTATCATATGTTTGATTAAACATTCGCGATGCTCTTTTTCATGCAAAATATAGTTAATGACATGTGAAGCTTGCATATTTCTACACTCTAAAAAAAGTCCAAGATGACTTATTATCTAAGGTGACTCATTATCAGAATTATAGAGATATGGATAAAGAATTTTATTTTAAAAAACTGATCAGAATTTAGTTGTTGCATGTGATAACTGAGTTTTTTTGGTGCTTTCACTTCATATGGCTCCAAATTCCTGCAGGGGACACTGCTGCTTTAACATTGGATATTCGGGGGCTTTTCAAAGAGAACAACTTAAATAATTAAACCTAAAATGTAATATAAGAAAATATTTTCTTCTCAGACATCAAGTAGGACTGTTCATAATTTCTTGTTTTGTCAGCAGTTCATAACATTTTAAAAATTCTTTTTAAGCAATAGCTCTGCTATCACATTTGTTTTTCATTCTTTCACTCACCTGCTAATAAACCAGAGATTCTATGTTTAGAACTGAATACAATGCATATGTAATTAAAGCATACTACAAATTTATTTTCACCTGTTTTTGTAAAATATTCTTATGATTATCTTAGGTGATGTTGTTTGGTTCTAAATGAAGAGTTCACTTAAGGCTAATAATACAGAACATGTTACCACTTTTAGTTGCATATTCTATACACTTTTAGTCCTACTGAGTTGTTTCACATAAAGCAGAGTATGACTCATAAAGCAAAGAAGACTTTTTAAAAGAAATATATCACACTTAAATTAGTTTAGACAGCATGACATCAGAGAGTAATTAAATAGGTTTTTGTTGGAATTCCACTTCCAATTCCTGAGTTCAAGTTTGTAAAAGATTTCTAAGCACCTGCAGGTTTCTGTGTGTGAAATATTTTCACTGGAAGGGATTCAAAACTTTTTTAAAAAAACCTTTTAACACAGAGGCAGCATTACGCCATTCTTCCTTCTTGGAAAAAAAATTCCTCTCAGATTTAAACAAGAGTCCTTCAAGTTTTTAGTCATTTTTAAGGAAGAAAGGGGGTTGGTTAAGTTTCTCTTTTTAGGAATAAACTGCTGGCAGAAATCAGGAGACAGCGAATTGAACGTATTAGCATTTCCACTATGGGACTGGATACAAATATTGCAAAAATTGATTTGAAGTTCTGCATATTGAAAATAAAGCTCTTTTTGCTTATTTTGCCTTTTAATCTATTTCATTTTTTATACCAAACCAGAGGAACCTTTTTAATTTTTGTATTTGGTGGCATTCAAAGGAAGACCAGAGGATGAAAATCCAGTACTTTCTTTCTATACTGCTTTGGCACTTCAGTTGGTTTTATCTGGTTTTCATTTCCTTAATATTGAATTCTGCTGAAACAAGTCAAGGTAACCTAGGGTTGAAATTAGGATTGTCTAAAGTAGATGGAAAAGAGAGGCACCCGTTGCCAAGGACAGGTTCTTTTAGAACAGAGAGCCATGAATATAATGCTGGCAATTCCAAGTCTAGAACAAGAAGTAATATTGCTCAAGCTGGAGCTCCCTTGGCAAAGACTGACAATTTAAAGAAGACTCTGCCTAAAGCAAGGAGTTCAGAAAAGCATGCAGGACTTACTTCAAATAGACAACCAGGAATAAGGACGGTGACTCCAAAGGCTCAGAATGTTGGCCGTAAGGCCCCACTGAAAAAATCTGGCACAGGGAATCCAGATAGTTCCTTCAAAACCAAAACAATCAAAGAACCTATTACCCAAAGGGAATCTAAAGAGGCATTCAGGCCTCCTGCTGTCATACCACATGAATATATGCTTGCCTTATACCAAGCTCTTTCTGATGCAGAACAGAAAGATATAAATGGAAGTATGAAACTGGAGATGGGACTTGTCAATACAATTACAAGCTTCATAGACAAGGGACAAGGTAAGGAAATCCATGTATTTGCAGACACAAAACTTTGCTAATCACAGATGTTTACATCCTAAATGGATACTTTAAGAGCATTTCTATTGTCAGATTTTGATATCTGTATTAAGGTAAATACTGATTTTCAGAATGTATTGTGATGTGTTTTTCTTTTCTGCATAAAACATTGCCATCACTATATATCTGATAGAATAAGAGCTGAATAATCTGTTCCTGTTGTCTCTTTCTATTTCAGAAGAAACAGATTAGCAAAGAGGAACTGTCTGGAGTATTTCTTATTTGTTAGAATGAAAGTAATTCAGATATAGTTTTAATTCAGATTCGATATTACAGAATAAGCAGGAGACTTAATATTTCTGCAATAAAAAAATCAAAGGAAGTTGTCTACTTTCTTCTTTAGGTCCTCATAGGCAACACAGCAATCTGTGAATTTTGCTTAAATCTCATGTTGATGTCTGATTTTTCTTCCACAAGTACCCTTGAAATGAGTAGTGTGTACAACTCAGGACTTTACTCATGATAGGGAAACATAGCTATATATCTGTCAATATACTCAAAGGAGAGAGAGTTTTGTCTGAATGAAATTCCAGGTTGAATGTTTAAATCCAATATATATCAGTATTATTATTTAAGCTTAAAATTAAGCTTCTCTTCCTGGCAAGTGTCTTTGAAGGAAAACAATTACTAAAATATATCATCCACAAGCACATGTTCTGTACTTTTCTAGCTTAAAATATGTCCAGCACATACCCATAGTATGTTTATATGCTTTCCATGATATATTACTACAACAAAAAGAACATCATAGGCACAAAGTTTTAATCTGAAGTTCAGGTTCAAATGTATTTTATTGGAATTTAAGTTCTAATTAGATTACATGTAGCGTCTAAAACTATATTTTCTCTGAAATGTTGAAGAGTAGGTCTAATATATCTCCATGCGATATGAACTTCTAACAGTGCCATAAAGCCATTTTATAATCCCAAATTCATTATGCACATGTGCTAGGAGAAACTGAAAAGTAGTACACATTTCTATTCAGAAATATTTGAACCTCTCTCTGTTTTTCTCTTTAGATGATCAAGCTCCAGTTAAAAAGCAAAAATACATTTTTGACATCACTGCTCTAGAGAAAGATGGTTTACTGGGGGCAGAATTGCGGATTTTAAGAAAAAAAGCTGATATTTGGAAGCCTCATCCTCCTGAGAAAACTTATCAAGTGAAGCTATCCAGTTGCTCTACAAGCAGGCAAGCATCTATTCTCTTGGAGTCTCGAACAGTCAACATCATAGATACAGCAAAATGGGAAGTGTTTGACATTTGGAAAGTGTTTAGGAACTTTAAAAACTTTAATAACTTGTGTTTTGAACTGGAGGCTTTTGAAAAGGGGAGGCCTGTTGATTTAAGGATTGTGGGATTTAACAGAACAGGAAGGCAAGTCAATGAAAAGGCTCTTTTTTTAGTATTTGGTAGAACAAAGAAAAGAGACTTGTTTTTCAATGAAATAAAAGCCAGATCTGGTCAAGATGACAAAACTGTTTATGAATACCTATTCAGTCAAAGAAGAAAGAGAAGGGCTCCTCTAACAACTCGACAAGGAAAGCTCCCAAACAAAAATTTAAAGGCAAAATGTAGCAGAAAACTACTCCATGTGAATTTTAAGGATATGGGTTGGGATGACTGGATAATTGCTCCTCTTGAATATGAAGCATATCATTGTGAAGGACTTTGTGAATTTCCTCTTCGGTCTCATCTAGAACCCACCAATCATGCTGTTATTCAAACATTAATGAACTCGATGGATCCAGAATCAACACCTCCCACTTGTTGTGTTCCGACAAGACTGAGCCCTATTAGCATTTTGTTTATTGATTCTGCTAATAATGTAGTTTATAAACAGTATGAAGACATGGTGGTAGAGTCATGTGGCTGTAGATAGTAGCACAAATACAATTATTTTATTTTATTTTATTTTAAATAAAAGATAATTAGAGTACTCCGAGTCTATAGAGCCTATAGACAATAATAAAATTATCCAAAGCCTTCTATATTGACAATAGTGGCTTTTTAATGTTGGCAAGCTTTTTTATTGCAACTTGCACAAGGATTCTATCTTCCTTTATTACAAGGAAGTTGTAATAAAGAATTAGAATTTTTTAAAACAGCAAATGTAGTAGCCTGGTGTCACATGTTTAAATTATTCCTAGTTATGCTAGTAATATCTACAATATTCCTAAGGCCATCTGTAGAGATACTTGCTACTGTCAATATTGCAACACAGATATTTGTGGGATGTATGTCCTCAAACCATTACAGTAAATCATAAATCAGATTGTTACCACCAGGGGTAGTTGTCACATTGTACCTTGAGGTCAAGTATGGGTCAAGTATGTTTCTAAATAGACTAGATTGATAAAACAACATGAAAACATTTTTATCTGATAAACACTTTTGACCCAGTAAAATCATTAGCAAATAGGGTTACAATGGATCTATTTTCTTGCACATTTTTAAAGACTCAATAATATTAAACCATTTTACAGATTAATCTTCCATGCCCATTATGATCCAATGTATTTATCTTGTATTTGCTCGGAAAAAAATTTATTTCTTTAATTCTATTATAACCAACCATCTAATAGTTTAAGAAAAAATTCATATATTTAGAACTGTATATTTGTAACAATTATTTAATAGAATGCTGACTTGGTTTTAAACTGTACACATTATATGTGGAATTAGAGAACTGCAGGCAAATATGTTTACTTCAGTGTATATTATTTCCATTTTATCTTTTTAAAATGTTGATGTTTAGTATTTGAACACTAGTGTTTTTGTTGTTTTGCTTATAAATCATGTTGCACTCTAAAGCTTAAACTGCAATAAATTATTGGGTGTTAGATATCTAGATGACATAGTTACTATAATTTTATTAAATCTGTGTTTTGAGTGTTCTGTTTAAAACTAACGGAAGTAAACAATGCATGGTTTTATTTGTGATTTGTTTGAATCTTCTCTGAAAAACTGCAAACTATCAAATACACACTTATATACCATGAGCGGTACTTTTATTGGGAAATATAAAATAATAGTTAAGGCAATCTTATACATGTATTCTCTGGACCTAAATACCACTGTCTTTGACTATATATACTGTGATCATAGTCTAAATCTGTTGTATGTATGTGTATATTAATTTCTGTAGACTTATGCATTTTGGGTTCATGTTTCATGGCTTTTTTCTAGCTGTCTCTCAATTAATCCCAAAAGAAAAGTCTTTGACTTCAATTGTACATTAGTTTTTAAAATCTCCTGAATTAATGTATTTGTTTGTATCCAAACTTTTTTTTACATGTCCATCATACATGTTAAAATGTCCCTTCATGTTGTTCATCTTTCCAGCAAAGATATGAAGTGCCTTTATACATTTTAGACAATTTCTCTGATGACAAATACCAACAATACATCAATTTATAAAAATTCTCGTTAAGGCTACCATATAATGTAAATTTCAATCTTTTCAACCACATATTTTCCCAGGTCCATTTGTATATTGTAGTCAAACCTTACTATTTCTCATGTATAAAACATTTGATGTGCTAAGAGCCACAAAGGTATTTTCAGGCACAACCTAACCTTCTATTTATTTCATACTCTAAGAACAGCCCACCAGACATAAAATCTACATTAACCTTGCTTCAATACAGTGGTCCCCAACCTTTTTGGGGCCAGAGACCAGTTTTGTGGAAGAAATTTTTCCATGGGCTGGGGGGAGGGATGGTTTTGGTTTCACTTGCTTGTCCACTGCAATTGGGGGGGATGGTTTCGGTTTCGCTCGCTCGCTACCAATCTCTTCCAGCAGCCCCAGGATTGGGGACCCCTGCTTTAACATACCATAGATGTCCATACCATCCAAGTGTCTTTCCAATTCTAAAAGACTTCTATTTCTTAGCAACATCCACTTTTCATGGAGTAATGTAATGAAATCTGGTAGAACCAATCCTCTTCTTTGCTTGTTTACTTATTTATTAGTCTGTGGTATAGTATAGTAATACTATACTATACCACAGCAATAGTATATTGTCTTGCAAGATAGTTTTTAAATTAGACTTAGTCAATAGTGGGTTGCAAAATCCGTCACTACTGGTTTGCTTCTGTAAGTGCACATGCGCAGAAGCTTCTGCATATGTGCAAAAGCATCTGGTGCAGGTGGGCGGAGCCTCTGGCCGCCGCCGCTACCAGTTCGCCAATTCAGGTAGAACCGATAGCAACCCACCACTGGACATACTAGTTTGCACAGTAGTGCAGTAGTTTGCATACAGCAGAGCAGTATGAATTATAATGGAACTGACAGCGTCTCTGAATGAGAGGACAGGAGATCTGCTACATTGTTTCAGATAACTGTTCCTCATAAGGAGACTGTAGGATAGTAGTTTTCCATGGGTTTGGGCTCTGGAAGACAAAGGAATTAACCATCTTGCTTGCAATCTCAGTGGAGCCTTTCAAAGGACATTAAGTTTACAAGCCTCACTTTCTAATTTTTGGAAATTGGCTATTAACTATCATAAAGGTATTAGAATAACTGATCTGAAAAGTCTCTGAGCGAGTTTAGCTTCAACACTGAACAAGTAAAAAAGTAATTACAAGATTAAGAATTCAAAGAATTTGAAATAAACAGCAAAAAGCCAAATATGATTTTGATCTAAGAAAGTTACAAATGGATTATGGGTCTAGTTAAATTTGGAATGTTGACATTTGCTATAAGATTTTGGAATTAACTGTCAGTTTATTGGAACTACAAAATGACACAATGTGTCATAATATCAGAAATATTAAAGGAGAACTCTGAAGAATGGAGCCAGCAATTAGTATTTAAAGTATCAAAAGTGTCAATAATGATGTCAGATTCTATGAATAGATTATCTTCAAAAATGTTAATGAGGGAATGACAGATGTGGAGCAAATTTTGTCTGATAGGATAAAGAAAGTACCAAAAGAGAAACTACAAATCCAAGTCAAGGATTTGGAAAAAAGATATATAAAAGAAACTGATTGAAGCTTTAAAAATTAAAGGGGACAGACAAATGATAAACCAAGAGAACAACCTGAGAAAAAATTATTGGACCAGCAAAAGAGGCTTATTAAATCCTTGAATACTTTGTAATGAAGTAAAGAATTAAAGAGAATCGAATCCTATGATAATATTTGAATGATCTAAAGATTAAGATTTAAGATTAAGGAATATAAAGTTGGTATATTTAATCAACATTAAAGTAAGACTTTTTTTCAAGGTTTTGCAATCCTTCAGACTTTTTGCTGACACCAGGATTGAAAAATTAATGTCTAATATTTTGAAAACTCTACAGTGAAGATTAAGACTTATTCTTGACTTAAATATTCATTAATATTTAAATGTATCATGGCTGTGTTTGCCCATGAATACACTATCAAAAAGCTTATCAAGATATGGTGAACATCTTCCTAGCAATAATTTCCTCAGCTACTTAGATTTTAATAGAAAGTGGGAAGAGTGGCATCTCAAATTATTATTATGGCCAACTATACTGCTTTCCCCTAGGGAACTGGCATTATCAATGAATGGTAAACATTGGGAGTGGTGGGAGGGAAGAGTTGTAAAATGATATTGATTAAAAGTTCAGCTTTCCTATGGCAGGTTTCTCTCTCTTCTCTTTCACAGAAAATGCCTCATTTGAATCCACTTTCTGAAGTCATTCTCTGTCCCTAGTGAGTCTTTGTAAAGATTCAAATTTCAGATAAATAGTATACTGTGAGACAGGTATGTGCTAGTAATTTTTGTTATATTTGGATAAAATATGAGAACTGAGTTGAATGGGTAAATATGCAAGTATGCCATTTAAAACAATGCATTGCCATTAGTGTTTGAATATGTGCCTAAACTCCATATGTAATTTGTATGGTTATGTCATTTCCTATATAAAATGTGATTGTTTATATAACAGCCATATGAAAGATGCAATAACCCAGTATGTGGGCTATTTGAAGTTGCTTTAAAGAAACATAAAAAGCCTTCACTCTCACATAATAAAAAGTATTTGGTGATACTGTTTTATGGCATCCTAACCAGTCATGATAGGATTTTTGTTAGAAAAAAATAGTCTGTGGTTTTGGCATATCTTACTTTAAGAGTTTTTACAGTTGCACAGTCAGTGGATTAAATTAAATTATCACTGATCTTCAACCATAGTTTATTTTTCATACATTAATATTTTATTTAGTTGATGGATGGTTTGACAAGGCCACAGAAATGGAGCAGGATTTTAAAAGGTTTGGGAACTGCAGTTATGGCTATGTATAGACACTGATTTTCCCAATACTTAAACAAATATAAGTATCAAATATTATGAAATCATAATAAAAAACTTAATTAAATATTTGTGTATTTACTTAAAATATATAATTATTTATTAGTAAATAGTAATAAAGAATAAATAGTAATAAAGAATAATTAAAATAAAAAATAATTAAAATATATGTTACATTGATTAAATTGAATTTACATATTTAAATAATTAATAATATAAAATAATGAAAGTTGCTTCAAAAAAGAAATAAAATGGTGATTAAAATATATTAAAATTGAAATAAGAAAAACCCATATACTATTAATATAAAATTAAACCAACCTTTAATATCCAATTATATCTAGATCACATAAAAAACCTCTTGATCCATTTTCTGATTTTTTCAATGAAAGAACATTTCAAAAATCATTAAGAATCACATCTCTTATATCTAATCTTCAACATCAATACTGTTACTTTTTCCCCACCTAGATAGCATGACTCTTTGCTGAACCCCAGGCTCAATAAAGCTAGTCTTCTTCATTAATGTCAACTAACCTATTTTAAGTACCATTTTATGCAATAATACTTTATTTCCAGGTAAGTATTGTATACATACATTGTTACCTAGGAGGGAAATTTCCTAGATTTTTCCTGTTCTAGCAGCTTCTAACTCACTACAGTCTTTGAAGAGAATTTAGGGGCTTCTTAAATTATGTGACATTTGAATATTAGAAAACAAAAGTCACTTAACTGAGTCCTGAGAAATCCTATTCCTGCTTGAATTGCTTCAAAGATAACTTGCTTACAGCATCAAAATTAGTTATAATTTTCTCTGTGCTTTGTAGTTCACCTTGACAATTGCTTCATTACTTTTCCATATAGTTCTATTAAATACTAGTAATATCTCTAGAGACGTATTCTGTACACGTGTACATTTCTTCATTAACAGAAATATTTTGAATTTTATTATTGTCAAAAAGAGCACAATGATTTTAATTTTTATTGTCCCAATTAACAGAAGGAAAATCCTGGTTAAAATAAAATTTTCTCATTTAAAATTAGCTCCCTTGTTTCAATAGTGAATTCAGTATGTGGCTCCTGCCTGTGGCACTTTCACAATAAGACTTCATGAACTGTTGGTAGAGTAACAACAAAGGACATTTACTTATATAAGAAGATCCCTGCTGAGTCAGGTCAAAGACCTAAGTTCAACATTCCAGATGTGTTCAGAAAACGTATAGGCAGGATTTTCTTTGTTGCTGAGAGGAAGGGATCTTGTATTTCCAAACATTAATTATCCTACTGACATTAAGGCATGTTGACTGCTGTTTCTTATTACAGTTCAGATTATATAACTTTTATTTAAGTAGCATTTGGGTTAATTGGTTAGACCTAGCTATCATCATCATCATTTTAGCCATTGTCTATCCACTGCAGGATGAAGGCCTCTTCCGCATGTTTCCAACGTATACGGTCCTGAGATTTCTTTTGCCAATTGGACCCACCATACTTGCTGATATCGTTGATCCATCTTGTTTTAGGTCTCTTTCGTGGACGCTTTTTATCAAGTGGGATCCATTTTATGACTGCCATCAGTTCCTCTTGCTATGTGATCAGCCTACTTCCATTTCAATTCTTTTACTCTTTTGATGATATTGTATACTTTGGTTTGTTCTCTAATTCATGTTCAGGTCTTTCTATCTTGTCTTGTAATGCGAGCATGTATCGTTTCATGGCTCTTTGCGCCACTCGTAGCTTTTGTATCGATTGTGAGATTAGTGTCCATGTTTCAACGGAATATGTTAAGAGCTTAGTAGACACTGATCAAAAACTTTTCTCTTCAAGCATAGGGGGAGGTTGTTCTTGAAAATTATGCTTAGCTTGCTTAATGCTTGCAAACCACATTTAACATGCCATACAATTTCCTTTATTGTATCGCCTTCCCTTGAGATCCACTGGCCAAGTAGTAGTCTACTATGTCTAATTCTTCTCCAGATATATATTTTTTTCTTTCTTTAGTGAATGTATTAAACATAACCTGGCTCTTTTTCAGGTTTATTTTTAAGATAAATGGTTCTCCTTCATGCAGCTCTTGTATGTGTCTTTGTAGCTCTTGTGGGTTTTGTGAGAAGAGAACAACATCATCTGCAAATCTTAAGTGATTTAAATCGGTGCCATTTATTTTTATTCCATCTTTTGCCTAGTCTAGTTTGCAAAATAATTCTTCAAGGCGGTCTGAGAAAAAGGTAGATGACATTGTATCACTTTGTTATATACCTCATTCTATGTTGATTTCCACTTTAAGATCATTAAGGCAAATTGTCAGCGTTGTTTTTTCATATATTGATTGTACTAAGTTTATGTAAGCAGTGCCTATGCCTTCATTGAGCAATACATTAATGATTGCTTATTGGGATACTGAATCAAATGCCTTTTCATAGTCAATGAAATGCCATGCCAGAGGCATGGTGTACTCGTTATGCTTTCTATGATTTGCTGAACAACCTGAATGTGATCCATGCAACCTGGATGCACTTCTGAACCGTGCTTGCTCCTTTGGCTGTGCATCATTTAATGTTCTTAATATTCTTTTTGCCATTATCTTGGTGAAAACCTTGTAGATGACTGAAGGAAGGCTTATTGCGTGATAGTTCTTTAAATCATCTTGGGCCCCATTCTTCTGTATAAGGATCACTTCAGCATTTTTCCATGTATCAGGTATTTTTTCTTCTCTCGATAGATATAGCTATATTTATTTCTTTATAGGCAGACCAACTCCTGAATGCTTCTGGGTAATCTACAGTTTCTAAGATAAGATACTCAAACTTTTTTAAACCAATGCCTGGAGACTGCACTCCAAAGTGTGAACATCTGGAGTGCAGTGTAGGCAAAGTGAGGATAAGTAATAATTATTTGCCATGTATTCTGTCAAACTGAAAATTATAGTTGGCACAAATTTTAGAGGTGCTCTTGAGAGTCACACCCAAGATTTGAATAGGTCACATGCAATTTAGATCTCATATTGTGCTCCCCAACCTAGACTATTTCACTGATGGAAATCCAAACATTAAAATAATTGAAATTCTGTTAGATAACTAAATGATTTGAGTAGCATTAACTAAAACTGAATGTTGGGATTAAACTAAACTTTATCCTGAATTACAGATATTTCCTATTAATAAACGATGAGCAATTCATCATATTGCTATGCATTTTTAATTCTAAGTATGCAGTGCTTGAACTTCCTTCACAAAATCTTCACTGAGATTTTTAACTACTTTCTCTATAAATTTGGATGTGTGATTAAATTTGATTAAATCATGCTATATATTTTAAGAATATTTGTTTTTTTAAGATTCTTTTGTCTTATTTCTCTGGTCAATGCAGCTGGGAATGATAAAACAAAATGTATATTTTACTAAATTACTAAATTATTTGGAAAGCATCTGTCCTCAAATTTCCATCTCAGAAGTGGATGTAGAAGGGATGAAGAAAATATCACAGGAAAAAGTAGAAAATTTTCCTTGACTTTCAGTCGAATGGTTCCTACTGCTCCTGTTGAATAGCACATTTATTTATTTTAGCTGATCATCTGTGGAGGCTCTGTTTGCTGCTACCTGCCCAGCATGATATTCTGGCCATTTCATCCCTCCCTGTCATTTTCTGAATATGTTTTGGCATGTTGCCTAACTGGAAAGTTTGACGACTTCAGCAGACATTGTTACAGCAAAAGGCATCAGAGTAATTCAGCTACTTAATCACACATTGCTTCTCATCTTGAGTGCTGTTGAAAGGAGAAAACGTTTGCTGGTTGGGCTGGTTCCATTCCTGCAAGCTTTAGCTTTCCATTACTAATAAGAGGTTATACAGCGTACATCTCTGCACACTGTACACACTATATGTAAAGGAGGTGTTCAGACTTAATTTATTCCTTACCCTGGATAAAGATTATTGCAGCTGTGTGTTTTGGAAACCTATCAATGAAGGGAGTTCAGCTCATACAACAAGCTTTGAATAAGGTACTGTATTCTGTATTTCCAAGGTCTGTTTTAATTGCACTTGCATATTAGCAGAACGCCAAAATCTGGAACACGTTTCCTCCTAGATGGTACTTTAGCCTTAACTTTGTATTGTACATCATATGATCAAAACAAGTTATTTTAGATGGAATGCAGAAGTTTGTCTGCCATTGAATAGATTTCTATAATCACTTATCTCCAGTCTGTTTTAAATAGTTGTTGTGTTGCTGTCAGATAACCCATTAAAGCAGTCTGTGCTCAGGCTTTTAAGCATGCGTAAATATTAGCATTCCCCAGAACAAAATGTGTAATAGAATAGGCTCATCCCTAAGGATTTGGATGAGATAATGAATAAGCTGGCATACTTTTCCATTCAGTTGCAAAAATCAGTTGTTTTCTTCAGTATTGATGATTCTGGCAGTTGTAGCTCAAGCAGCTAAAAAATGTTACGTGTGCCCAGACCTGGACTAAACCACAAATCTCTGAACATTGTAAATAGGCATTGAAGGATGTTTTATAATAAGATTTATTTCCCCAATATTGTTGATTTGATCCAGCAGTATGTCTCCGAGACCGATCTCTACCATTGATCGGGGACATTATTTGCTATATGGGAACCTTCTGGTCTGTCATTAAGCTCGGTCACCTTAGGCTCTGCTGTTTCACAAGCTTACTTCCTGACTGCAAAGGTACCTTCAGTATACTGCTACATCAAACAAAAAGATCAGTTTGTTTCCAAAGTAATACAAGACAACTAATTTTAATGACTTTTTTTTTAAAGGATGCGGAATGCAGTCTAGCTGCCACTTTTTTTATTGGTTCAATTTTCCAACTACAGAGAGTTGTCACTTAATTATCCTAACTCGAACTGGCAACTCCAAGTGAAACTTTATGTGACCACCCCATTTAGTGACAGCAGGTCCAGTAGTCTCAATTGCATTCATCAAGCAAATCACTAGTTGTTAAGAAAGACGTCATGTGACCATAACTTGCTGCCTCCTACTGGCTTCCCCATTGACTTTGTTTATTTGACGCCAGCTAGGAAAGTCATAATTGATGATCATATGACCACAAAACTCTGTGATTATCATAAATATGCAAGTTATCAAGTACACAAATCACAATCATGTAACCCAAAGAAGTGCTGCATAAGCATGAGAGACGATTGCAAGTCACTTTTTTCAGTGGGATTGTGGGATATAGCTGCCCCTTGTATAAAATTCCTGAGACCATTAAAACAAAATATATTCACTGGAAATATTTTCCTGCATGAAACATCGTTATAAATTATCAAGTAGGTATATTTTGTTCAATATTTTTTTCAAGTTAAACTTATTGATAACCACATTCTGAGTCCTCAAGAATATAGAAAGGAAACTTTTCTCCAAAACCAAAATTTCCCAAGAACAACAAAAACCGCTTCCTATCTCCTTAAATTCTCCAAACCAACAATTTCTCCAAACCCCAAACCTTACTTCCAAGACAAGATGTACAGGATATTCAGTGGAATTTAAATATAAGAAATTGTCTTCTAGACCTTGATCACTTTACCTTTACTAACCATTAATATTATCTAGGTATTACTGTTACCTACTCTTCCATAAATTTTCTATATAACCTTCCTGTTAAATTATATCTAAAAGCCATTATTTATTTAGGTTATTTTGGATCTATTTTGTTAAATTGACCCTTATTAAATGTTGCTGATCTCAGCAAGGCTTAAAGTTGGCTAAAACATGACAGTAATTTCAAATCTTATTGTGAACAACTACCATTCCTACTTTGCTGTACTGTATCTTGTATTTTTACAAAAGCTTAACACACATATCTGCCATCACTTTTTTTCTGGCAATTACTCTATTTTTCAAAGCATAACCCCAAAACGATACTGGAGAACAATCCCGACCTAAGTAACTGAAATCAGTACGCTTATTTTGAACAACATCACTCATTACATTCCTTTTTATTTCTCCCTTTTTCAGGATACGGTTAATACTCATTTTACCAGTCCTCCTGATCCTGGAAACAAGTATGATGTTTTTTACAGAAAATTAATGGCAAATCTATAATGTAGGACTGAATACTGTTTTTACATCTTGCTTGAACAATAGGTAAGAACACAGCAATCTGTGCGTGTAACTAGCTATCTTTGCTAAAAACAGCATAACGACAAATTGTAAGCTTTTCCTAGGGATAACTTGTTTAGAAGAGATTTGCAAAACTCCTCATTTTGGGAACATAAGCCAAAATGGGAAGGTAAAGGTGAAGGGATTATCTTTTTTCAGCACTGCTGCAAAGTTTCAAATATGGTCAATACCATCTGATTCTGGTTGCAATTGTGCTGCAGCTATACCCTTCCCTGGGAATAAGTTTAATTGATGAATGTTGATCCAGATGATCTTACTGGTACATTCCAACCATACCAATTCTATGAACCAAAAAAAGTCAAGAAGGCAATTACAACAGGGGTGGGTTTTAATTTTTTTTACTACCGGTTCTGTGGGCGTGGCTTAGTTTGTGGGCATGGTTTGATGATCATGTGACAATTCTTTAGGATTTAGCAGAGGTACTGGTCTATCAGGCTTTTAACTGCTTGCAGAGCCGTACCGGTCTACCTATTTGTTTTTGGAGCATCCCGGTCTACCCATTTGTTTTTGGAGCGCATTGGTCTACCACCACACTGCCTTTTACCGATCAGCTGTAGGGCAGTTCTTTGAAGCACCGCGGCAAGAGTTTAAACAGTTTTTTTCCTTCTAGCCAATCAGCTGGGACTCAGGAGGCAGTGAATAGATTGGGGGCGGGGCCAGGCAGAGGTGGTATTTACCGGTTCTCTGAACTACTCAAAATTTCCACTACCGGGGAGAACCGGTAGCAACCCACCACTGAATTACAACTATCTAATTAAAGTCCTGTCTTTTTGTTCATGTATTGCAACTGTCATCTTGACACCTGCTGGAGATGTAACTTTTTTCAGTGCCACTGTAACTTCAGTCACTAAACAAACTGTTGTCATTCAGGATATCTACAGCAGCAGCAGATATGCCTATTCTAGCAATCTTCCAAGTAGATCTTGATTCCATTTAGAATTTTCCCACTTTCCTTCACTGAATTTATTTCTTGACCTTTTGTAGCAGCTTCAAAGATTGACGTGAAGATGAAAGAGCAACATCTCAAGAACCCATCCTGTATCACAATGCTCTCAAGGCCACCAAAGTAAGACCAAGTAAAACAGTTACGCATCTAAGGGGAGCCAGGTCTTTATTGCATCCAGGGGAGGCTTATTTGATTCATTATTAGGCTCATAACAAAAATAAATATAGTCCTCAACTTACAACAACAATTGTGCCCCAAATTTCTGTTGTTAAGTGAGACATTTGTTAAGTGAGCTTTGCCCCATTTTACAAACTTTCTTTTCTCAGTTCATAAGTGAATCACTGCAGTTGATAAGTTAGTAACCTGGTTGTTAAGTGAATCCGGCTTCCCCATTGACTTTGCTTGTCAAGACGGTCGCAAAAGGGGATCACATGACCTTGGGATACAACAATGGGTCATAAATCTCAACCAGTTGCCAAGCATCTGAATTTTGATCACAAGATCATGGGGAAATGCTGCAAAGGTCATTAACTGTGAAAAATGGTCATAAGTCACTGTTCTCACTGTTCCCTTGTTACTTTAAAGGAGCCTGGGTGGAGCAGAGGACTAAAGCACTGTTAAATAGCACTTAGCTGCCAGCTGCCTGCAATTACTGCAAGTTCAAATCTCACCAGGCTCAAGGTTGACTCAGCCTTCCATCCTTTTGAGGTAGGTAAAATGAGGACCCGGATTGTGGGGCCAATAAGCTGACTTTGTATAAAAAAGAACACCGCTGGGAGGGGGAGCGAAAGCCCTACTAAGCAGGTATATACAAAAGTATGAAGGCTATTGCTTAACGCATTGTAAGCCGCCCTGAGTCTCCAGAGAAGGGTGGCATATAAATCGAACCAATCAATCAATCAATCAATCAATCAATAAACTGTTGCAAGTCGAGGACTACCTGTATTCTGCACATTCTTTCAGGAATATCTATGGAGGGTATTTTTTCAGGAATCTTTTTTTGCCTCTTCTGCTCCTGGAGGCTTCAAGCCAGAGCAGCACATGGCACAAGGCACCTCAGAATACCCCCCTTTTCCCTCCCACGTCTCTCTCCTCCAGTTTCCCCACGATCGCGAGTGGCGGCACGATTTACATCCGCTGGCATCGGCAAGCTTATGTAAGGGCGCTACGGATAGGACCCGAGGGAGGAACATTAAGGCGCGCTTAGAACAGTGTGTCTCAACCTTGGAAGCTTGAAGATGGGTGGACTTCAACTCCCAGAATCCCCCAGCCAGCAGCGCTGGCTGGGGGATTCTGGGAGTTGAAGTCCACCCATCTTCAAGCTTCCAAGGTTGAGACACACTGGCTTAGAACGCTCTTCCTCGCTTCGAGGGCCTCCAGGAGGCTGAGGAGAAGGCGGCGATTGTTAGCTCAGCTCCCCTCAGGGCTCGGCCGAAGGCAGCCGTTCTAGAAGCATCTCCGTGGGAAACGCGCTTCGCTCGCGCCATTATCCACGATCCCAGCAGAGAACGCGCCTTCTTCTTCTTCTTCTTCTTCTTCTTCTTCTCCTCCCTTTTGCCCGGCAGCGGCGAAGAAACGGAAGAACTTGGGACGTTCCGCGGAAACGGAAACGCGTCCCACCAGGGAGATGGCGGCGCTGGTGAAAGTCGTGGTGAGTCGGGGGTGCGTGACCTGTTTTGTGTGGAGTGTCTTTCCTAAAACGAGCCGGGGCGCTGCTCCTGAGGAACGGGTGGTGCGGTGTTTGGAGGCTTCCCACGGGAGGGGTGAGGGGAGTTGCCTGAGGGGGTCTGTTTTGCTTTCGTTGCTCGGTCAAGAGCGAACCTTGATGTATGAATGGACGTAGCAATAGCAATACGGTAGCACTTAAGACTTATATATACCGCTTCATGGTGTTTTTACAGCCTTCTCTATGCGGTTTACAGAGTCAGCATAGTGCAGGGTGTTCAGCTGCAAGTAGGAAAGAAGGAGGCTGCCTGCCTAAGTAGGTTCCCCTGAATGTCTATGGCAGTGTTTCTCAACCTTGATAGCTTGAAGATGGGTGGACTTCAACTCCCAGAATCCCCCAGCCAGCAGGGCTGGCTGGGGGATTCTGGGAGTTGAAGTCCACCCATCTTCAAGCTTCCAAGGTTGAGAAACACTGCTGGCTGGGGGATTCTGGGAATGAAAGTCCACTCATCTTCAAGCTTCCAAGGTTGAGAAACACTGCTGGCTGGGGGATTCTGGGAGTTGAAGTCCACCCATCTTCAAGCTTCCAAGGTTGAGAAACACTGCTGGCTGGGGGATTCTGGGAGTTGAAGTCCACCCATCTTCAAGCTTCCAAGGTTGAGAAACACTGCTGGCTGGGGGATTCTGGGAGTTGAAGTCCACCCATCTTCAAGCTTCCAAGGTTGAGAAACACTGCTGGCTGGGGGATTCTGGGAGTTGAAGTCCACCCATCTTCAAGCTTCCAAGGTTGAGAAACACTGCTGGCTGGGGGATTCTGGGAATGAAAGTCCACTCATCTTCAAGCTTCCAAGGTTGAGAAACCCTGCTGGCTGGGGGATTCTGGGAGTTGAAGTCCACCCATCTTCAAGCTTTCAAGGTTGAGAAACACTGCTGGCTGGGGGATTCTGGGAATGAAAGTCCACTCATCTTCAAGCTTCCAAGGTTGAGAAACCCTGCTGGCTGGGGGATTCTGGGAATGAAAGTCCACTCATCTTCAAGCTTCCAAGGTTGAGAAACCCTGCTGGCTGGGGGATTCTGGGAGTTGAAGTCCACTCATCTTCAAGCTTTCAAGGTTGAGAAACACTGCTGGCTGGGGGATTCTGGGAATGAAAGTCCACTCATCTTCAAGCTTCCAAGGTTGAGAAACACTGCTGGCTGGGGGATTCTGGGAGTTGAAGTCCACCCATCTTCAAGCTTCCAAGGTTGAGAAACACTGCTGGCTGGGGGATTCTGGGAATGAAAGTCCACTCATCTTCAAGCTTCCAAGGTTGAGAAACACTGCTGGCTGGGGGATTCTGGGAATGAAAGTCCACTCATCTTCAAGCTTCCAAGGTTGAGAAACCCTGCTGGCTGGGGGATTCTGGGAATGAAAGTCCACTCATCTTCAAGCTTCCAAGGTTGAGAAACCCTGCTGGCTGGGGGATTCTGGGAGTTGAAGTCCACCCATCTTCAAGCTTTCAAGGTTGAGAAACACTGCTGGCTGGGGGATTCTGGGAATGAAAGTCCACTCATCTTCAAGCTTCCAAGGTTGAGAAACACTGCTGGCTGGGGGATTCTGGGAGTTGAAGTCCACCCATCTTCAAGCTTCCAAGGTTGAGAAACACTGCTGGCTGGGGGATTCTGGGAATGAAAGTCCACTCATCTTCAAGCTTCCAAGGTTGAGAAACACTGCTGGCTGGGGGATTCTGGGAATGAAAGTCCACTCATCTTCAACCTTCCAAGGTTGAGAAACACTGCTGGCTGGGGGATTCTGGGAGTTGAAGTCCACCCATCTTCAAGCTTTCAAGGTTGAGAAACACTGCTGGCTGGGGGATTCTGGGAATGAAAGTCCACTCATCTTCAAGCTTCCAAGGTTGAGAAACCCTGCTGGCTGGGGGATTCTGGGAGTTGAAGTCCACCCATCTTCAAGCTTTCAAGGTTGAGAAACACTGCTGGCTGCGGGATTCTGGGAATGAAAGTCCACTCATCTTCAAGCTTCCAAGGTTGAGAAACCCTGCTGGCTGGGGGATTCTGGGAATGAAAGTCCACTCATCTTCAAGCTTCCAAGGTTGAGAAACCCTGCTGGCTGGGGGATTCTGGGAGTTGAAGTCCACCCATCTTCAAGCTTCCAAGGTTGAGAAACACTGCTGGCTGGGGGATTCTGGGAATGAAAGTCCACTCATCTTCAAGCTTCCAAGGTTGAGAAACCCTGCTGGCTGGGGGATTCTGGGAGTTGAAGTCCACCCATCTTCAAGCTTCCAAGGTTGAGAAACACTGCTGGCTGGGGGATTCTGGGAATGAAAGTCCACTCATCTTCAAGCTTCCAAGGTTGAGAAACACTGCTGGCTGGGGGATTCTGGGAATGAAAGTCCACTCATCTTCAACCTTCCAAGGTTGAGAAACACTGCTGGCTGGGGGATTCTGGGAGTTGAAGTCCACCCATCTTCAAGCTTTCAAGGTTGAGAAACACTGCTGGCTGGGGGATTCTGGGAATGAAAGTCCACTCATCTTCAAGCTTCCAAGGTTGAGAAACCCTGCTGGCTGGGGGATTCTGGGAGTTGAAGTCCACCCATCTTCAAGCTTTCAAGGTTGAGAAACACTGCTGGCTGCGGGATTCTGGGAATGAAAGTCCACTCATCTTCAAGCTTCCAAGGTTGAGAAACCCTGCTGGCTGGGGGATTCTGGGAATGAAAGTCCACTCATCTTCAAGCTTCCAAGGTTGAGAAACCCTGCTGGCTGGGGGATTCTGGGAGTTGAAGTCCACCCATCTTCAAGCTTTCAAGGTTGAGAAACACTGCTGGCTGGGGGATTCTGGGAATGAAAGTCCACTCATCTTCAAGCTTCCAAGGTTGAGAAATACTGCTGGCTGGGGGATTCTGGGAGTTGAAGTCCACCCATCTTCAAGCTTCCAAGGTTGAGAAACACTGCTGGCTGGGGGATTCTGGGAGTTGAAGTCCACCCATCTTCAAGCTTCCAAGGTTGAGAAACACTGCTGGCTGGGGGATTCTGGGAATGAAAGTCCACTCATCTTCAAGTTTCCAAGGTTGAGAAACACTGCTGGCTGGGGGATTCTGGGAGTTGAAGTCCACCCATCTTCAAGCTTCCAAGGTTGAGAAACACTGCTGGCTGGGGGATTCTGGGAATGAACGTCCATTCATCTTCAACCTTCCAAGGTTGAGAAACACTGCTGGCTGGGGGATTCTGGGAGTTGAAGTCCACCCATCTTCAAGCTTCCAAGGTTGAGAAACACTGCTGGCTGGGGGATTCTGGGAGTTGAAGTCCACCCATCTTCAAGCTTCCAAGGTTGAGAAACACTGGTCTATGGAGATTCTCAATCATCCAGAACAAGGTGTTTTTTCAAGAGGCAACTGGACTTTCCCAGAACTGTGGGGTCTCCGTGGGAGTCCTGTGGCTATGAAATAACCTTGGCAGAGGAGGACGAGTTCATAACCTGCATGAGGTTCAGTTGGTAGGTTAAACCCAAAGGTGCTTTTTCAAGAGGACTTTGGACTTTTTCTTTGAAGACATTTCGCTTCTCATCCAAGAAGCTTCTTCACTTCTGACTAGATGGTGGGGGGAATGGAAGGATTTATACTCCTTGCAGACAGCTGGTCATTTGCATTCTTTTTAGAGAGTTGTTAAGGCCACCTGGAAGTTAAGGCCACCTGGACTCGCTGTCTGCAAGGAGTATAAATTCTTCCATTCCCCACCATCCAGTGAAGAAGCTTCTTGGATGAGAAGCGAAATGTCTTCAAAGAAGACCCAAAAAGTTCAGTTGCCTCTTGAAAAAGCACCTTTGGGGCAACCATGACCTGGATGACTGAGAATCTCCATAGACATTTGGTAGGCTAAAGAAATCCATCCCCACACACCTTCTAAATGCAGAGCTTTTGAGCTGAACATTGTCATAATAATTAACCCACTTGATTCTATACCTCTATCGTACGATGAGCATTGATCACTTTTGCTTGGAAATGTCAATGGAGATGGTTAATTCTGCGTTCGTTTGGCACTCCCATTACTCTTTTTATGTCTGTGCGTTCCTGTAACCATTTTTGTGTTGGTTTTCCTGTTTGCCTGTTAGTTGCTCAATAGTGCCAGCATATATAATAGAATAACAGAATTGGAAGGCAGCTTGGGGGTCTTCTAGTCCAACCCTCTACTAGGGCAGGAAACCCTATACCATTTCAGACAAGTGGTTGTCCAATCTCTTCTTAAAAACTTCCAGTGTTGGAGCACTCAGAACTTCTGGAGGCAAGTTGCTCCACCGATTAATTGTTCTAACTGTCAGGAAATTTCCACTTAGTTCTAGGTTGTTTCTTCCTTGGACTTTCTTATAGCAACTATAAACATTAAAAGGTTGAAAGAAATATGAACATTTTGCAAGGCAGGTATATCACAGTATATGTAGTTTAAATATCTATTAATGAGTGAGATGTGTCTTACATAGTCTAGAGGCAAATAACAATTTTACTAAACTAAATCATTTAGATCCAGTTATAATTGCCTCAGTTAATATCTCTTGTATCCAAATACTTCTTTATACTTTTCCTAATACTGCAGTTAATGGAAGTGAGTCTTTTCATATTCAGTACTGTGACTGTTTATCTTATTGCTGCAATTATAACCATGTTTAGCTTTATATTGTGAGATATTCTGGCTCAAGCTGTAGCTGGTTGCAATTGATACTGAATCCTTAAAGATGCTTTTATATCTAAGCTGTATGTTGTGTGTGTGGGGGGGTTGTTTTGATTATCACTATTAATGCAATATAGCATTTTAATTATACTAGTATCATACTTCATTTTAATTTTCTCATAATGCAGTAGTTTCCCGCCAAGTTAATTGTTTCATTGCACTATAAAATATAATACATTATAGTATACAGATAATAGCCACAAGTTTGGTGGCATTTCTACAATAGAAATTAGAAATGTTCTTCATCTAGCAAGTGTTATACATCTATTGAAAACCTATTGAATAATTTATAATTTTATAAAACTACTATGGTCGTATAATTAGTGTTCCTTTTAGGGTATAATTTGTTGACAGGATATTCCAGGATGATTTAGGCACATATCAGTACTACAGTAGAATACATGTATATCTCTACTTAATATAACTAGATATTAGTAGAGAATATATCATTACTGTCATGCATCAACGCATCCTACAGTATTCCATTGAAAAGATGATTTTTTTTCTTGAGATTCATGAGGTGAATGCATACCCAACCCCACCCAAACTAAAAATATAACCATACACTGAAAAGTTACTAGAATACAAATCTGCGTAATAATTTGACACTTTGAACTGTAATTGAATATGTTGAAAATTTATATGGTTGAAGTATGCTCAGGAAATCCAGAATCTTTAGAAGACCAGTACATTTATATTTTATATTAAGCTGTACGCTATATTGAATTTAATTTTTTTTCCAAATGAGTGACCATTGATATACATTCTCTTTTATTTTCTTTTTCTAGATACACTGTACTAGAGAACCTCATTGGATTGCATTATGCAACAGATTGATACAAACAACATTAGCTCAACAGCAGTGGGGCAGGTTGCTCCATGCTTCTCTCCAGGTAGGAATTCAACCATAATGGGGCAGAATTCTCCATGGAAATTGCTGGATAATGTATTTTTACAGGTATAGCTGAAAGAATGAGAACTTTATCAATGTACTGTATTTTGTGGGAATTTTGTGGGAATGTTGAAAGAAGTGCTTTCTGTAGCTTTAATCTGCTGAATAATTTGATTTACTGTATTTCCCTTTATCATTCCTGAAGACCAGTTTTATCTGCTGTGCTATGCAGAACATTGTTCTTTGTTATAAGCTAAACAACTGCACCTTGTGACAGTATTGCATCAAACAAAAGTATGTTTTACAGGGGTTAGGAAAGGATAAATTAGGGTATTAATAGGAATAAGATGAAATATAGAAGTTAGAGAGGCTTGAATTAAAAAAATGAGAATTATAGTCTGTTGGAGGTGCAGATAACATAATTTTGAGTAACAAGGTAAAAGGTAATGTTTCTGAGAGCCTATAGTGGTTTGACAGGACTGAGGGGTTTCTTTGTTTTTTCAGTATGTGTGTGTGTGTGTGTGTGTATATATATATATATGTATGTATGTATGTATGTATGTATGTATGTATGTATGTAGTTTTCATTTGAACAAATCAGTAGTGGCTCACTTGCATAGATTTGAAAGCTTCATAGACCTTTCTGATCTCAACTTTTATTGGTTGACTCAAGTATGTAACTTTCAGGCTTATGTTATCTCTTAAACTAGCAATGTTTTTCATCTGCATTATTTTTTGCGTACTTATGTCCTTTCTTTTTGTTGTTTTATTAGAGACACAACAATGGCCAGTTTCCATTAACCAAAGTTTGCTGTAATTTAATACAAAGTATCAGGATGATGAAACAACCAAACAGAACATTTCATCACACAAAGGTCAGGAGAAAGCAACATTTTCTGTTACAATTATGCTGTTCAAATATACTGGGCTACGGTTGTGGTCTTATTGGATCTGGAGATTTCTGGATTTGTGTACAAAAAGTGTGCCTAATTTTAGAGGATACCTTTATAGCATTATGTTTTTCAAAGGGGTTTCCCTATTTGTTGGATCTTCATAAGAAATGTAAGGGCTCTTCGTGCATTATTTCTGATTCTTTTTGAGCAGTGCTTGCTGATTTTAGAGGCAGAGGTATCTATGGACTACCGTAACAATGAAAAACAGCAGTATAGGCAGAGTCAGAGTTGTTGAGGGGCATCTGCAGAGTGGGGTAGTGAGTGATGCAAATTGTGTTATGACACAAGCCTTGCTACTTGTTATGTGTGTTATAATGTCACGCAAATTCGCAAAAGGGTAGAGTTTCATTATTCAAAAAAGACCCTCTTGATCATTTTGATGAAAGCAGCAAGAGCCTAAAGGCAGAACTGCAGATCTTCATGTGTTATTTATTATGGCTAATTAAAACAATGACTTTCTTAAGCATTGTAATCAGAGGTGGGCATCTAGCAAGAACATTTCAACAGGGCCTTCTGAGAGTTCTCCCCATGCAAAGCTACAGTGGAACAGACAGTAGGTGTTTTTGGTTGTGGCCAAGACACCTATAGTCCATGCTTTCAAAGTCTCTAGCTTTGGAGGGTTGCACAGCAGCCTTTCTGCCAGCCTTTCTTAAGGCAGTCAAATCAGCTTTATTTTTTTATTAACCTTAAGGTTTTGTGGCATTCACTTGGGGAGATTTTTTTCTTCTCAGTGGTGCTTGATTTTTTAAAATCTGTTTAATACCATTCCAAGTCTCCAGATTGGAGTAATTTACAAAACCTAGTAAGTAAATATTAATTCTCTACCTTCCCATCAGTAGCAGCAGAACTGCTATTGGAATTGTATTTATAAAGCACATACTTTTTCAATACATCCTTTCAATTACATAGTGACAAAATAGGATCTAGATAGCTTTAATAATTTAGAAGTATTTAGAAATGCATCTTGTGAAGTTAAAAATAAACAGCGTCTCCTTTATTCCATGTGAAATTTTAAATGGTACTGGTAGCCTTTAACTTACAACCATTTTTTTAGTGACCGTTTGATATTACAGGGACACTGAAAAAAGTGACTTATGACCATTTTTCATACTTATGACCATTGCAGCATCCCCATGGTCATGTGATCAAAATTCAGATGCTTGGCAACTGACTCATATTTATGATGGTTGCAGTGTCCTAGGGTCATGTGCTCTCCTTTTGCAAACTTCTGACAATCAAAGTCAATGAGGAAGCCAGATTCACTTAACAACTGTGTTATCTTAACAGCTGCAGTAATTCACTTAACAACTGTGGCAAGAAAGATCATAAAATGGGACAAAACTCACTTAACAAATGTTTCGCTTAGCAACATTAATTTTGGCCTCAATTCTGGTCATAAATCGAGGACTATCTGTACATAGCTTTTGGTGGAGAAGAGAAATATGGCAAATATTTTCTTATCCAACTTGATATATTGTTTCTACTGTATATTCAGGTATAGACATGGCCAAAAGTATTGGTACCCCTCCTCTTTTTCTCAAAGAATCTCAATTACAAGAATATGTTAAATCGGACTTCCGGCTGACGTTGCAAGATCAGACACGAGGAGCGGGACTCCGTGCTCCCGCGCTGAATTCTCACCATTGGAGGGCTCCAAAAGGAGCCAAAGCTACCTTGTAGATGTGGTGAAGAAAAAGAAGGGCGCCCTGCAGGTCGTGGAGGACTACCTAGGCCTCCTTTTTCCCTCTTATCCATGACGAGAAGAAGAGGCAGCCATTATGGCTGCTATGAAGCTGGGACAGCCGAGGTAACAAGAAAGTGTAGGAGTGGTGTAGAATGAACAGTGATTGGAACTGGGTGAGATTATTCTTTTTTTACCTACAACCTAAATCTAAAAGGAAAAAAACCAGGAAAAGAGACTCTTAGATGTATTTGTTAAAGCTGTGAATAACTACCTAGAGAAAAATCCCTGACCCAGAAGAAAGGAACTAAGGAGAGAAAAGTAAAAAACTTTTAAAACACAGAAAATTTGAGTTTTAAACTGGATAGGTGCTGGCTTGGGAAAGGCATCTTAAAATGCTGGAACTATTTACTTAAATATTTGATTTTACTTTTATAAATTTGGTCAAATACATGTCAGACTGGAGATACTGAAACTTAAGTGGGGAGCGTCACCTACTGACGAATGGAAAATGTACCATACTCTACAAGTCTGGGAAAAATTTGATAAGAGAATTAAACAATATTTGGAGGACAGGTGATATCTACTGTTCTATTTTTATCTACCTTATGACTACTGGAGGTTCAACTGTGAGAGCAAGAATCCTGGACTGTCTAAAAGGAACTGACTGATAAATCCTGGTATATAAAGAACAATGATTATATGGGACTGAATATATGGTTTTTGGACTATTGAGAAAGAGTAGGATTTATTAAAATAAGACGAGATGCTTTTTCAGGGGGAAATGAGTGGACTTTTATAAGAGATGGCATTGATGTCACAAATATTAATGATACTATGACAAAAAAACACAGGGAGTTAAGGGATCTGATACATGGTATAGATCGGAAAATAGAAAATGTTTCACAAGAAATAATGAACAAAGATCAAAGTGTCCAGGGAAAGGAAAAGGCAACAGAAAGAATGGAGGAAAAGATAGAACAGAAAAATCAGCAAATAAAACAAGAAGAGAAGAATGAAAGGATAATAAAGATAATAATGACTGATGAAATAAATCAAGGAAAAAATATCTTAAGAGACTTAAAAATGAAATCAGATAAGCAGGAAGATACTTTTGAAAGAAAGGTAGGGGCTTGGGTAGATACATTGGAGGTATCTGGCAGTATAAGATGGAAGAGATGGGAGAAATATTTAAACTAGATAGACAAAGATCCAAGAGAGGTATACGGGAGGCAAGCCAAAAAATGAATAAAAATTGAAGTATTAAAACAGGCAAGAGAGGATGGATAGAAAGGAACTGTCTTAGAAACAAAAAATAGGGGGGTTATTAGTATACACATTTTAATATAATAGAATAAAAATAATAACTAGATGGGAAGACCAGAGGTTGAAAGATGGTATTATATATATGTTCAGCTAATATTGTGATTGGCATTAGAATGGCATATTGAAACATGAAACAATTAAATATTGATGGATGATATCTTAATACAAATATGTGTATCAATACTAAAATCACAAAAGCTTGATTAACATAACAAATAATATTAATATCATTATTGTTATTTGTATCAAAATGAATGATACCCAGATGCCACACTGTTCATGCATGGATGTTGATGTAAAAAAAAAAAAAGAATATGTTAAGTCATACATCAAAAGCAAAATATCTGCTCTATGGAGTGCGGAATAAAGAATGGAGGGTACCATTTATTTGTGCCAGTTTCAACTTATTTCATAGCTAATTGGGATTCAGATTGTGCAGTAAAGGGATACAATGAAATCTAACACAGATGGGACGTCTCTAGGGTCTACATTAATTGGATTCAACATTTAGGTGGAAAGTATCTTTTTGCTTCATTTTTGCAAAAATAGTCATTGGGAAAAAAAATGGGAAAATTTGTGTCAATTCAGATCTGGCATTTAGAGCTGAATATAGTTTTAACTTTTTGAAATCTACGAATGAAAATGTGAATTTTATAATTTTTTGCTTTTATTATAGGTTTTTAGAAGTTCCGCTCAGCCATCTGAAGAGAAAGTAGGCACTTTCACAAAGATAATAGAAGCAATGGGATTTACAGGGCCACTAAAATATAAAAAATGGGTAAATATTTTTCTTCTTAAGTCTGATCCTCTTCTTCATAAACTTGTTACTTGTATTTGGTCTACATTTTGCTGGAACACCAAATTCCTAGTCTAGAGAAGTAATGACTGTATTTTATAGAATAATCCTATTCATGCTTATTCAGAAGCATTGAATTATCCTTGGCATACTTTGAGATAAGGATGTTTATAGGACTGCAGCTATTATACTTGAAGATCAAAAATGCTAATTTTGGCTGAATATTTTCTGCATGTTTAATTATGACATAACATGCTGTGGATTGACTTAACGTTTTTCTTCTTTTCTGACCTTTGAGTAGTCTTTGAATGGCTTTTAATCATGTTCATGATAGCAGGGCAGAAATAAATTTCTATATACTGATGTATTGATGCCACATAATAAAATCTCCAATTTACCTAGCAATATCTGTAATCACAGATTATAGATGCATGAGCCAAAGGGTATTTTTATGTGATCATCTCATCAAGGTTTACTTTAAGATGTTGTTTTAGGAAAGACTAACCATACAGTATTGTTTCTTGATAAGATAACACCATTTTTAAAGTACCTGACAGGATGTTTCAGATAAAGTCAAGAATGTTTACTACCATTGAATCTTAGAGTTAGAAGGGGCCTAAGAGATTAGCGAGTTCAGTACGTGCACACTACAGGATTCACCGCACAACCCCAGTTGATCTAGCCAGGATAGAGAATAATGCTCTGAAAAAAGCAGATCCCACTTAAATAATAGGATAAAATAAAATATGAAAAAATATTTCAATTTGGATTCTTGTACTGAGGTTAGGGTTAGACACTTTTATTTATTATTTTATTTTATTATTTTATTTATATGCCGCCCTTCTCCGGAGACTCAGGGCGGCTTACAATGTGCTAAGCAATAGCCTTCATACTTTTGTATATTTATACAAAGTCAGCTTATTGCCCCCACAAACTGGGTTCTCAATTTACCTACCTTAGAAAGGATGGAAGGGTGAGTCAACCTTGAGCCTGGCGAGATTCGAACTTACAGTAATTGCAGGCAGCTGAATGATAATAACAGGCTATTAGTCTGCTGCGCCACAGGCGCCTTTAGCCCGTTTATAACTAAATGACACTTCTATTTTTATGATAATGGTATCAATGAAGAATTGGCATGTTTGGAATAGGAAAAAATATAAGATTGGATGAATGTGTTCTAAATATAATGGCATGGGATTGATAATGCTTTCAGACCCAGTGTAATTATTCAAAATTCTCCTAAATTCAGTTTAGGCTGTGAACAGCCTAAACATCTCAGAGATTAAATACATCTGAAGGCTCATGTTAGTGGAAATGAAGTATTGCTAATTAAGTTATTCTAAACTGAATATTGTTAAATGAAATTATATAACTAGTTTAATATATTGTGATGCAATAATCCTTTTAGTTGGGTTTTTATTTTGTATGTTACCGTTTTGCTATTTGTGAGATGGGCAGTTATATAAATTGGTTTAGTTAATAATGCATATTTAGCTAATAATAAATGATATATAAATATGAATCTCAAAATATAGAGGTACATTTATGTATTTTTGCAGAAGTTTCTTTAGTAAAAAATAGAAATGATATAACATTGTACTAAGTATATGTCTTTTTTCTTCAGAAAATTAGAATAGCTGCACTACGCATGTATACATGCTGCGTGGATAAAATAGACTATGAAGAATTCTTTAACAGTAAGTTCTCCATCGTCTTCTCCTCTCTTCTCTCTTCGCTATCCTGTTATTTTGATAGAAATAAGATAGCTTACAAAATTCAGATCTTGCCATTTGCCTCCTCTGAATTGCTTTGTAAGGATTATCACACAGCCACATAATACATACTGAAAAGAAGATGAAGGAAATTATTTATATCTAATTGACAATTTCTTTAAACAAAATATATATGAAAATGCCATTACAACTGAGCACTGATTTTTTTGCTCACTGAGGCTAACAAATTTTATTCTAAGGCTGTGATGGCGAACCTATGGCACGCGTGCTGGAAGTGGCACGCAGAGCCATCTCTCCGAGCACACGAGCCATCGCCTGTTGCTCTTCCAGGTTCCAGCACGCTGGCCAGCTGGTTTTCATGCTCGGGGGAGCACTGGAAACTGGAAGAGCAGCCGCTCTTGTGTGTACCAGGAAGATGATCTCCTGGTTTCCGAAATGCGCATGTGCACTGGCCAGCTAGTCTTCGTGCCCACATGCGCGCCAGAAACCGGAAGATCAGGTGGCTGGTGTGCATGTGCGTGCTGGAAACTGAAGATCATCTTCCCGGCGCACACATGCACACCAGATGGCTGCTCTTCCAGTTTCCAGCGCTCCCGCACACGTGAAGACCTGCTAGCCGGCACGCCAGAACCCGGAAGAGCAAGGGGAGCAGAGCTACCAGCCAGGATGGGTGGGCTGGGGCTTCCCTCCCTCCCCGCATTCTTGCACGGCTTCTTTCATGGCTCCAACCCTCCAGTCCACGGCACTGACGCGCAGTCGTGGTCCAGAGCGCCTAACCGCTGGGGGCGAGGGGGCAGTAGCAGTTCTCGCGCTGCTGATTCTGGCCGGATGCTGGAGCAGCCAGGAGGAGGAGCTACCATCAGGGAGGCGAGCTGCCCCAGGAGGGCCGGAGGAGAGCTCAACTCCTCATGCCGAGGGCCTGGCTCACCAGCGGAGGAGCAGCTGCAGGGGCCAGCCAGTTCCCTCCTGCCCCTTGCTCTGCGGCTGCGGCTGCTGCTCTTCTGCGGCTGTGGGGCTGCGCAAGACTGAGTCCGCGCAGAAGGAACGTCTGTCCGGTGCTGGGATAAGAGGTATGCCAGCCGGAAAGCGGTCACGCTCCCCTGGCAGAAGTGGAAGAAAGGGGGCCTGCGTTGGCTTGTTCTTGGTGGTGGGCTGGGGGGGATTCATCCTGGCCAGAGTTCGGGTTTCTCTTCTGGTTTCTGGAATGCACATGTGTACCGGCCAGCTGGGCGGCTGCTCCTTGGGTTTTGGCACTTGGTGCCGAAAAGGTTCGGCAACAATGTTCTAAGGCATAAGTTTTTGTGAGATGCTGCTCACTTCATCAGATATAGGGAGTAGCTTAACTGATATAAGATTTAAATATATTGGGATGGGAAAGGGAAAGGGAAAGGGAGGGGAAGATAGATGAAGATTTCATGGAAGACCAGTTATAGGTTACATAACTTATATACATAGAGGTTATACATTTCTGAATTGTAATGTGTTAAAATCTATTATGATTATTTACACCCTTATTATTTTCATTCATCTCCAATCTTGAAATGGGAGAGAAATAGGATTTCTGTTATCTCTGTTAGCACAGAAGTGTAGACGGTTGTCAGAGTCAATTCAGAACTATCCCTCTATTCCTACTCAGTTAGTTTACTTGGGCTCCAGCAGGAAAAGCAAGAAGGATGTGGGACCATGACAGACAGACATGGGCTACAGGGAAGTGTCAGACTGTAGCTTCTTGTTTCTGTAAAAGCCATTGCCAGACATTTAAGGGAAGTCTGGTTGGGAAGGGGAGCACCATCTCAGACCCTGTTCTCTTATCCCCACAGGAGACCCACAAGACGTCTATGATTAATAGAATTGTAACGTGCAACGTGCCCCAATAAAAATGAAACATCATTCCTTAAAAGGAATTATGCATCCCCTGAAATATTTGGCACAGCTGCTTAAAAAGCTTGCCCAGGTCATCTTTGAATTGGTTGTCTTTAGATTGACTAAAAATCTGAATATAAAATCACTAAAATCCCATGGGATTTAATAACTGAGTGAGATTTCATAAAGGCTTTGGACAGAGCACTTAACACCATTGTGAAAGCTCGTAAGATGTTGCCTAGAAAGATTGCTGACTTTGAATTCCTATGTTAAGTAATGCCCAGTGATAATTTATGGTAATTATATGATATACACAAAAATTGTTTTTATACCACATTGCTTAAAATGTATCATGTGGTTTGTCACAAAGTACTAGTTTATCAAAAAGCAAATTGCAGAGTCCAACATATTCCCTACTAACACAAACATTAAAATACTGACTCACCATGTTAATATACATGGATAGTTTTATCCACCAGCACCAAAACTCTGATCTCCTCCAGTTTCTCTCAAGTTTTATAGGCTTACGTGTCAATCTAGCACTGGAAAAAAAAGAATTACCTTAGGTATGCACATGCATATGTGCAGATTTTTTCCTCCTTGTATGTGCAGAGTAGATGTGTATGCAAGCCAATTCATGCATGTTTTTACATGTTTAAGTATAAAATACATTTTCACTCACTACATTCATTTTTAAGAATTACAGATCCCTGACACTTTCAACTCTTGGTTTTTAATAGCACAACTTCATGTCTGGTAAGTAAAGCTCTTTAAAGTTACATTTACTACAACTCTTGTATCAAGAAAAGGAGAAAATTGTCATTTGGCTAAACCATGTTAAATGTGTGCCAGATTTTTTTTTTAAAAAATTTCAACATGCTATTTCTACTAGTTTCTTCACTCTACTAGTTTAAAAGCTTCATTCAGCCTGAATGGAAAAGTCTTTTATTTATCTGTTTTTAGGAAAAGCTCACATTTACGTAGGAGTTCTTTGAATTGTGAGAACTTGTGGTAACTTGACTTACTAGTTGTCAGAAGCCTTTAACAAATTATAGCATTAACATTTACATTTTTACCTCTAAAACCTAACTACAGGTTATATGAGTGCCAAGTTGGTTTCATGTGGAATATTTAACACCTCAAAGTGATTTTTTCCTTCATTAGTTAAATAATCATCCAAGAAAAATAACTAGGCAAAACTTAATTTTTAACTAAAGTTAGGGGCTTGGGAAGGTCAGAATGATAGAATAATAAATAATAAAGAAAGGAATCATTATTTTCCATTTGTTTGCCTTTTAGAAATTAATTACATTAGATGTAAATTGTTTTGTAAAAATATTGACAAATTAATTTTAACAATACATTTCATTGTTTTACAATAAATTTTTTGTGGTAAGTACTTCTGAAAAAAATTCTTATGTTTATTTTTAAACATATTTAATGAAAACCTTAATTGGAATATGCTACCATAAATAAACTCTTGTGACTTTTAAAAAGAATGTTTCTATTTTTTTTCCTGTTTTCATAAAGTATAAATGCAATTCTGTAGTTTACTTAGAATTACCTCTCACGTAGGTTAGCAATACCAGTTCTCAAGTTAGTGAACATTAGTATGAACCATATTCTAAAAATAATGGCTTGGCTATTTTCATATTTTTGAAGGTGGGCAACATCAAACAAATAGTCGCTGTAATTTATTTTGTCAAATAACTATTTTTTGAAAAATGTGTTTAAAAAAGATGATAGGTTAAAATAAGCAACAGTAATATCCTTATTATAATGAAGGAAGTAGAAGAATGAATATGTGAATGAAAAATCTGTACTTGCTTTACGAAAAAAAGTCACCATTTCCTGTTGTGCCATACAATGTTATATTTATCAGAATCAAAATAGTTTTGGTGATGTATACAACTTTAGCTTCAAGAAAAATGTCCTTCACCAGTTAACTCCCAAGATTCCCAGGAAGCATGGCTGATAATGAGGAGTGATGGAAGGAATTTAGTAACACGTTACCTAGTCCAGTTCTAATTTTCCTAGCCTTGCTACCTAGATCTGCCCAGGGCTTCAGTTCCAGGATTGCCTGGAATTCATTGAAGAAATAATTTGGCTAATGTATGGAAAGAAAATACATTGATATATATAACAATGATTGATTTGTCAGGTCTGAGGAGAGAAGTCAGCACTAGAGCATGGTAAAATCTTTGTTTATGAATTGAGAAGCTGTGTAAATTATGAAATATGAATTTGGAAAAATGGATATCAAAGCAAGTATATCTGGTTTCTAAACTATGATAATGCAGCGGAATGTTCACTTAAGAAATTAATAAGTGGGTAAAGAAAATTTCAAAAACTTATAAAATTATTAACTGAATGTTTAAATGTAGCCTTATGGTAAAAAATAAGTTTTGCAGCTGTGTTGATCTGGCTAGAAAGTCTGTCATTTTAATCTCAAGTGGCAGTTAATGTAAAGGGGAGACTCATTCCAGTTTCCATGACCTCATTCAGAGTGTTGCTAAATTGCTGTGTGACAGCACAATGCATCTAAATTCACTGCAACTTTTCAAGCATTGCGTTAAAGGCACGTTGGGAATTAGTGTAGATTTTTATTTCAGACAGTAATAATTGCATTAGTTTCTGTGATTTTTTAAATTAGTACTATGCAAGGCTTTGTCTTTGCTTCCAGAAAGGTATGTGTCAGGACTGTGTTGGCTCACCAATTTACATCTCTTTAAAAGCAGACCTTTATTTTCTCAGGACTGTGCAGCAGGGAGCTATTTTAAAGAGTTATTGAATCCCATTTTTTAACATGGCAATTGGAGGAGTGGTAGATTATTGGGCACAGTAGCTATAGTTGTATGCCTCAGTCCCTCCAACTAGCTGGTATTAGTTTACTGCCACATCTTGTGGCACAACTGTAGTCCAATTGAAAGCTGCTCTCCAATGAAGGGGTACAACAATGTAGTGTGCTGGAGGGAAATGCCAGGAAGGGATGCTTGCTTGTTATCATGAGAAGATGGATCATGGTGTGAGAGAACATTCTGCAACAAATACATCCATCCTGGCTCAACAACAAAAAGGGTTTAGTAAAAGTCTGCTATTTTGAAGACCTTAGCAAGCCAGCAAGAATTTACTTATTCTCTGACAGCTTTGTGTTTTTAGTTGGAGGTACAAATCCATCCAAGGGTAGTGAATCCCCAGAATTCTGTTCCTCCCATCCTCACACCTGATTATTATCCAAATACTCTTACTCTGATTTTCCCTTCACATGATCTGATTTATCCTAGAAATTCATATACTTTTGCCACATACAAATATGCACAGTGTGCTCTACCTGGGGCTGCCATTGAAGAATACTTGAAACCGCATCTGATTTATAATTCTATGACACCTCAGTTAGTAATTGCTCATATAACTCCTTTTCTGGTTGCCAGTAAGCTTCCTTGTGCAATTCAAGGTTTTTCCATCAGCAAGATCTGGTACACTGAGAATGTTCCAGGTCTCAACTTTAAAACGGTGCCATTTGATATTGTTCTAACACAAACTCTAGCATTAAACTCTTCTCTCTAGGAGGGGCATTTTTATTTTGCCAAAATCTGAAAATTTATAAAAATGGACCAAAAGAAGCAAAACAACTATTTCTTATACATTTAGATTGTATTTCCTACCTGTGGTTCATGCTGGTTTAATTGTGTCTATATTGTTGTTTTTTTGATGACCATATCTTTTCTTTTATGCACCAAGACAAATTCCTTGTGTGTCCAATATCACTTGGTCAATAAAATAGTCTAGTCTAGTCTATTTTCTATTCTATTCTATATATTACCACCCACACAGTACTTTCAAAATATTGTCAAAATCCAAAATTTAGAATAACCCATGAAGAACCAGTACCTCTTTTAATACACTGAATTGTTAGCTTCAAGAGTGACGTTGTTTTAGCACAGAAATTAAAAGTCCTTGATACATACATTGGATTTGTTCTCTTTTTCAAAGGAATTGATTCTTTATTTGGAAGAATTGATACCAAAAGATATATGGTAACCTTACATATTCTCATTTTAGGAGACGGCCTGATTTCCATGTTTAGTTGAATATTGATTCTAATGAATTGAATCTGTGGCTTCAGTCTTAACACATATTTGCCTGGGATTAAATGTTAGTTGAAAACAATTGGAGTTTTAAGTACATATGTCTAAAAGTGAGATTCTGAATGGATTTTCTTTGCTGCCTTTTTGATAATTTATTAATATTGCAGCCCTATAGCTGGAAGACAGCTAAAAGAAATCATATAAGTAAATCAGCCACTTTCCTGTGATCTGTAGAATGTTGTGACTGTGTTCTGTGGAATGCTCTACTGGAAGTTGTGTTATTTTATATTCCAAAATGATTTTACTATGTACTCTTAAAATCAGAATTTTTACCATTCTCTTAAAATTTGTTTCATTTTTGGTTTATTTCTTTTCAATATATTTTCCATCTTTATTTTTGTATGTGTCTGTATTTTTAAAAAATGATTTGCTTTCCTCTAGGATGTGCTTAGTACGAATGAAACAAGAGGGCCGAGCAGGAAAATACATGTGTTACTATATAGTATATGCTATGTGGGAAGATGCTGAGCAACGTGGGAAGGTTATGGGAGTGAGTATTTCTTGATATGGATTCATTTTTTTAAAAAAATTGATTTATATGCCGCCCTTCTCCGGAGACTCAGGGCGGCTTACAATGCGTTAAGCAATAGCTTTCATACTTTTGTATATTTATACAAAGACAGCTTATTGCCCCCACAAACTGGGTCCTCATTTAACCTACCTTAGAAAGGATGGAAGGCTGAGTCAACCTTGAGCCTGGTGAGATTCGAACTTACAGTAATTGCAGACAGCTGGTGTTAATCACAATGCTTTTAGTCTGCTAAACTACCAGGCCCAGTAGAACACTCCATTGAACACTTAAGTATCTTCTTCATTCTATTTTGTTCATGAATACACAATAGAATTATATTAGGGACGTATGTGAAGAAAAATTGGAGGCTAATGTGCGTATGAAAGTAGTATTGCTCAGACTGGCAAATTACTTCATCTTAGCTCATGCCTTGACCCTTTTCTACGTTTCGTCTCACACACGCACACACCCCGGCAGCGGTTGAGGCACAATGCTATGTTCATTATTATCACAGAAATGGAAAGATGTTGCTAGTAGAAAATCCCAGATTGTTTTAAACTTGAAATCCCAAATATGAAAATAATTTAATAAATACTACTTTACTTAATAGTGCTATGAACAGTAACAACAGCAACAACAATAATAATAATGTATAGCTGAGTGACCTTGGGCCAGTCATTCTTTCTCAGCCCAAGTTACCTCATAATACAAATTGTATTAGTATTTTCTGAATTTAAAAACAAATTCTCAATAACTCAACTTATGTATTAGTTTTAAAAAGACTTGCTGTTTAATTCAGAACAATTCACTTTTTTGTCACTTTTTTATCACTTTTGAAGAATTTATAGCAGAGAGAGTAAATCTCTCTTTTAAACAGTAAAAATTAAAGATGCATTCCAGGCTAAAAGAGAAATTACAGTCCATGTATATAAATTGAATAGTATAAATTGATTACTATACAGCCTAGTGGTGGGATTCAAAATTTTTTACTACTAGGTTCTGTGGGTGTGACTTGGTGGGCGTGGCATGGTCGGCACAGCAGGGGAAGGATACTGTAAAATCTCCATTCCCTCTCCACACCAGGGGAAGGATACTGTAAAATCTCCATTCCCTCCCCACTCCAGGGGAAGGATACTGTAAAATCTCCATTCCCTCCCCACTCCAGGGGAAGGTTATTGCAAAATCCCCATTTCCTCCTGATCAGCTGGGAAGCAGAGAATAGATGGGGGCGGGGCCAGTCAGAGGTGGTATTTACTGGTTCTCCAAACTACTCAAAATTTCTGCTACTGGTTCTCCAGAACTGTTCAGAACCTGCTGAAACCCACCTCTGATATAGCCAGTCAGTAGTTTTAACAGTATAAGTGCCATAAAGAAATATAAGGTCCAGCTATATACAGTTGTTCAATGAAGCTTTCTTTAAATGCAAACTTTAGAATAATTTTAAAAAATAACATTGCTGAAGAAAATAAAATCAAGAAAGTAATTTGGAAAAGCAAGTAAATGCTACAACAAATTGCATGTTGTGGTAACACATAGCTAGTGTATACATAGAGTTGCTTTATGAGGGAAATGGGCAGTCTCTAAATATGATAAGGAAATTACAGTAAGTAATGTAGAAATGATATATGATTATAGATTGAGATATGGCCATTTTCTTTAGTTTTACAACTTGCTATTTGATGTTACCAATGTGAGAACATCATGATTTGAATCAAGGCATTTTCATTTCCAACTTATGCTTTTCCTAGTTTTAAACAGTATATTAATTCATAGACCGGCTGTTAAAATTGCTGCAATTTGAATCTTAGCTGCAAAATGTTGGGACCCTTTAACCTGGGTTCTTTCAACACTTTTGATTGTTGGCAAGAGGGAACCAAAACTTGACACAGCTGTAAAAACAAAAAGAAAGCCTTTGGCCTCAGCAATTCTACTGGTGCTGGCAGGTTTCATATATAAATTTTATTCTGTTGCCCCTAAAACTCGAAGTTACTTTTGTTGGTTACATATCAGGTGGGTCCAGTTTTGTGGCTAACCAGTGTTTATCTAATTTTTCCACTTCTGATTTTTCTACCAAACTTTTAAAAAAGCATAAAAATTAGTTTGATATTGTGATTTAAAAGTGTTAATTGTAACATTAGGTATCATTAAAAAAAAACTCACTCAAAAACTCAAAACTTTTTAATTCTGGCTGTGTAATTTACAGACACAGTTGTCAAAAATGCCAGCTATTCAGTTTTGTGAGTTTGAGCTAAAACATAGGCTTTATTTTTGTAAAATGTAAATATGTAAACTGCTGCATAAAAAACAATACTCACCTCAATCACCACTACCATCATCTTGATAAATATGACTCAATAAGGTAAGCATATGGGTAATCATATCCTATTTTATTATCTGAATATACATGAATATTTTGCTTATGCATTGAGTTTCTATATTTCTCTTCTTTTGAGTTGCATTACAGTTTTAAATGATGTTTATATTCCATCCAAATAGGGATATATAGTGGATATCAGCTTGAGAATCAGAATATTAAATCATACTTCGAGGTTAGCTTCTCATCATCCCATCTTGTTCCAAACTGGTGGTCATAATGTTCCATTTTGATTTAAACAAAAAGTTGTGTCTAATTAAAGGTTTTGTGGCTTAATCAGTTTGCTGCAGGTGGGATGCTATAAACAGGTTATGCCTAACTTCCATTAAGCAAGGTATAATTGTCTATAATTGTCTACAGGCTCTCTGTGAGACAGAGGACTTCATAGTAATTTGTAAATTGACTCATAGTCTGAGAAATATAAAAGTTAGAAATCTTTTAGAGTAGTGGTGTACAAGAGTGGAGTGGGGTTATTTTTCTGAAATAAGGGCCACATTTGGGTTGAAAGCTACACTCAAAAAGCTAGGGAATCAGCCTGAACAAAAAATTAAGTTGGTTTCATTTAATTTATCTTTACATTTGATTTAATTTACTATTAACTTTAGTTAACACAAATGTAGTTACTTTCCAATCATGTCAATTCTTCTGTCAGTAAAAAATATAATTTGTTACAAAAGTTAAAACTCTTGTGAAGGCCACATCTAAGGTTTCAGGAGCCATTGATCCTGAAATCACAAAGTCTACATTTTCGTTATAAAGCAAAGTAGTCAAACAATGGTATCAGAAATGTACTTGGGCCTGTACTTGTGTTCTGCAGCTCTCAAACTTTGAAAATTGACATCATGTTATGCTATCATGTTGAAGCAGGGAGGAAAACGTTACCATAAGCTCTTAATGCCCATGTCACATAATAAAAAAAAGACAAAAACCAGCATACTTTTAAATGGCCTTATTCAAGTAAGTGATGCATTTCTGCATACTTTGAATCATTGTGAATCTATAGCAGATCTCCCCTCTGCTAATGTGAAGTGCCAGTTCCACAAAGTTGTTCATTCTCTGTTCTAGAACTAAGCATTTTGGCTAAAAACCTGTCAGTGAATTCTGTTAAGTGGACCCTGCTGATTTTTCTCAGTTATTTTTCAGTTGCCTCAATGAAAAGATGATGCAAACCTCTTTCTCGGGTACCAGATGGGAGCATTTTCCAGGCTATTTCTTTTCATTGTAATCCAGTAATTGCCTTTATGTTATAACTTGTGGTACAGATTCTCAGCATTTAATGGTTTATGGTTCTGAAAGTTGTTTAGGCACCTTTAGAAAGTAAGTGGTATTGTAGTTACTTGCTTGGGTTCTCAGATTTATACAAAGCAGGCATGGCATGGTCATTTTTAATGTATTTATTTCTTTTAGCAATAGATTCTGTACTATTGTGGTCTCTGCTTTTGAGTCCATACCATTGCCCACTTTTATGATCATATAAGGAGTTATTCTTTACAATTCGAGAAATTATTTTTTTTCTGATTTTGTTGTTTGGAAGCTTATGTAGTCAATGCTGTAATTGGAAACCAAGAAACCAGTAGAAGAAACTACATTTGATATCATTGCTCCTTCTCTTGATCTTGGAATACATCCTCTCCATGATGCTTACTCTATACTATGTGTATAGATGACTGCTTTTTCAGAAAAGCACCTGAACTTGCAAAATATGTTTTTTAGAGTCGATAATTAATTACATAACATATTCTCTTTTCTCACAGTAAGTACTAACATTATACAATTATATTGTGGTGTACTGTCCTTCCTTGGGGAACCTTGACTTGATACTTTCTACACACAGTAAAAAATAGGAAAGCCTTTATCCTTAGCATTCTCACACTTTTATTCATGTTCTTACTGTCTCAGCAGCAATTGAAACCTTGAATTTAAAGGATGGATCTTTTTTCTCTTGTCCCTTTTTCTTGCTTTTCCAGGGGATAACATGTACAATTCACCAACTTTCAATAATATTATTCTCCTGAATGCTTCTAAACTCACATGAAGAGCCATCTAAAATTGTACAGTCAAATAAATTTTGAATAATATCTATTATAAATTGATTTATGCAATATCAAATAGAAGTATACCTACAAGTTGTTGAGATATCTAAACCATTGTTAATGTTTACTTATCCCCGATCTTCATTTTTTAAAAAATTTCAAGGAGAGTTTAAATCTTGTAGAAACTGTGTGCAAAGATCGGATTTTGAAATTAGTATTCCTTGTGGCAAATAAACATTTATTTTAAACAAAACATTGCTCTCATGTTGAAGGGGCGCTGTAATCCCAGTACATCTAAGACTTGTTTGTTCAGTATAAAATCCTGATTTGTAGCTGAGCCTGCCTTAAAAATTGTACAAGATGATAGGAGCAGGAAGGGGCCATCCAGCCCAATATGCCAACCACATTTTAATTTATCTTAATCCTACCTTCCTGCTTTTCCTCCAGACCACTCAGGCCCCTCCTTTTCCAGAAACACATTGAAGTGTTTCTTGAATTCATGTATTGATTCTGCACATGGAGTACAATGAAGTCTTTGTTTTATGTTAGGTAGAACTATTTATACTTGGTAGCCCCTCTTACTTTCCCTCATTATGACTTGATTTCACTGAAGTTTACTAAGGTTACTTCATACTGCACTAGTAAAGCGGAAAGAATCTGGCTATAAGCAACTAAAATAAAACTTCCAATCCTTTCTTTTCTTTTCCTGATTTGCCAGAAGATGTCCTGTCCAGTTGTAGTAGTTACAATTAATATATTCTGAATTTCATAGCTGCCCAAAGTAACAGAAGTCTAAAGTAACAAATTATATAATGAAAAAGAACCTGTAAATTTAATTAGAATTGTTAACCAAATTGAAACCCAAATATAGGAATCAAGATAATCCATTTCATCCAAGATTGTCTGTGAGCTAACTTCCACAAGAACTTTCCTAAAAATGAAGGTTGGAGACTAGTACTCTCTAGTGAGATGTTTTTAGGATAAGGTATCCCAATGTCTTTCTCCCTGTGAAACATTGAATGTTAACTTCAGGACTGCCTATTCCAGTTAGAATTTGTCCACTCAGTGTATTCTAACATAGAGTAGTTTCTGATGGTCTATATTTGATGAGAGGGAACACGGAGGCAAGCATTTTCTGTAAGAGCTCTCCACCTCAGAGGCAAGAGTGACCTCATTGCTCATAGCCTTTTGAACATTTGTTTAAATATAGTTACCTCAAAGGGGAACAGATTGTCATTCTAAAAGGGATGTGACATTTCGAATGTTGTTTGTTTTGTATGTTGTTTGAATGGTTGTTTGAATAGTGAACCATTTGGAGTAGGATACAATTGAAGTCTAAAAGCCCCATAAATAAAATATTCACTCTTCATCTTATTGGCATTGGCGCTATAGGTTTTGTTTCTGCTGGTTTACCTTCTGGAATGTCCCAGGGTGTTCAAGGGTGTCCCAGGTTCAAGATGTGGAAAGAGGCCGTTTCAGGGCAATCACGTTGAATATCCGTTTTCTCTGAATTCCAGAGACTGACCAGTTGCTGAGACTATAAAATTCTTGAGAAAATCCCTTAGAGCAACAGATTTGGTATGGATCAATTGCAGTGGTACAGTGCCAATGAATTATAAACTCATCAGAGTGCGGTCTGGCTATGACATGATGTCCACTTTCAAATTACAAACCCATCTATTTCAAAGTAAAGACTAGACATTTAAGACAAACCCATGGATGTTGTGAATTCCTAAATCATTCCAGACTCCACTCTAAAGACATGGGAACTGAAAGCTCCTAGCATTAACAGCAGAAGAATCTAAAAGTAGCCCATTGATAAGAGAGGTCTTCAGGTAGAGAGTTCAGTAGACATGCTAATAAGCAGAAAGGTAAACTGGACAGTAGAACTTTTACAAACCCTTTTTCCTACAGTCCAGTTTCAAATACTGATAATCTCATCTGTTCTCTTCACCAAGATATAAAGAGGACTAAAGTCTATTGAAAGACCACCCTGGCACCCATTTCTGACTAAGTTTTATTCCAGATATCTGCTATACCAAAAAAGAGTAATAGGGTAGTCACCATTTGATTTTGAAATTTGGTGAAACTAATGCTTCTTTGTTTCTAAATTCTAAATGGTCTTCCGATCTCTGTTGTTAAAAGAATATCGCCTTATATTCCTTTCTTTAACTGATGTGTATTTCCGTATTTTGTTAGGGTAATGTCAATACCCAACTGAGGTCAAAGTGATTCATACCAGTTTTATGTCCTTCTCTTCAGCATTGCTCTGATGGATACCATTCTTGTTTATGAAATGCAGGGTGGCGGTGCCTACATTTTGAGCATACATTATAATGATATCAATTCATTCAGCTTTATGCAAGACCTCACCTCTTATCAAAAGTTCCCCTCAAGGAAAAAAATGATAGTTTTCAGTTTATCTCATTGAGAATCTTGCTAATCCATTGATTTATAGAAACAGGCTCTTTCTTTTCAATCTCCTTCATTGAAATCAAAGTACTGAATTTTGTTCCAAATGTGCAAGTTTAGAAAATCCATAAAAAACCTTTAAGACTGGCTATCTCCCAATAATGTTTCAAGTTGCGTCAATTAATAAGTGGCCCCCTCTCTCTAATATTAGAAAGAAAAATATTTGCCTGATTCCAGAAGACATTGGATGAAAACTTTACCATAAAGTATCCCTTGTATGTATCTGTCATTAGAAATGCACAAACTTCTTAGAATTCGCAAAGACAGTACTGGTGGGATTGATGAACCATTTGGCTGTTACAACTGAGGAGCAATCTATTTATATAATAATATATAAATAAATGTTGAAGACTGGAATTCTCCAGGATTCTGGTCAACTTACTCTGTAACATTTTGTGGGTTCACTTTTTTCCTTTTACTTGAGGGCAGAGCTAGGGCAAAGAAATAATTTTTATTCACTTCAGAAAGGTTACAGCAATAAAGAAACTCTTGTTAATATCAAGGAGCATGGCAGCCAGGAGTTTTCACAGTCTGGCATTGTTTGTTTTACCAGCAATTTGGAACCTTCTGCACTCTTAAAATATTGGCAAGAAAATCTTTAACTGTTAACTGTTTTGTGGCAGGCATGCCTTGTGTAAAAGAAACCCTTGAAGAAGCAGAATTCTCTTCCTCTACTTTTGAAAAATGTGGGAAAAGTTAAAAATCCTGTAACATATATGCCGTCTTTTATGGATAATTAAAATGTCCATTTAAAAAAAAACACAGTCCAGAAATGTATAAAAATAACAAGAAATGTGTCAGAAATTACTAATAGATGGATTGGGGAAAAAAGAAGGATAATTAACAATCAAGTGTATTTATCTCTTTATAATATGTTGGATGAAAACACTGAAATGTTCAAATTAGTCATTACCAATTGCTGATTGTAACAAGAGAAATGAAAGGGGCCTTAGGTGTATGTGCTTTCCCTTCTTTTCTTCCCTTTGGCTACAAGAAGACATTTTGCTTTTGTTTTTGATTAACTATAGTTTAGCATAACATCCAAATGGCAGTGCGCTGTGATTAGTTACAATTATTATTACTTTGAAATAGACCATTGTTGGTCTATCTTGTTTTAATCATAATTGAGCTAATCGTGATTTGCATCAGAATGTTACTCTGAAATAAAGTCTTCTTGGGGCTGTGCTGTATGAAAAAGCAGAAAGCATGTACACCCAATGTTTGTTCCTGCATGTATTAATCATAGTTTATATGTTATCTCTGAGTACAATGAAGGAATCTTTTCAAAGATAGCTTTCCTATGTTATATATAAAACTAAGAATCTTAGCACATTTTGAATGAGTATCTTTTAACTCCTTAGTTCTGACAATCTGGAAACAATTTTTAAGCTCTAAGCATGCATATTTATCTGGAAGTTAAACACTGTTGGACTCATTTGGGCTTAGTTGTATCTAAAATTGCACTGTATACCTTCTGAAAGTAATCTTGAGCCATAGATTCCAGTGGCCTTTAATGCATCTGTGCTTAATTTATATTTTTGGGGATTTGGGGCACAGCCCTTAATCTGAAGCTTTCAGAAAACTTCTAGGCTTCTAGAATGATTGACTGTTTTCTCCTAAGATTCCTCACTTACTCTGATCAAAAAGCCAATATGAAAGTAATTCCAGTCCAAATTGTGGTCTTCACAGATCTATGCGGGACTTATTTTGCAGGAGAATAAGATTTAGCTATCAGCAATTATAAGTCTTCCACTATTCATAACGTTTGCAACAGGATTGTAATTTAAGATGTAATTATTGTTGAAAGCTAGATGTTGAGATTTGTGCAGTTCTGGGAAGATAGGATTGAGACAGATTGTTCAAAGAGTCCTCTCTTAAGTTTATTTTCTTTAATGAAGTCCTGTGTCTCTGGAGTTAGTCATAGAGTTTCTCCATATGAGGATAGCCCCCTTAAAATTGTGCTGTTATCCAGGGTACACTCCCCCTTCTCAGTAAAAGACTCATCCTTTTATTTATTGGCATGCTTGCTTAGCTTTCTTATCTCAATAATTCTTTTTAAAGATGCCCCCCTTTTTGCTTTAAAACTGCTATGCAAGGGATACGGTGTAAAGTGCGATTATTTTCTTTGCCTCTTGTAATATTTGTATTATGTGTTAAATAATCCTTATGGTAACATTTTTATTGCATAATAAAAATGCATCATAAATATATTATCTTGTAAGAGAGCTGCTCCCCCTGATAGAAATACGATTTATTCAGAAGCATAGTCTGTTGAGAAAAAAACATTGTCTTGAACATGCCTTCAAAGAACAATTGTGGTTGGCTGCCACGTTGCTTTTTGTTTAATAATATGGCATACTGTCCATACATTGCAAACCTATAGTAAGCTCAGTATCTGTACAAGCATCCTTCTCTTCTATACATCACAAGTCTTTCATTTTATATAATTTTATGTTCTGTGCTATCTAAAGCAAGCAAGTAGGTAAGAGACTGTAGTTTTCTTGTGCTGTTTTTGCCTCTAATACCAGTCTAAGTCAGAGAACACATTGCTTTTATCTTTCAGGTTAATTCTCTTATCCTAAGAAGAAGTCTGAGAACCTTGACAGAAGTTTTCTATGCATCTATTTTTGGATATGATGAGGTAATGGTAACAGTTACATTAAAGTTGAATATATATAGAACAGAAACAAAATATCTGTTTGTATTAACGTGAGCCTCGTTGTGGGGTCAAATGCCCTGAATATTTGTTAATATTTCCTAATATTCAATTTCTGCTATTGGTGAGAGGTGAATGAAGCTAAGAGAATGTGCTGTGGCCACTGGAAAACTATCATAGATTACAAAATTGAAAAGGTCATAAAACTCAACCCCTTGTATTAGAGAAATCCAAAATAAAATATCCATGATGGATGCCTGTCTGGTCTCTACTTGAACATCCAGTGAAGAGGACCCCACTCTGTCTCATATCTATAGCATCTCTTTGGGAAGTTGATACCAAATTGTTCATAGGAGTCTGTATTTTGCTTGAGATTTAACTTTTTTGCTCTCTGTTGAATTGTATTTGTTTTAATACCTGCTCCTGAATAACCCATCATAATGTTGAATCTGCTACCTGGATCCCCTTTTTTCTAGCCTTTCTTGATTACACATTCTGCAGTCCTGTCTATAGCTGTTAGCACACAATATTATTTTATGTAGAATAGTTAAGAGCTAATGTTGTATTTAAAAACTATGTTGTTGTCGACAGGTACTACAGGCCCAATTGTCCTTTTTATTTTGTTTTCCTTAAATATTTTAAAAATAATCTTTATTCTGTTTAGTAAAGCAAATAAGGGCTTATGTTGAAATGCTTAGAGGTTGTTAGAGGAGTAGACTTGACCATATTAAAACAAATTAGCTATGGGTTCAGGGACCCACGCTTGGGGATTGTCTAGCTTTACCAAATAGGTTTTAAGAACATTATTATGGTTATCCATATTTTAGTCTCCTCCTTTGGACTTCTGCAATGCATTTTATATGGGGTTACCCTTGAACTGTTTAAAAGCTACAAGTAATCCTGATTCTGCAAATAATTAAGTGATTGTGGTACATTATTTCCACTGGGCAAACTGCAGCAGCTGCTGTTTGGCTTCCCAGTGAATTTTTAAGATGTTGATAGTCATTCATAAAGCCCCTCTTGGACATGGTCAACCTGCTCCAGGTCCCCTCATTGAAGATCTGCAATTTTGTGAGTACCTAGTGTGTTCTCTGCTTATGTAATTCTAGTATATTGCTTTGAGTCATCTTACATGTGTCTTAGTAATCTAATAAATAAAAATGTAAAGAACAATATTTTTGACTAGGATTTATCTTATTCAAATGGGCCGATTTGGCAACTTCTTCTGGGAAGTAGAGCACACTGTGACAGAAGAAGACCCATTGCTGGTCTTCCCTACAGAGGTGAAAATGAACAGGGTAGTACTAACCTTTCTATTTAGCAGTCAATGTATTAAAAAATAGCTAGGAGAAGGTAAGAAGTGAAGCATGATCAGATATCTCAAGCATGGCAAGTCTACAACAATGGGTTTATTATAAATCCTTTATCCTCTATAGCCGTGATGGCGAACCTATGGCACGTGTGCCACAGGTGGCACGCGGAGCCATATCTGTGGGCACGCGACCATTGCCCCAGCTCAGCTCCAGCGCACATGCACATGCAGGCCAACTGATTTTCGGGCCTTCCGGGCCCACCGGAAGTCGGGAAATGGGCCATTTCCGGCCTCCAGAGGGCCTCGGGGGGGGTTGGGGAAGGCTGTGTTTGCCCTCCCCAGACTATTAGAAAGGCTCTCCCAGGCTCCTAGAAAGGCTCTGGAGTCTGGGGAGGGCGAAAAAACGGGCCTTCCGGTCCCACTGTGCCATCACGTGCCAATAGCAGGGAGAGCGCGGGGGGTTGCACGCACATGCACGGTAGGGCAGGGTGCACTGGATTATGGGTGTGGGCACGTGCACGTGCGACACTCTTGCGCTCCTCCCGCTTTTGGCACGCGATGGCAAAAAGGTTAGCCATCACTGCTCTATAGCATTGAGATGGACTGCTGGTTAAGGCACCAGACTAAAAACCAGGAAACTGGGAGATCTAGTCCTGCTTTAGGCATGCAAACGAGCTGGGTGACTTTGGGCCAGTCTCTCTTTGTCAGCCCAACCCATCTCACAGGGTTGCTGGGGCAAAAATAGGAGGAAGGAATGTTAGGTCTGTTCACTGCCTTGAGTTATTTGTTTAAAAACTAATAAAAATAGGATTTAAAAAATCTAAAATAAAAAAGCAAGGGGAAAGTAATGTCAATGACTCAGTTTGCAAGATGTTTACTTTCTGCTGTAAGAGGCCCACAATTTTTAATAGAGTTGTTGGGGGCTTTTATGAAAGCCTTGTCCGATTTCCCCCTAGCCAATCTGTTTGAGACACCATATTTCCCACTGTCACTAGCATGCTAACCATCCATTTCATGAGTTGGCTACAAAAAAAGATTGGCATGGCCTGAATGATGCTGTTGTTGGTTTGCTTGTTTGTTTGTTCTTTCTGTCTGTCATTTCTTCTTTACAACAATCCGCTGGTAAAGCATAAGTTGTCCCTTTGCTGTAAAGTCCTAGCAGCTTTTTAAAGAAAATCTGAGCATCTTCTTTAAAAATGTATTTTAGGGAATACTCTCAGATGATCATGTACTTGCAGCAGCTATCTGGAGAAATCTGTTTGAAACACATTGCAGCGATCCTAGGCAGCTGGCAATGATGGTAGAATATGTGCGCAAGCAGGTAAGCAGCATAGAATAAAGGTTCCTTTACTATTTTGTGAAAAAAAATCATGTTAGGTGAGAAGCTCTCTAGATTTTCCTTTTGGTAACTAAACTTCAGGGTTTTCCATAATATTGTGTCTCCAAAATACATGCCTTGTTTCCAGTCATTCTGCTTCTTACAGCAATTTTTAGAAATCAGTTTTTCTTCTCTAGCTGTAAAGTTCTTGACTTCTCACACCCAAGGGAAATCATGTTAGCTGCCTTTCTGCTGTATTCTGGCAGGCAAAAAAGTTTTTATTCAAGCACACATTTAATGCGTAAATTAATGGAATTCTATTAATTGGGAATTGTTACTGGGAAGAGCTATTTAGGAGCTGGTGTTTCTCAGCAACCCCTGTCCGCAATTTATCAAGACATTTACATCTGTTTCCAGTATTGCACAGCTGCTTTGAGAAGCTTTCTTCTACTGTAATGTAGTCTTTGAAAGAGATGCAGCTGCTTTAATGAAACTTAGGTGTTCATATTCCCATATGTTGTGAAGCACCTCTGAAGCTGAATGGGTGCTATTTTAACAATACATTTCCAATTGTGTTTTAATGATGGTTAATGTACATAGTTGGTTATTTTAATATATTATTAGTTATTTTGTATTTATTTAGCATTCAGCAAGTCATTTGTATGCTATTTGTTGATGGAAAGGCTGGATGTACATTAAATTAGTAAATAAATAAGTAAACAACTGGAGACTGCAATCCCTGTATGCTGGGGAATGGTTCAAAAAATATAAAGAAAAACATTTTTACGGGGGAGTTTCAGAGCTCTACCCCTAAGAGCCTCTACTGATAATCAAGAGACTTTCTGGAATTGTACTATGATAACAAAACTAGAGTATTTCAGTAGAGCAACCAGTCAAAACCACATTGACATAAATTGCATTTTAATAGTCTTAATAACAAAGAGACCCTATTCTTTCTTTCTGGAGCACTCATTAAACAAATAATGGCCCCATCTTCCATCAGTATCCTGAAGGAAGAAATCACCCTTCCAACAAATCTGTAAGTAACTTGCACTATTTTGCTGTGATTATCAGGTGCAGCATCTGGATGCTATGTCAGGAGAAGACCTGCTGCTGTCTGGGGAAGTGACTTGGCGCCCCCTAGTGGAACCTAATCCACAAAGCATTGTAAAGCCTGTTTCTCCAGTATATAATGATGAAGGACTTTGAATCCTTGTCAACCAACTTGAAAATGTTTGCTGTTGTGTATATTACCTTTATACTTGGAACAATTTCTGGAAGCAGAAACTGGGAATTGTTAGGAAAAAGCATAATAAATGCTGCATTGCTATGTTAAAAAGTGATTAAGAGTTTGTTCTTTTGTAATTATACATTCTAATAAATCTAAATACCATGGTGTTTTTAGTAGTATATATATAAATAGTTGCTACTATTTATTTGTGGAGTCTTTTACAATTATATTATCCCCAGGTCCTGGCAGCTCTGAAATTTAACCTTTTGTGGGGAAAATAACCTATCTACATGAGGCGCAAAATGTTTTCATTGGGGAAGAAAAGGATCAGTCGCCCAAATCCTATGATCTTCTTTTGCGAAGCCTGAAAAAGATGCAAAATTTGTATTATATTTTTGTATAAATATTGTCTGTCTGTAGGCAAATGTTATCTTGGGAATTGCAAGGATTGAAATAAAATTTCTTAAAGGATTGCTTGCAATTTCCCATCTCAGATCATATCCAAGGTAATATATAGAATGGGGAACACTTTCTTACTTTGCAATTCAAGAATAGAACATTTTAATGATCTTGTAGAAGTCATAACTTTCACAACCAGTCTGGAGGTAATTATTAAAAGAGCATTTATAAATGACTTGAATGTTTTTTAGAAATGCAAATAAAATCAGCTTGGATTCATCTGATGTCTGGGAAGTAGAATTTATATCTTTCCTCCCCCTTCTAATTTTGGAGAAAACTCATTTGTTGAAGCTAGTATTTGCTTTGAAATAGTAATCCCTATTGAAATTTCACCTACTGATATCTTCAAAGGATGATTATTCTAGGGCCTATAGGAGGAGAAGAAAAGGCCAAATTAATTTAGCCCCAGTAATGATCAGATTTTTTTTCTAGCGGATGTGATTTGCATTTTTAAAAAACCTGTATATTCATTGCAACTCTTTAATTTTACCATCTACTTTGGTCCTATTACCATGGCTAGAAATTATAGTATCAAGGTCCATTGTTTGGTATTATTAAGACAACTCGAAGGCTTTTTTTCTCTGCTGCTTATCAAATGCTTATCAAATTTCATTTAGAAATTATCCTGAATTGTTCATATAAAGCAAGTTGACACATTATTCCTTTTTAGAAGAGAAATTTGTTGTGTTGTTGTCATGGGAAGCACTAAATATCCTCCTATTTCACCTTTTGGGTTTTGTTTTGCTTTAATTGAAAAATTGGGAGAGATTTATTCTTGACAAATTTAGGGTCTGACTCCACTAAATATACTAAAATATAGTTGTCTGTTTTACATTTTAAGCAGTGCTTCATTCCAGACATTTTATAGCTTGATGTATATTTGCATTACAATTGTGTAATATGTAATCAAGTTTCTGTCAATGCCCTTCTGCTCTTATATATTCTCCAAAAGCTCTTGAGCTGCTATTGTACTTTTCTACATGAACTGTGAGGCAAGACTTTTGAAAATGACCAATTCTTTCCAGAGGTTTAAGGAGTTCAAAATACAATTTCCAGCACGCAATGCTGTTACTGGGTTATTGCATATATTTTGCTCTGGATGATCATGTAAAAAGCCAATACAGAAGATGCTATATTTGAGAAAAGAAAATTAATGGAAATTCTACTAAAGAGCCAATATCTGTAACTCAATTCAAATGCATAATCTGCTCCTAGAACATGTATTATTGGAACATCTTTGGAAAAGGTTGAGTTTTCACTAATGTATCTGTTAATGAAGGTAAGCAATCATATTAACCATTTGAATAGAAAGGAAGATACCGTAAATCCATTTGCAAAACTGTCTATACTGAATGGGGCAAATATGGCATTCCAGTTGCTCTATTGTTGTATTGGTCAATTTCCTTTCTGTCCAAAAACTAAACCCGCTAAATGCTGCCCCAAGTATTTAAATTATTTTTTTTCTAAATAAAGCTTACTCAGCTAAATCTATAATAAAATGATGTATTACATTCTACTTTTTGTAAAAACATTACAAATCAAGCACTTTTTCCTCAGTTTATTTAAGATGCCTTTGTCGTAAGCTGTGCTATACAGCTTAGATATGAAATACTATGCAGAATATATGTGAGAGTAATACCTTGCAATTTATTATGGCTGTATTATATTTATAAAACAAGGCCTAGCTGTGTAAAAAACAGCTGATTAATTTTTTTAATATAAATGAAGAACCAAAATAAATTTACTGTGTCTCTTGTTGCTCTGTGAATTCACAGAAAAAATGAACAAATTGAATACATTAATTCTTAATGTGGATATTAATTAAAATATTTCTCTTTCTGTGTTCAGAGTTGACTTCTTTAGCTGGTGCCGGTCAACACTGAAGTGGCTTGAGAGGCACTAGTCTTGGAACAATTTATTGTTGGAACAAGTTAAGTGTAGTAATTTAAAATATTGCACTAGGAAATAGAAAATTCAAATTCAAGTCCACCATCATGGAAACTCAGTGGGTGACTTTGGGCCAGGAACTCTCTCTTATCTTAGTCTATTACACAGAATTGAAGTGGGAAAAATTTGGAAAAGGAATCTATACAGCCTTGAACTCTTGGACAAAAGGTGTGATAGAAGTTCAACAAAAAAATAGGTATGTAGAGTCTGTAACCAAAATCCTTGAAGTTTCTTTCCTACACTTGGGACCATACAGAACCCAAGATTTCCTGAGCTTTGAATGTTTGGCTTTAGATTGTATATAAATGGTATCTCTTATTATATGGATTGGGATAGTCTGATTACAAATGCTTTAGCTCCAAAACAATTTTAGAATTTTCCTGCTTAACCAAAAAAAAAAAAAGGATATAGATATATTGCCATCTGGGGGCACTTCAGGAGCCTAAGGTTCTTTAGGATTTAGGGATACATAGGCCAAAGTGCCAAAAAGGATTTTATTGTGAATAAATATTTGAGTGTTACAGAAAGAAGGGTAGAACAATCCATGTTGCTTCAGCTTGCTCGATGTCCCAAAAATAACCAAAGATCGTGGGAACCAGGAATTATACAGCACCTTCCTGGTATTAAAGATAGACATGGAGGTTTAAAATATTGGAGGCTTTTGCCATCTTTCTATATTTTTCATTAGGGGAAATTTAAGGAACCAGAACTGGAGAGGGCTTGGTCACATTTTCAGGAAGTTGTCCCACTATTGTGGGTATTTATAGGTATAGTAGGATTCCTGGAAGACAACACCAGGACTGGGGGGGGGAAGGAAATAAGCCAATGACATATGTTATCAGTAATTTAGGAAAATGTCTGGCAACTCGAGAGCATCAGAACCCTGACAGTGTCACTTTGGTAATAATATTGTTATGGAAAATTTTTGTGTGCAATATCTATTCCCCCCCCCCCTTTAGCAGCAGATTTAGATTAGGGACAGAGAGCACACTACTGTATTCTTTTTATCTTAATTGTTATATGTGGGAATGCAAATAAAAGAGTGATTTGCAAAACAACATTGCAATGTACAAAGTTTGCTATGTAATATTTTCTACATTGGTGTGTGGAGGAATTTACAATACAGGTAGTTCTCAATTTACAACCACAATGGAGCCCAAACTTTCTGCTGCCGAGCATGAGAGTTGTTAAGTGAGTTTTGCCACATTTTATGACCTTTCTTGCCACAGTTGTTAAGTTAATCACTGCAGTTGAATTAGTAACACAGTTGTTGAATAAATCTGACTTCCCCATACCTTTTTTTTTTGCTCGTCAAAAAATGATCGCAAAAATGATCACATGACAATGGAACACTACAACCGTAATAAATACGAGTCAGTTGCCAACCAACTGAATTTTGATCATGTGACCATGGAGATGTTGCAACGGTCATAAATTTGAAAAACAGTCAAGTTATTTACAGTGCCATTGTAACTTCAAGCAGACACTAAACAAACTCTTGTACATTGAGGACTATCTGTATAAAGCTCACAAAGTTGCACATAAACATCTTGGCTGAATTAATATGTACAGAAGGAAAAATGGGCCATATTTCAGTTTCCTTGCCTATTAATATTACCCATGAACACAGGCTATATGATAATACCCACAAGAGCCTCAGTATACTGGAAAGCAGAACTATACTAAGCATTTTGAATATGGTAAAACCATTTTCCCTTCTATTCAATCGTGTCCAATTCTCACAGAATCCCTGAATGAGTCCTTGCAATTTTCTTGGGAAGGTTTTTCAGAAGTGGTTTGCCATTGCTTCTTTCCTAGAGAAAGTAACTGGCCCATGGCCACCCAGCTATCTTTGTCCCTAAGGCAGGATTAGAATTCCCATTCTCCCTGTTTTTAGCCTGATGCCATAGCCACTTTACCAAACTGATAAATTAGAACTAATAGATTTATGATATTAGTCAATATTCTCCAAGAGTTCAAAAGAGCATTATCTCCACATTTTCTATATAACTATATGAGGTAGGCTAGGCTGAGAGGAAGAGAGCAGCTCTAAGTATCCCAAGAAAGTTTTATGACAGGGTGGACTTGAATTTTGATCCTCCAGGTCAATAACTAATATTTGGCCCATTTGTTCCCAAATATCTTTGATTTTAAGCAGGCAATATATATTGCCTGGACTTGTATATTGCCTGCAGCTAATCAAAACTAGTGCACTTCACTAGATGTGTGCAGTATTAGCTTATATACCTATTTATGGTTGACTAATTTAAGAAAATTTAGCATATGTATAAGATTCTTATAAAGATGAAAAAAAATAAACAAGCACATTTCATAGGCAACATTGAAAGATAATATAGATAAATATTAGAATAGAGCAACATGTTTATTTTACATACAACAAAGCGCTGGGAAGTAACTAGCTAACTCTTAATTTAGTCAACTATGGTTAAATAATCATAGCTTTGAGTGATATGTGAGCCTAGCCTAATACTAATCCTGAGTTGAGGGGAGGAATGGAATGGCTAACTAGCCTTGAATTACGGGGAGGAAGTGGCTGAAAGGTGATCTGCCCTAAAGCTTTTCAGTGTTTATCTAGTATTTTCTGTACTGAGTTCATTTGTCTGCTGAGATTCCAGTCAGAGGCCGAGTAGCAATAAATATATCATTCTGATTAGCTCCTTGTGTTGTTTCTGGTTCCTTGTGCCTGATGCATCTTAAACTAAGCTGTTTAGATGGCAGAGTTATGGAATACCTTGAACAAAATAAACCCTAGAAAGTATTTCATGATCAGTTCTGAGCCCAGTATCATTAAAAACTGGATTCTTCTTTTGGCCAGAGTTCTAGATAGCTGGTTAAATGTTTCACATATGTACCAGTAAAGTAGTATTTTTAATTAGACCCAAATCACAGTTCTACTCTTACTCAGAAAAATCCTCCAATTTTTAATAAATGGAAGTAGGTTACCATCCCAATGCCTCAGTTCTTCATAAGACTGCACAAAACAATTGCCTTATGTTGGTTCTTGTTTGTTAGGGTTCTCCAGAAGAAAAATGGGGGAAAATAAGGAAAACCTCAAACATAATCTGATTATTGTCAACTAAAGTAACCGACATCAAAAATAAATTCACTGTGGACTTCTGGTTTGCTGCTTGTCCCCGCTGGACGCTCCTTCGGGATCGTCGAACCCACTGCCTGTAAGAGCCGCCTTTTTCAGCGGAATGGCGGCTCGAAAAAACTCCGTTTCCATTAGGAAACGGAGATAGAGCCGGCTGGGGTGGGTAGAGTCCTCTGCCTAATCCCAAAAGTTTTTTATTTACTTTTGGGAGGGAGCGGAAGAGACTCCCCGTATCCCCAGCCGATGCTCCGGGCTCTGGGAAATCTCTGCTACACGCAGAGCTAGGGGGCAAAAGCAAGCCTGTAAATCTGTCAAATAAATTAATTAAAGAAGATATGAGTTGGACCTCTGATCCTGAAGCGCAAGTATTCTTTTTATTCTATTTTGCCTAAGAAGTGAAGTGAAGGGAAAAAAAAAAAAGTTTTTTTTTAAAATGGCGATTGCTGCTGCGGCTTGAAGAGAGGCTGAAAGGGAAACTCCCTCCGTTTTCAATTACAAAGTAGCAGAATGAATACTTTTGGCTGTAACTGAGGCAAAATCTCACTCTCACTTCTGTTTTTTTTTTTCTTTTTTTTCTTCTCTTTGAGGATCTGATATTGATCTTGGTTGGGAAAAAGTTTTTTTTTCTCTCTTTTCCAGTAAATTTTGTCTGCGTGGAAAAATGGCACTGAGACTTATAAAACTAGACAAACAGGCAGTGGGGGGGGATTCCCCCATTAATAAACTACATCAACAAGTTTTAACTCTCCAGTCTCAGAAACCTGACTTTAATATAATAGAATTTCTTCTTGAGGAGATTGTAAGAAGGGATGAGATTGTGAATCAGCAACTTGAAAAATTTAAGTTGGAAATCAAAGAAATTGGTGAATTGGTGAAATCTAAGTTTGGCTTTTTGGATCGAAAAATTTTAAAAGTAGCTAAAGGCTTAGCAGACTTTATGACTCAGTTGGAAGCAAATACTAACTCTAAAATGAAAGAAACTGAGGAGAATTTGGATGACAAGATCCAAAAAATTAAAAAGGATTTGGCAAACATTCAGGATAATAGTTCAGAAGACAAACTTAAAATGGAGGCTGATCAAAAGTCTGTTAATGAAGAAAATGTACAATGTACAAATGTACAACAGAGGATTGAAAGAGAAGTTTTAATGATCCAATACAATTTTACAGAATATGCAATTAGACTGAGAGGTTTGCAGGAAGATGACAGAGATGATTTAAGGAAGATATCTTCTGAAATTCTGGCTGGGATTTTAAAGGTTCAACCTGATGAAGTGTTTTGCAGGATTGACAGAATTTATAGAATAAACTCCTGGTTGGCAAAACAAAGGCAATTGCCTAGAGATGTGGTGATTTATTTTACAGACAAAGAAATTAGAAATAATATTGTCCAGAATTCTTATGATTCTGCTTTGCAATTTCGTGGAAGAAAGATTCGGATTTTTAAGGAACTCCCGCCCAAGATGTTAATGGAGAGGAAGAAATTTGGTTTTCTAGTGAATGAGTTAAAAAAAAGGAATATTCTATTTAGGTGGGACGTCCCAGTTGGTTTAATATTGAGATACCAAGGAGTAAGATACCAACTGAATACTGTCGAAAAAGCGGAAGAATTTTACCAAAAAATTTTAAAAATAAACTTAACATCTTTAGGCATAACACAGGACAAGCAAAAGGAGTTGGAAATAAAGGGAAAACATCAAATTACAGAGGCTGTGGTAGATAAACTGTCTTTGGACTCTTTGGATACCCCAGCTGGACTGTCTATAAATTTGAGAGCAGTGTCATCTGATTCTAATGTGATGAACTATCAACCTACAGACAAGTGCGCAAATCAATTAGTTGATATACAAGTGATGGATAAGACATATGAGATAATAAAACAAAACCAACAAGATCAATCTACAAAGCAGAATGATAACCGAACAGCTGATATACAACTTGTAGGAAGGAAATCTGGATGGAAATGCAACCCGCAAAAGAAAAAGAAAAGAAACAGATCTCGTAGAAATAGTAGTTTCTAAACCAAGCAACAGTGAAGCCAGGGATTTTAAAAAATAAATAAATGAATATGTGAAAAGATATTGGAGGCGAATTATTGTTTAATACTATCTTGAGGAAAGTGGCAGATCTCTGCAATGCCGTGATTTTGGGATGTGGAAAGAGCCTTACACTGTTGGATTTGAACTATCTATTTTGGATTTCTTTTACCGATAAATATATTATATCTATTTTGAGTTACAAGGCAAGAGAGTCATGCTGGGGCATGCAGAAGATCTGGCTGTTACCCACTAAGATGATGGGGATTTATAATCCTGATGAAAACCACAATTACAACTATATGGAATATAATTATAATGTCACTCGGGTGGTTGTTTTTACTTTTATATATACATGAGGATATTCATTATTGATGGGGGCAGAAGATGACTGAAGATTTTGAATAAACTGTTGCACCAGGATGCTATGTTACCCTATTATGGATGACGGATTTAACAATCTAGTGGAAAGACATCAAAGAAGATACTAAATGAATTATAAATTTAAAGTTTTGTCTTTTCTTTTTTTTATAAAATGGAATGTATATATAGACATATGTATATTTTAGCAGAGTGGGCAGTGGATTATATTTAGAATTGTAGTGCATGGTAATTTTGCAGGAAACTGGGTTGAAATAGGTTAGTTTAGTGATTGATTAGTTTAAGAAAAAGGATTTTTAAGTTATATATTTCGGGGAGTGGAAGAATTGGATAGAACTGAATAAATGTTAAATTTGGAGAAGGCTGCTTTGAAATGTCAAATTAATATATATAAAAGTAAAGGTTATGTTGTTGTAATAATAATAATATTTTATAAGTTTGGGGGAGGAGAAAAAGGGTAGATTGTGAAAAGCGGAGAAAAGCGGAGTTATAAGAATACTATGCTAAGGGTCAGTATTTTGAGGAGTGAGTAAGGGCATGGTAAAATATTATGTAATTAATTATGAATTAGTTTATTGTTGTGAAGAAGAAGTCACAGGGGGGGATGGGTGGTGAGGGGGGGTTAGGGAAGAAGGGAGGAAAAGGGGGAAAAACTTGTATTCGAAAAACTTTTTCAATAAAAAAAAAAAAAAAATTCACTGTAAAAAAAATCCAATGTGATATGGTCAGCATTTGTTCTCAGTGAATGGTAGTGGATTGCCAGGTTAGAAAAAAATGAGAGTGGCAGTCTTTTTCTTAGGTTAAACACATGGACATTTAGAAAACAGAATAAAATACAGATCTGTAAAATACAGATCTTGGAAATAACCTAGATCTAGGAAATGGGTTGCTGTTATGTGGTAATTTGGGGGGGGGGAAAATGCTCGATACTGTTTGAATTAAAGCCACGTTTTCTACAGGGATCTCTGTTCCAGCTGTGCAACCTTTATCCATTTATTTATCTCTCTATCTTGGTCAGATGGTCCAAGTGTAAATTCTGGATCTGAGGTTACTTGCTTTTAACTGGGAATCAAGATCAGAATCCAAAAACCTTCCTTCTAAAAAGTTGCCCTTAATAAAGAATGAATTTCGGGAACTAAAGTAATAAGTATTCTTATTACTTATTAACCCCACCCCCGCTCCCCCATTTTCCACTGTGCGTGTCTGAAATTCTAGATCTGGTCCAATCTTCAAAGCAACATTAAACAATAAATATTATTAGGATGCCCTGCCTAGAGTACTATCTTGGTTTTGGAATGTCTTTGCTGAACATAACTGGCAAGGTATGTCAAAATAATAGAATACTTGGCTCATTAAAATGCTAAATATAATATACACAAAACACTAACCTATGACTAAAAGATATATGTTGACACAAACACACGGCCTTTATTGTAGCATCAAAGGAGTGGAGTCAGTAATATCACTCTCTCTGTTTATGCAGACAGGTGCTCATGTTTAAAGTTTGGTTTCCTATACTTAGGTAATTAACCATTTTTATTTATATTTTTATCCCATTATCTGGTTTTGAAAGTACATCCTCTTGCAGTTAAATAGTCATTAAGCTTCCTGAAAGAGTCCTCAATTCAATTGGGGAAAACCCAGATGACACAATTGATCCTGAGATATTTCTTACATTTTAAAACAAAACAAATATGAAATATATCTGCAATATGTTTGTCAAGGTGACATACAGATACTACTTTCAGTTAGCAATACGTTTTCAGAGGCTGAGTTTTGTTCCAAAAACTCTGCTACAGTGCAAATTTATTGATTTTTTTTTTAAAAAATCTGAAGTAATTTCTGTTTTTCAGTCAAGAAGAAATAATTAATCATTAAAATACCAGCCACCTTAGAGAATTCAGTCCATTGCTAATATATGGTACATATTAACTTGCTGAGTATTTTTCAATCTTTGGGTACACTTCTCACAAACTGATGAAATAGGTCATTCTATGGACTGAAAGTTGAGATGTTACACATTGAATCACCTCAGTAGAGTGACACTCTAGACTTCACAGATGATAGGCAGTGATCTAGCAACAAGTTATATGGGCAAGAGACATCTTTAGGACTTTCTGAGATTGAAATGAAAAGAAGGATTTAGGCTACTGCAAAAGTGACACGTTCCCTTCCTAGCAAGGCTGCTTACTAAGATGCCATACCTGATAGTATTAAAAATGATAGGAGGCCAACAGAACTGTCATCTACAGTATATTGCTCCTCACAAAAGTCAACTAAACTAAGAAAAGAATTGGTCCCCAAACCAATTGTAAAACTGTTGAAATGAGTGAAGATAGTTGCTTTCAATAGTATTGAAAGTATTAGAGTCAAAACAACTAAAAAAAAAAAGCTGAAAAATTAACAAAGGACTAAAGCAAGGCAATTGCATTAGAGGATAATACAATGCCATAAAAATAAAAGGCAATGGAATCAAATTTAATAATTTAGCAGTCATATCTAGAGCAACTCTAGAAGTTGACAATATACATAAAAGAAATGGGCATTTCCCCTCTAAACAGGAAATGTGGAATTAACACAATTAAAAAAGCAAATTACCAAAAGAGAATTAATCCTTCCATAGGTTTGTTCAACTTTCTATACAATGATATAATTGCATGACTAAGACATAAAATGCTGTAAAGAATAATCCTTAATGTTCCCAGTGCAACTGCTCTTATGTCCATAAATAAGTATGAGGACATGGGGCTAGTTCACAATAAACCCTAACTTTTAAAAAAAATTCTACCAATTACAGCAACTCATTGAGGAGACCCAATCGTTTGAAGAGAAGGGGGAAAATCTTTAAATCTTAATTTCAGGTGGGCAGTCTCTGTCTATTGGGGAAGAAAAAAAAGAAGAGCTTCACGTTATAAGTGAGAATACATCCTCCTTCCTCATCCTACTCATGCAGGTTTTCATCAGGAAAGGAAGAAAGAAAATTTTTATCTTTAGACTTTAGGCTATAGGTAAGAACAATTAATCACAGAAGGAGGAAATGCTTCAGCCGGGAAATGTTCAACTGCAAACAAACATAGATTGCACAAGGGGGAAAAAAATAAAATTACCCCTTTAAATTCCAGATTACAAGTAAATGCACTCAGTTCAGAAAGATGAAATTGATAAAGGAGAATATTTCTAGCTCAGGGTGAAATGAGGGGGCCTTGGTGCCTCTGAGCTTGGTTGTTTGCTTGCAGACATTTCATTACCCAGATTTGGTAACATCATCAGTGCCAGTAAGGAGTGGGGTTTGCTCTCAATTTATATTCTAGTGGCATGCCCTGTCAGTGTTGATGGGAGTGGTTTTGGAGATTCTTCGATTGGGCTAATTACTGTTAACTTGTTTGGAAGTTCCTTGATTGGGGTATTAATTCTTCTTGTTGGTCCGATGAAATTATGAAAGATGAAATGATTTCAGTTTGCAATTTTTGATTATCAACATAAGCTGTTAAAAAAGAGAGTGTGTGTCCATTTTTGAGCTCCTGGTAAGAAATCTTGTCTGGTGGCACACTGGAATTATCTGCTAAAACTAGCAAATTGACAAACAGCAACTGGGAACTGCAGTCAGTCCAGAAGGACATCAGGTATTAAGAGCAGTCATAGGCAGAACCTTCAGAACATAGATAGGCTGTGGAAAAAGCCTCTTTCCCGTAAACAGGAGGTGGGTGGGACAATTATTATTTCCTGAGTTTACTTGCCTCTTCTATATTTCATCTCTTTGCTGGAGAATAGAGATTAAACATACTTTGAACTTGTTTAGCTTTATTCAGTGTATTCATTCATAACATGTTTTGCTTGTTTCTGATCTTAGATAGAGAAGTGCTATAAGATAAACTCCAAGGCTTCTCTCTTTCTCTTTGATTTGGTGATTCATAGCCAAGCCTTTGAAATGTTGAGTTTGGTCTAACATCTTGTTTAGAGACAAGTATAATTATTCGATAGGCAGATTATATTAATGTCTGGCCAAGAATGCTGTCTGTGTGGCAGCATTCAATCAACTTCAATCAAACTTCAATCAACTCATAGCTTTTCTCAAGTCATATGAAAATATTTGAAGTGTAAATACTGGTTCTTGGATGGATTTTGTTAAAAGTTGCTTGTTTGGATTATTTGGGATACAAGGATAAAAAAACGCAGGAGGCTGCAGTTAGAGTTCAGATATGATGTTTCATTGGAGGTGTTATGATTTAATACAATAATTCTTCATTCTTCAAGTCAGTTATAATTTACTGTAGTGGCCTTATCTACTCATAAATATACTAGCATCTAGAAATCTCTGTCAAAAACTGAACAAAATACTCCTTTTAGAAAATTATCTACTTTGTGTGACAATGTTCATGATACATAAGAACCTTGATTGCTCCCGTCCTTCATTTCTCTTTTAAAGACTGTTCCTTGTCACTGCGTTTTTGTATTTACCAGCTGAGCTCTCATTTCTGGACTATCAGACTTTCTGTAGCTTGCCAAGAATCCTTATCAGTAAGCTACGTGTATCTGCATTCCTTCCACACACTCCTCTTTCTTTTGTTCTCTTGCCAGAAGTCTGGCTGAGAAGCAGCCGGCACGAACTTTTATTCAAAATGTAACTTATTAGATCAGTTAGGTGTTTTATTTTCTTCTTTACAAATAAATGAGTTTTCTTAGAAGAAATGTATTCCGGTTTTATTTTTCAAGAGTATACACAAGGAAAATGCCACGATCCAGGCAATTACCCCAGGAAGGTAACGGGGCTGATTGCCTCTGACATTCCTATTAATTCTTCTTCAATATCTTGTGCTATTTGCTTCAGATATTCTATTGTCCATAGCAGTATCCTCTGTATCCCAGTCAGAGCAAGATGTGGCTGCTATTTGCTTTGGGGGATAATCAATAATTTGGGAAAAGTGACTTAAATCCTAATAAGATCTTCAAACAGGCATTTCCAGCCAAGTCATTCTCACTTCTGCATCTTTCTTACTTATGATAAATGAAATGGCAAGAAAGGATATCCACTGTTGTATGATAGCAATCTGAGTCAATCATGAAGATAGCAAAACACTACAATACATAAAACCCTGCTGCTTGTGGGTGATGAGAACTGTAGCCCAACACAAGGCTAGATGGGGAAACATGCAAATTATCAATAAAATTTCAAGCTTGGTGGGTCTAACTCAGCAAGATAGATTTATTAAGGCTCTGCAGCTGCCACACAATCTTAAGGGGGAAAAAAAACATTTGGGTTTAAGGAGTTTTAGAATGTTTTTTCCACCACAGTGCAGTCCAAACACCCCCTTTCCTTCAAATTCTCTAGTTTTTATGACTAATCATGACTGACTGAGAATATTAAAATGGTATTCACTCAACTACTTATTGCTTCACTCAAAACTTTTGTTCCAGAGAGTAATTTTCATACTGACAAAGGCTGGTCATCCATAGCTATCTCTATCATCTTAATAAGTGCTGCAGAGCAACCAGCCACACAACACATTAACACATGGTAAACTCAATGGGAACTTCTTGAAAATCCAAATCTGTCCATCAGTAGTCCAATTGCTTCATACTTTCACAATATGGCTACTAGCTCATCCATTCTATACTCAGTGCTTTAATCAAAATTTAATTTGAAATGGGGTCAAGCTTTGCATTCAGGATAGGAACAATGTATCTCCAAGCGTGTCCAGAGTGCATTTTCTTCCATACTTAGGAAACAGAACTAGCTCAGATATAGCTGGAATTTAAAACTCTTAAATCAGCAACTTTTACAATTTTGGACAAACCTGGACTCTCGTATCAATATTTTTCTTCCATTCAATCACGTCCAATTTTCAGAGACTGGCTGGACAAGTCCTTGCAGTTTTCTTCTGAAAGCTTTCAAAAGTGTTTTGCCATTGGCTCCTTCCTAGGACTGAGAGAAAGTGATTGGCCTAAGGTAATAGAGCTACACACATTCACACTTACACACATACACACACACACACACACACACACACACACCAAAGGCAAAACCTTCAGATCCAAGTCTATTGAAGAGATTGAAGATATTATTCACTCTACCCAATATTATTCATATAAATATTAAAGTGTTAACCAAGAATACAAATGGTGCACAGCTTCCATCATTTTTATTCAGTAAAGACCAACACACTCAAATTTCTGTTTCCCAGCCCTGCCCCTAGCAGATGGTAAAAATACTGAGAAATTATTAACAATAATAGCATGCTTGGGCTCCTGATTTTTCCTCATTGGTGGAAGCTGCAAATTTAATCCAGAAAGCATCATAATCCCTTCTTTCTATCTAAATTTTCTAAACCAAATTTGTTATTATTTTTCCACAAATCTCTGTATCATGCCTATAGTCCTACTTTCTATGCACACATACAGAGAGACATATGGAAGCAGGAGACAAATAGGAGTGCAAATTAGAGTAGGAAAATTACATGAGGATTTAAAGTTAAACAACCTGATCCTCCTTGTGGCATTTCAACAAAATCTGGGCTTGGGGCATTGTGAATAAACACTTCTCTGTCTCTTGAGAAACCTGTATGCAGGTCAAGAAGCAACAGTGAGAACTGGACACGGAACCATGATTGGTTCAAAATTGGGAAAGGAGTCTGGCAAGGCTGTATATTTTCACCCTGCCTATTTAATTTATATGCAGAGCACATCATGAGAAAGGCGGGGCTAGATGAATCAAAAGTTGGAATTAAGATTGCTGGGAAAAATATCAACAACCTCAGATATGCAGATGATACCACTCTAATGGCAGAAAGCGAAGAGGAACTAAAGAGCCTCTTGGTGCGGGTGAAAAAGGAGAGTACAAAAGTTGGCTTGAAACTCAACATTAAGAAAACTAAGATCATAGCATCTGGCCCTCTCAATTCCTGGCAAATAGATGGGGAAGAAATGGAGGTAGTGACAGATTTTATTTTCCTGGGCTCCAAGATCACCACAGATGGGGACTGCAGCCAAGAAATTAAAAGACGCTTGCTCCTGGGGAGGAAAGCTATGGCAAATCTAGAAAGCATACTAAAAAGCAGAGACATCACCCTGCCAACAAAAGTGCGTATAGTCAAGGCTATGGTTTTCCCAGTTGCAATGTATGGCTGTGAAAGTTGGAGCATAAGAAAGGCTGAGCACTAAAGAATTGAGGCCTTTGAACTATGGTGCTGGAGAAGACTCCTGCGAGTCCCTTGGACCGCAAAGCGAACAAACATGTCAGTCCTAGAGGAGATCAACCCTGACTGTTCCATAGAAGGCCAGATCCTGAAGATGAAACTGAAATATTTTGGCCATTTAATGAGAAGGAAGGACTCACTGAAGAAGAGCCTAATCCTGGGAAAGATTGAGGGCAAAAGAAGAAGGGGACAGCAAAAAATGAAGTGGCTGGATGGAGTCACTGAATGAGTAGGCATGAGCTTAAATGGACTCCAGAGGATGGTAGAGGACAGGAAGGCCTGGAGGAACATTGTCGATGGGGTTGCGATGGGTCGGACATCACTTCACAACTAACAACAACTGCTCTGAATTAAAGCAATTTGTAGAGTCTTGTGGCACTGGCGATTCTCATTTTGTTTCTTCAATACAGTAGAAAAATAGAATGGATGCTAATAAATGCATTGCAGTTTTCCTCTCATTTTCAGGTTATTACATTGTTTTAACATTTATGCATGTTTGTAGGTATTGCATAAACCACATTGACCTTGGAACAAGTTTCAACATTCCCATTTCCTCTCAAGGCAATAAAACTTACAAAACAGGTTTTAGTGGTTTGACTGCAAGAGAAAAATCACTTTTGGGCGGGAACATAACTGAGTCTTATTGCTTGAGGAAGCGTACCTAAAAGCAGCAAGTTCCTATAAAGAAGATGAAGAAACTTTCCTTAGCGTTTCCATAAGGAAGACAGCATCAAAACAAGCCATGGAAATTAGAATTTTGAGCTAATTTTCTCACTAGGAACAGGGGGATATCTAGAAAAACAGAAGTAAAACCAGGAATAAAACAAAATTGTTCGTGGTGACTTTTCTTCATCTCGACATCTTCATTGTGGAATTGCAAGGATTTATAAAATCAAGACAGCATCTCAAGCTCAGAATATCCCTCTGACAAGGGAACACCAAGGATTGTGGTGTTTTATCACCCAGCTCTAGAGGCATGAGTTGGTTCTCAAAAAGCCTTGGGAATTCCCAAGGGAGCACCGGGCAACTGAAAAATCGACTGGAAGATCTGAAAAAGCCCTGGAAGAAAGAAGCCAGCCCTTCAATGCTACAGCATAGTGAGACCGCCAGACTAGCTGTGGATGCCTTTCTGGAACAAGGAGAAGCTGGCTATCTGCAAGTCATCGCTAAAGAAAAAGAACTACCCTTCCTCTCCACAATGGATATGGCTTACATGAGCCAGCACATCCAAAGCATCCCAGAATCTCCAAAGAAGGGGCTGGAGGCAGGATTCTCAAGAGCTGACAGCATGGACAGGGAATCTCTCCTCTCTGAGGTGACATCTGGGACATACTTCCCATTCATGTCAGATATTGATCCCCCTCAACTGGAGCTCGGTTGGCCAATGATACATTCTGTCACAGCACTCAACCGAACAGAAGTCAGTTTGTATTTCCAAAGGGACAAAGCAAACAATGTGAAAGAATTACTTCGATCTCTAATAAGCAAGGCCAAGACAGTAAGTAGAACATTTTAAGGCATTTAAAAAGAGGAGATAAAGCTAATCGGTGTGGTTTTCAAAATATATAAAAAAATTAAAACTACTGGCTCCCCTTTTTATTTTTTTTAAAATTCTTACTCTGCATATACCTTTAATGTATTACTTGATGGATCTATTTTTGTTACGTTTGTATGAGTTTTATATTTAACAAATATGAAGAAAGAAATGAGCTATGAAGATGACTCTTTGTTCCTTTGTTCTTTGACTTTTAGTTTTCTGAGCTATGTTGGAACATGTTCGCAATAACAAGTGAGCAGAACTGGACACACTTTATTTTGAAGACTGTTCAAAAAAGTTTAGGAGCAGAACAATGTTTGATGGCCCAATGATTACATTGCATATTATTTGTTAAAATGAAATCATAGCAGCTTTGGAATTTATACTTCACAGTTATGGAGCAAAGGAGTCTGAGCATGTCCTGGCTATCTTATGCAAAGATCAGAGGAGTAATATGCTCTTTGTTTTAGAACCAGAATTTCCATATTATGTTAAACTGTGAGGAAAATGCTTATGACTGCATATTTAAAGTAGGTATAGCCCTTAGGTGGTAGATAAAAATATTCCATAGACACACCTAATTATTGAGCCTTCAATTTGGCAGCCTTTGTTACAGTCAGCTGAGGCTTAACAAAGAAGTACTTTGAAGGAGTAGTTTGATGAGTAATAAACATGGAAAACATTGCATACAATCAATGGTGGGATTCAGCCAGTTCGCACCACTTCCAGATAACCGGTTGTTAACTTTCTGAGTAGTTTGGCAAACTGGTTGTTGGAAGAAATCATCAGGGCAGAGAACCAGTTGTTAAATTACTTGAATCCCACCACTGCATACAATGTGACTTTCCCAGGGAATGTCTATGAATTAGTTGTCAAATTTCTTTTGTTTGTTTTCCAAGATATTTGCTTCAAAATCCAAATAGATTCCCCACTTTGGCATACTTTATAGAACATACACACATATATGCTCTATAAATGTGTGTGCTTTTTTTCTTTAGTTCAACTGTATCCAATTTCCAGGGACTACCTGGACTAAGTCCCTGCATTTTTTTTTTCCAAAAGTTTTTCAGAAGTGGATTGCCATTGCCTCCTTCCCACAACTGAGAGGACATGACACAGCTGGCTTTGTTCTTAAGGTGGGACTAGAACTCATGGTCTCCCAGTTTCTAGCCAGATGTCTTAACCATTACACCAAACTGGTATATATTTGTATAGAAATCATCCCCCAATATTCCTGTGTGAGTGTGCACTTCCACTCAAAACCTCTGTGGAAGGGAGACAGCTACATCAAAACAAATATTCCAGACTTTATTCATGTCCCTATTGAAATTACTTAATGGGAAATTGTAAGAGATGTGTGAGATTTGAATTTTAAATAGATTTTTATTCAGTCAATGTTGGAAGGTTTTGGGTAATTAGCATAGTTAGTCTACTCAACAAAATTAGTTTAAATTAAAAATAATGAATACTATTTGAGGCTAATGCTATACATTACAACTACGTCTGAGAATACTGCATAAAATAAATGGGAACTATTATTTTAAAAAGTATAATTCTGTTTTGCAAATGGCTTTTCCTTAGAAATTCTGAATAATTCAAAATCAGATGGAAGAAAAGATGGAAGAAAAATGCCCAATGGAAGGACATAAGGATTTTATTTTTAAAGGCTTTCTGTATAAAAGAGACATTTAGAATATCTTTCTCCTATCCATTAATTTACTCCTATAAATTTATCTCAAATACACAGGATGAGAATCTGTCTGTGTGTGGGGGGGGCCCTGTAACCGGGCTGACAGAAATGTCAGTCAAAACAAAGCAGAATGAATGCCAATGCCAAAACCAGTAAACCTGATGGATTAAATACCTATAGGATTCTCTTTCTTAGCTAAATCTAGGCTGCTCTGTACATTCTTTCAGAGAGGGTGTGATTCCCACAGGCAGTGAGCAGGCAGGATGCCTCCTGAAAGTTGAAGTGCTCCCAAATTTTTGCTCTGGATTAAGCACCGCAATCCAAATTTTTCTCCAGGATGTTTTGGCACAGATGGTAAATGGGCTGCCATAGTTTAATTAGGTTATGATAGTGATTTTACTTTCTAAATGTAAACCATCTTCAGTCTTGGTAGGCGGAAGAGAAAGGCATGAATGAATGGTTATATAATCAGGGCTTCATCAGTTTGAGGTGGAGACTGTTCTCTGATTGATAAGAGTCTAAAATCAAATCTTCAGAGCAGGAATTTGTAACCGAGGTAGCGCAGACTGCTAGTTCAGCAGATCAGCGGATCAAATCTCACCGGCTCAAGGTTGACTCAGCCTTCCATCCTTCCGAGGTGGGTAAAATGAGGACCCAGATTGTTGGGGGCAATATGCTATTTAGTATACTGTCTTTGGTGTAAGCCGCCCAGAGTCCTCGGAGAATGGGCGGCATAGAAATATGAATAATAAATAAATAAATAAATAAATAAATAAATAAATAAATAAATAAATAAATAAATTTATCATAGGACAGAGTTAACCTAGCTTTTGTCCTCTGAACTGTTTTCTTAGTTGATAAGATTTTTTTCAATATAGGAAAACATTTAAAATGAAATGTAAGGAGAGCTCTCTGGACCTCAAGGCAAGATTCTCAAAATCGAGAATTTGCTAGTGGGCATCTGGAGTTTTGCAGCTCAGACCTGATATAGCTATTTCCTTTCCCCTCATTTCTTTGCATTCCTGACCGTCTAATTAAGGCTGTGGAAGGCAAGGGGCAAGTAATGCTCTGCCAGAGGAAGCACAGTGGATCTCTGGGCCCCAAGGCAACTGCTTCTCCATCTTCACAATATTTACATCACTGTAATTTCTTCAAAATGTTGCCATCCTATTCTACTACATTTATAGCCAACTTTTCCATCAATTCTTCCTGGAAATGTTCTGTCAGAAGAGAAAGCAGCAGGAAAATGTAGAAAGAGTAGAAGGATTAGGTGCACTCCCAGTTTGTACATACACTTCATGGTAATCAAGATTTATAATAGAGACTAATTACTTGGTTCCTTCCTGGAATGCTGTCATCTGGAATATCATCATTGTAAAATGTTAATGGACATGAAAAGTAATTCTGGAACAAATCTACCAGCTTATAACATGCAAGGTGTCTTACATCATGCATATGCAGGGGGAAGTGTCACTAGATTATAGCTTCTCATAATTCTGTGTGATAGAAAAGATATATGTTGTGAAAGCTCATTAACTTTGGAATGCAATCATTTGCCCATAGCTTTCTCTGGATTCTCCATAAAAGCAGAGTGAAAAAAAGAAAAAGATTCAGAAATAATAACAAATGAGGAAGCACTATGGAACAGAGTTTCAAAACTGAAACTCTTTTAGGTGCTAACTATTTTTGCCCTTGTTTTATTAAAGCAAACCGATAGTGCAATTCTATGCATATTTACTCAGAAAAAGCCTTGATGAAAGTTTTTAAAAATTGCAGCCAGAAGCACTTAAAAAGGGTCTTATATTTGGGTTGTTTAATAGGGCAGATCCACTGATCATGTTTTGACAATGTCTTCTGTTCTACTCTCCATTTTACCCCAACCTACCAAAAAATTGTGCAGGTGATTGCAATTGTGATGGATCAATTCACAGATATGGAAATACTCAGTGATCTGATAGAAGCTTCAAACAAACGTCGTGTTCCTGTTTATCTGATCCTTGATGAAAAAAACCTAAAGGAATTTACAGAAATGTGCAATAAAATGGAGGTCACCATGGATGACTTGCTGGTATGTTTTCAATCAGTTTTATTTTTTTTCTTAATGTCAATATTAAAATATGATGTAATGGAACATGAAACTGAAGAAAAAAAGACAATTTTAGATCTGCTTTTATTTCATTCATTCTCATTACTCAGATGAACATGGGTTGGTTAGTTCAGCTAAAGGCAATAATTGAAATCAAAGGGCAACAACAACAAAAACAACAATAGCAATATAAGGTCTTCCTTCCTTCCTAGGGTCCTTGATAGACCATTGACTATGATTCTTTTATCAAACATCAGTTCTAGGATACTTTCTGAAGCATATTTACCCCTTTTCTGTTAAGTGGTATGATATCTGTAATACAACTTTATTGGATGATTGAAGGTTGTGTTATAATCTATTTTCCATGTAAAACAACATGGCTGAAGCATAAGGTGCAACTGGATGGCAAGTAGAAATTTTAAATATTTCTTTTCAAAGAATTATATGCTGATAGATATCATATGTCCAACCTTTGCCTTTCACATACCCATTGAACAAACAAAAGCCCAGAGCAAAACAGTGCTTAAAGTTAATATATGAACCTTATTTGCTGAAAAAAGCAATGCACAATCACAGTTGTCCATATTTTTAGCCTTGTGCTTCAGTATAAAGTACGTTGCTTTCATCCAATTATTTTAATGAGGCAAAATTAAAGATGGCACTTACGACCATTGCAGGATCCCCAGGGTTACGTGATCAAAATTCAGGTGCTTGACAATGATTCATATTTATGGCAGTTGCAGTGTCCTGGGGTCACGTGTTTCTCTTTTGTGACCTTCTGACAAGCAAAGTCAGTGGGGAAGTCAGATTCACTTAACAACTGAATTATTAACTTAACAACTACAATGATTCACTTAACAACTGTGGCAAGAAAGTCCTAAAATGGGGCAAAACTCAATTGTCTCACTTAGCAATATAAATGGGCTCAATTATGGTCGTAATTAGAGGACTAACTGTACTCTATTCTATAAGAGCATCATCTTATTCCATCACCCCCAACCCCTGCCATTTGGAACATTGACATTTTGTCTGTTATCAGTAATTTTCCATTCTTCCAGAGAAATTGCAGCTTTCAAAGATTGAAATAAGGGCTGGAAATTACTGAAATGATACTGAATTCTAATTTTCCATCATCAGAGACTGAGCAGTCTACTGTGTGCCCACCAACCTCTTACTTAGTGCTTTCCAAATACTCTATGCCACCTAGTTTTATTTTTTTTTTATTCTTTTAATTAAAAATAATGGGGAAGCATGTGTGCTGCAAAATGAAATACCATCTTGAGCATAAAACTGGGGTTAAAACTGATAGAATCAACGAAGCATAAGTGGTGGATTTTACAATATTTTTAAAAAACATTTATTGATTTAGGTATGTTTTGCAACCATTAATTCCAAGATTCACATTCACTCATAGTACAGTATATATAAGCTCTGCACAGAAAGTCAGCAGTATCTGTTTTGAATCTTTCTTATGCTTTTCTTTTTATTTTAGAATATGCGCATACGATCTGTAAGTGGAGATACATACTATAGTAAAGCTGGCAAGAAGCTTACAGGACAAGCCCTTGAGAAATTTGTGTTGATAGACTGTGAACAAGTCCTTGCAGGGTCTTACAGGTGAGACATAACAAATATACTTAAGAATAAATGTCATTTGCAAAGGGCACTGTCTCTTTGTCTAGAGATTTCTGGGGCTAATATGTCCTAACTTGATTGAGTGATTGCAGGGTATGGTTAAAAAAAAAGGCAAGATGCCAGAGTTTCTATTGCACAGTTACAGCTAGCAACTTGATTTTTTTAACCATGCCTTTTAGATACCCTTGACTAAACAAATGTAGCAAATTATTTAAATTATTATTTAAATCACTTTTATTTAAAATTATAGTGCTTTGTATCCTTCTTACAGATCAGGTGTCTAAGGTTGTTTTAGTGCTACACAAAACTGTGTATCTTCCATTTCAGTGGAAGGAAAATGAAATTTGCAAATGGTGAATGTAAATGTACAAAATAATCATATTAAAACATATATTTAAAAAGTTCAGTTCTTTTAAATTTTTTTTTTAAATGTGTCTCCTATAACAGGAGTTTAGGATTCCAAATTGAAAAACACATTCTAACTCCTACCCCAGCCCCACAGTCTAATACTTCTCAGAGATTCTGAATTTTCATAATTTTCTAGTCAACTGAAGGTTATGGAAGCAGAAATCTCAACAGTTGGAAAGAATATGCTTAGGGAAAAGTATTCTAGGATAAAAGCCTATTAAGTGCTATGGCATTTCCTCCCAAAAAACAAGCACAGGAACACATTGTAATATTGCAAATATATATATCCTTAAAGTGAAACAAATCCTAGAGAATTTTGATTCCCCCTAATTATTATATTACATGTTTGTCTTGTACTAGCTCCAAGGAATGGAGAGCAGCATATAGAGAGTCCTTGCTCAATCGCTCTAATTGGGACCGGAATGTTTATTGCTAAGCAAACAATTATTAGGCAAAATATCACATGACTGCACTGCTTAGAGTTTCAGTATTCCTTATTGTCATTATTAGGCCAGGACCATATGGCCATTAGGCCAGGACATCATGCTTCTCCTGCCCTGCTATGGTCACCTTCCTTCAACTCTACCCATCTATGTTCTTTTGGCTGCCCTGCACTCTGCCTTCACCCATATCACCCTATACTCCATTGTCCTTGCTACCCGCAGCTGACCTTGGCTATCTTCTTCCTCCCAGTACTGATGAGGTGCTCCTGGTCTGGCCCTTTGTGAGGCAGTTGCTGGCTTCCCAAAGCTGCATGTGGCCTTCTTGGAGGCCTCAAGAAGGCTATGTGTGACCAGCTGCTGCCTCACAAAGGGCCAGGCTGGGCATGCTTCAGCAGCAGCAGGAGGAAGAAGTGAAAAATCAGCTGGAATGGCAAGGAGTGGCAGAGGCAGTGGAGGGCAGGACAGTCAAAAAGCAGAGATGGTGAGGGGTGTTAGGTGCGTGGGTAGAGTTGAAAAGTGCCCTGTGGTTGTAAAAAAGGGTGGGCTACCAAAACTCTGAATTCTGATCATGTGACCGCAGGGGTGCTACAACAGCTTTGAGGACCAGTTATAAATATCGTTCATTCAAGATCATCACAAATTCAAATGGTCATTGAACAGATGGTTGTTGGGAGGACTACCTATATACAACTTCCTATCTTAAAAACAAGCCTGTGCAACATACTAGGTTGAGAAGTGACTCAGGATCTCCCCAACTTATTCCCAAGTAAATAAATATAAGGCCACAGTGACCCAAACTTTCACATAAAAATACATCCTGGTTGACTCATATCAAGTCATTATATATGTTTTTTTTATTTAATATTCATATATTTATTTTAAAAAGAATATTATATGGCTGCCTATCTTACATAGATGATAATCCTAGGTGGCTCATAGCAACATTCCATAACAAAAAAATAAACCCACAAACCTTTGCAAAAGATGTAACATTTCCCACCAAAGTGCCACGGCATCCGAGGCTAAGAATGGGGGGATGGGAGGTGTCCAAATTTCATGGGGGAGGCTTTTAAAAAGGGCTGGGATAGCCATGGAAAAGATGTGTCTCCAAGGTCCTACCGGATGGCATTTAAGGAATGGTACCTGGAACATGCCCACCCTATCTCATTTGGTAGAACAGGCAGATACCTCCAAGGAGGATCAACCCTGTAAATAATTTACAGGGCTATTAATCTAATGAATGGCTCCTGGGCAGTCAACAAAAGTGAAAGCATAGTACATAGTCCAAATCAACTTTTAAAAAATCAAGTTAAGGTCCCTATAAAAAGCTCATTGCCAACATGATGCACATCCGCATGCCAGAGTTTTATTAACAATTTGGCCCCAGTGCTGGGTGAGAAGTCTTTCCTCCTTTGGAAAACCAACAAAGTTGGAGCTGTGCATATCTCTTGGGGACAGCATGACAAAGTAGTCATGCTTCCTAAAACACCGCTTCACTGATAGGACCTGGAGCCTCTCTCCTCTTCCAGATCTGGTGGTACAGGGGAAATCATTGGGGATAGGTTGTTCTACAAGGCTATCAAACTGACGGCCCATAATCTGGATGTGTCACATGCAGACCACACCCATCCCAGCTCCGCAAAGGGAAAAAACATTGTGATACATCACGTGATGGCAATGTGATGCTGCGAGTTTGACACCTGTGTTCTATAAGTAACCCAGCACCATACCATGTAGGACTTTAAAAGTAACAACCAGCATTTTGAATTATATATGGAAGCCTACTGGGAGTCACTGCTGCTCACACAGCAGCAGTATTAGATTGGTGTACTGTGATGCACCCAATACACTATATTTTGGACCAGCTGCAGCTTCCAAATGCTCTTCAAGGGCAGCCCCATATATAGTGTGTTGCAACAGTCCAACTGCGAGATGACTAAGATGCAACTAACCATGAGCAGTGCCTCCTCACCTCAGAATAGCACACTAGATACATTTGTTTGAAAGGTCTCCTGGTCCAGCTACCACCTGTTCCAGGAGAATCCCCGGATCATGAACCAACACAGCCTGGGAAAGTGTCACCTCACCCAGACAGTACATTTACTTTCAAGTACCCTTCCCCCGCAAGAAATGAGCAGCAAAATATTAATTTTACATATTGTACTAATTAACCTTCAGTTATTTTTGCCTTAGTTAGCAAACCTTTGACTACATTTTGAAAGGAAATGGTTTTTCTTTGCTTTAATTGCAACTACTTCCTTGATTGATAATGTACACTGTCTTTCTTCCACCTGAACAATCTACACTTGACTCACCAACACAAATATTTAATAGCAGCTTTACCTTTGTCCTCCCTCTTTACTTACAGGAAGCCTGCCAACTCCATGCCATGTCACCATATTATGCCATCTCAAAGTATTTTACTGTATAAAATATATCAGCCCAAAATGTCAGCTTAAAAAGATTCCAGTAGGAAGTTGACCATGGTTATATAATTTGGCAGTCTGCTGTTTTCAAGGGATTTGGGGATTAGATATCACTGATAATTTGATTAAAAAATCCCCCACCAAGGGTTATATTTTCTGAGTTTAATAAAATCATTTTTCTGTACCATTTTTAAATGCTGAAGAATTCTTCTCAACAGTGTCATTTTGTAACTCTTCTCTAAATGAGCTCCAGTCACACTGGGTGGCTACAGATCTCCTCCTCTTGAGCCATAAGTATGACCTTTGAAATCTATAATTAACTTGCAACCCCAATTCCTTATAATTCTTATGAGTCTGTCATTTAAATGTTTATCTATAACAATTTAACCATAATAACTTGTTTGCATACTGACTATTATCTTCATTTATTGCCTAACATACTATAAACATACATATTCACTAATTTAAGATTTTGACCATCAGACTGTTCCACTTATTTTCTCAAGGCTTTAAAATAATAATGGTACACTGTTGTATTGCAGCAATAGTGCTAAAGATATACTGATAAACATACTTAAAATAGTACTAATGTTGTAAATGAATTTTATTGTCCAATGAATTTTCAATATTTTAAATGTGCACAATTTAATTATATGTTGATGTTTCATGTTGTCCCTGAATTATTTTCATTTCAGTTTTACATGGCTCTGCAGCCAGGTACATACCTGTTTAATGATGCACTTCAAAGGAAAAATTGTTGATGATTTTGACAGAGAGTTCCGATGTATATATGCTGAATCTAGATCAGTGAATCAACTTGGAATCCCCACTGCTGAAAATTCCACACCTTCTCCTTACAAGACCATGCAGAAATTTGAGCCCATTTTAAAACATATTCAACGGAATGAGTATGAAGCCCTCAGTCCGTCAAGCACCCTTTCAAATTCCAGTGTTGTGACCATCAAGAAATCACCATATCATAACCAAACAAAGTCCAATGTAATCTGTGAAAAGAAGGAATTAACTCCAGATGAAACAAGAAAGACCATCTCAGGCTTAATGGGACATAATGACTTGAGATACCAGCCCAGGGAGTTGCTAGACTCTAACTGCGGGGTATTAGATAAGTTAAAGCTTCCACTCAATGATGCTTCTAATTTATTGAAGCTTAAGACATCTTTACTATCAGTATCTTCACCGATATTAGATGACAACATAGGAAATGGACATCTTCCTGAGAATATGGGAACAAAAGATAACAAGAAGTTCCTTTATACTCAACCAGTTGAAAATGCAAGTAAATTACATAAGGATGACAAACCAGTAACTTATGGATACAACAAATTAGAATTCATTAACAATCCTATTAAGTCTGTAAATTATGAGATGAAGAGCACAGTTCCTAGATACCTTGATGCCTCTGAGGATATGCCAATGGAGAACAACAGCAATATAAATAGGGGTGAAAAAAGGATGACTCTTGGTCACAGCAAATTGGATTTGATTACCAACTATAACAAATCAAAATCAAAAGCCGTTCATAGTCGATTTGAAATGTAATCTAACAAAAATATTTCAAATGTAGAATGAAACTATGATAATACATCAGATTTAGCTCAAAAATATTGGGAAAGTTTAAAGAATTTTAATGAAGCCAGAAAAATAATCACATACCTGTGAAAGAGATTTAAGATTGTTACTACTTACCTCTAATTTGAAAGGACATGCATTTTGAACATTGAAAACATTGTCTGCCTCACAGAAATAATGAGGATTCTTCATAATTCAGAATTCCTGAAATACTGGAGAGGCATGTTTAGAACAAGACTATTTCTCAGTTTAATAGCTCTGGGGAGAGAGAGGAACTACATACCAATTTAAACAATTTGATGATTATCAGAATGTAAATAAAATTGGATATATAATGTACAGTACAAACAATTTAATTTAAAGGGTTGGTAGAGAGTTTATAAGGCATCTCTTTGATAAAAGCACACATCTCAATTGCCCAATGTGGATTATTCTGCAATTCTGTTTAAGACAGAACTACAGAAATCCATTTACCAAAGTAGCAGAAAATAAAGAACTGCAGAAATCATATTACATAATTCCTAACTTCCTTTTAATATTGCTGCTCACTCAATTGATCAGCTCATCATACTCAATACAAGAATCCAAATTACAGTCACCCCGACATAGAAAAAAAAACCTTCTCAGTTGTTTCCTTCTGTTGTAAACATGGCAGAAATAGGAAAAGACAAATAAAATGCAACTCTTAGTTTAAATATCAGAACATTAACTCTATGAAATGAATAAATCTAATCTCTGCCTCAGCAAAAAATCTGCAAAAGTGTTTTGGCAGATACAGAAGAAATGTCAATAATATTGCAATGATTACATTATATCACGATAAATAATATGAATAATAAGATTTTTGTCTTAAAATTTTGTTTACAAACTGGGAAACTAAGATACACTGCATTAATTCTGTTCATATGTTGTATGTTTTAAATTCATTAATATATAACATTGTAATTCAAAGTGGTCAATCAGATTTTAATGATGTGTTTATACAATCAAAGCCGGGCTCAATTTATTTCCACTATAAGTAACTTCAGAAAAAGCTATTTTCTGTCCAGCCAAAGTGATGTTCTTGTAAATCCTCTGAACTCAAAGACAGTGTTCTTTGAATGCTTAAGTATATGTCAGCAGTTAAACATTTTAATTAATTGGTCTTACTTTGTATGGAAGAACAAATTGTCACTTTTGACATTTGTTATTTCTGAAAATCAAGATTTGATATGCTTCCTGAGGGAGTTTATTTTAACCTAGATTTTTGAGATTTCATGAAGGAATCACAAGGAAAGCTATGATTGTTTTAATAATAAATGTAACATTGCTTTAATTTCAAAAACTGGTAGTTCTGTCAATAGCAATTTAATGTATAAATGCCTTAAGGACTTTTTTCTTCTCTCTTGCTCTTTTTGTCTCTCTCTGGTTAATCATAACTTTGACAATGTATAATCTGATGGTGTTTTTGAAATAAACAGTATTCTATCTAATTTATTTAACTATCATCTACTAAATAAAGTATAGTAGTTATATGCAAATAATATAGGCTATAAAAAATAAATAACTTCACCTGGGACAACTGAGTTTTGAGGTAACCGAGCCAGTCCCAAGTCCGGATAAAGTGAGGAGGGTTGGGTGTAGGGTTAGCACTCCTACCCATAAAAAAACCTAAAAATTGCTAAAGAAACTGCAAGCAAACTTAAAGTCTGTAGTGATCATAGCAACTGTAATGACCATGATGATCATAATAATCAACAACAGCATGAAATGTTAAACCATGGCATGATGGCATTGGGATAAAGCTGAAAGGACATACAATGGTTGATTGTAGATTGATACTTAGTGCAAAATTTATAACACAAATTGTAACATGGAAAGTTCAATCTTTATATCAATGTGGGAAACTCTCATAAGTGCTATGCAAATTTAACAACCATGATCTTCATATTTCGAGAATTAGCAATACCAGGTGGACTGGGAGTGGTAGACTTACCAAAGATGGGAAGATTTCTTGCCATAGTTGTTAAGGGAATCAATGCAATTAAGTTAGTAACATAGTTCCCCATTGACTTTGCTTGTCAGAAGGTCACAAAAAGTGATCACATGTTCCTGGGAAACTGCAACCATCATAAATATGAACCAGTTGCTAAATGTCTGAATTTTGATCATGTGGAAAAACAGTCATAAGTCACTTTTTTCAGTGCCATTGTAACTTCGAATAATCACTAAATTAATGGTCGTAAGTTGAGAACTATCTCTACTCACTGGCAACTTCCAGCTTCCAACTTGTGCTATTTCTCTCCAAATTCATTTGTAAAAGCAAACCTGCCTCCCAAATCATAAATGCACAAGTAGGGTTCATTCACATTGTGATAAGACCTGGAATAAGTAGGGATGTTATACCTGGATTGTGAAACTCTAGATCAGTGTTTCTCAACCTTAGCAATTTTAATGTGTGTAGTTATAGGCAGATGCATCCTTTTGATGCAGACTTTAAAGCATTGCACAGTCCTATTAAATTTGTGACTAGGAAATAATTATATTCATTATAACAATTTTAATTAAAGAACATGAACTCAAAGCAGATTAGTATACCCAATAATTTTTAGAGTATGACCTGATACACATCAGTCCACGTGCAGCTCTTGACCCAAAACAAGTGAGCTAAAAGTTGTAAAGCCTAAGGCTAGTCATATTAGCATAACATGAATCCATTCTTGAAATCAGCTTTTCTATATCTGAGTCCATTCTCTCCTTTTCCATTGTAACTCTTATTAGGCATGAGGTGATTTTTTATTTGCATACAGTGTAAGCATATTTCCATATAATACATTTATCTATGGTTAGTCCGAATTAAAGGATTATAAAATAGTAATTTAACCAATGCCGTAAGCCTGCATAACACAGTGCATTAACTAATTTACTCAGTATAGTGAGCTAAATAGTAATTGGCTAGTGTGTACTTTAGTGCATCATGCAAACATAACTTTAGTTGTACTATATGAGGGTTTACAGTGAAAGTAATACGGTGGATTTCCCAAGCCAAAAAAACAAAAACAAAAATTCTCTGGTATTTACATCAACATATGTTATTTGCGTGATTAAGTAACTTGTGCTAGGAAGGTGCTGCAGATGACTTACTCTTTGATTTAAAGGGGCAATTGGGAATAAAAGACACACTTCCCTCCAACCAGGTTATTAAACTATGGTTACATAAATACAACAACAAACACATTCTTCCCAACTACAGAGAGTACAGTATCTGTTTGTAGCCCAAACCTGTTTCCTCAGTTTGGCCAGGCAATGGCTTAGTTAGCACAACACATTTGAGCCACAAACTAGTCAAGAAGATTTTAGTTTACTCTTATGCAAACTCAGCAATTCAAATCCAGCAAATGGATGTCATTCAGTGGATATTACATTATTCTGTCGCATTAGGTACAGCTCAGTAAGTTCCCTTTCTGTTGAATGCAGGTCAAAAAAAGTCCCTATGTCCTCCTTTACATTGAACTACAATAATATTTTTCAAACTTGTCAATTTCTAAGATGTGTGGATTTCAACTCCCAGAATTCCTCAACCAGCAATTCTGGGAGTTGGAGTCCACACATCTTAAAGTTGCCAAGTTTGAAAACACTACAATGTCCACAAGTCATCCCTATCAGGTCTCTGGGATCTGTAATCCAAGATGTCTGGAGCACTTGGGTGGGGGGGGGGACAAAGGGGGAAGACCAGGGGTGAGTTCTACTTACCTTTACTACCGGTTCGCAACGGGCCTGTGATGATGTCAGGTTCAGTGGGCGGAGCCTCCCGCCGCTTTTACTACCAGTTCTATTGAACCGGTGAGAACCGGGGGGCAACCCACCACTGAGGGACACTAACTCAAATCAAACATGCTTATACAAGGCTTGCAGCAGGCAGCTCTTGCATTACGCAGTACTCTGACAGAGCAAGGGCCAATTCAGCCACCTTCTCAATGATTGGTATGGAGAATCATGATGGAGGCAGAAAATAATGATTTTTTAAAAACTATTTCTTTATTATAATTAGTTCCAAATTTGTATTAGTATATTTTATAATGATGAAGTTTCACTTCCAAAACAGTACCTTAAGTTTTCATCAGAAACACAGGATTCACTCTTTGACCTAGCACTGTGATGGCGAACCTGTGGCACGCGTGCCAGAGGTGGCATGCAGAGCTCTTTCTGTGGGCACGCGCACCACTGCCAGCTGCTCTTCTGGTTTCAGAGTGCATGATCTTCACAGGTGCCGGAGTGCCGGAAAACTGCTGGAAAACGGCCCAAAAAGTGCTCCCATAACAGGCCGTGCACCGGAGTGTCGGAAATCCAAAGACCAGCTGGCTAGCGTGCACATACCTGTTTTTTGCCCATTTTCAAGGCTGTTTTCCAGGCGTTTTTTGGCTGTTTTTTGGGAAATGGCCCAAAAACGGGTCTTTGGATTTGTGACACTCCAGTGCATGTGCACACATGCACATACAAGCATACATGTTCTGGTTTGGGCACTCGGTGCCGAAAAGGTTCACTATCACTGATCTAGCATATAGTTCCCAGGTGGTGAGGCACTACCAACCAGAATACAAAAACATTTTCCTCTCTATTAATATCCTTTTCCCTTCTTCCACCTTATTGCTACTGCTGGTATCAGCAATTCTCCTAGCAGAATTCACTAAAAGGCTATCTGCTTCTCCCATTAGAAAACCCGTCAGTTTCCCCACTAAGAGGCTGTTCCAGAAGGACAGAGGCAGCGATGGCCACTGTGCATGTAAGGATCCAGCAGAGATTAATGGGGGTGGCAGTTTAGGAGTGCTATGTGACTTCAGGCCAGTCTCTCTTTCTCAGCTCAGCCCATTTCACAGGATGCGGGGGAAATAGGAAATACCACCTTGAGCTGACCTTTATTTATATCTGCCTTTAATTTATAAAGAACAAGGTGATGAACATACCTAATATTACACGCACACACATTGACTAATACATAAATATAAATCAATATATAAGGGTCTGGGCGTATACATTTATTTTATACACATGTGTACATGCACACACAAACATATCTGTATCTATGTCTGTCTGTCTGTCTATGTTGTTTCATATATGTGTGTGTGTGTGTATTAAAAATGAGGGAGTTGTGCGGTTAAATAGTTGAACAAATAAATACATATTTGCAAACATTTACATTCTCTCTCTCTCTCTCTCATCTCTATGATGTCTCTGTATATGGTGTGTATGTATATGTGACAAAATCTAATCCTCATTTTGGCCGTCTGCGCCCGTAGTCTCTGAGAGGAGCCAAAAGGCGGACCGTCTCTCCCTCTACAGGTGGAGTAAAAAGGCTCCGTCTCTTTGCTCTCATCCAGCGGCGCCCGCAGTTTCGCAATCCAAATCCGCCGCCCTCCCTCATAAACCGCCCCCCCCTTCTCCCTCCCGCATCTTTTCGCAGTTTGGTGGGCGGAAGTTTCCGGGAACAGAGAGAGAGAGAGAGAAAAAAAAAACGAGAGCCAAGGCCCGGTTGCAATCGTCCAATCAGCATCAATCCAGGAGAGATGACATCACAAACGGAATAACGTCACTGTCCGTTTCCGGGCTGCGGTGATAGAGGCCCGTCCTCGTGTGTCGGAGCGTCGACTCGTTTTCTGCCTTTTCCTCCTGTTTTTTTTGCCGGTCCTTTGACGGTTATGGCGGTCCGGGCGAGCTTCGAGAACAACAATGAGATCGGCTGCTTCGCGAAGCTCACCAACGCCTACTGTCTGGTGGCCATTGGAGGCTCCGAGGGCTTCTACAGGTCATTATAGAGACTCTCGACCTCTTTTCTCTTCTTCCCCTCCAGGTCTTAGCCGGGATTTGCTTTGATTATCCGATAATAATCAATAAATTCAAGCAAGAATAAGTGGGAAAGGCTGTAAGGGTCTTCCTTTATACCGAAAGAGCACGATTGGGCCTCCCCCCCCTTCTGTGATTATTACTTTCAGCGTCTTTTGAGACAGGTTGGGTTGGGCAAAACGAAGCAGACAAAAATGGCCCAGTGACACCCGTGGGTGAGAGGAGATTCCGATGTGGGACTTTCCAACCTCCCTCCAATATTGACGGTTATATCAGGGATCAGCACAGGTGATCAGCTCTTTTACTTGAGCTATACAGGTAGTCCTCAACTTACGGCCACAATCGAACCCAAAATTTACGTGATTAAATGGGAAGTTTGTTAAGTGGGTTTTGGCCTACTTTACAACTTTTCTTGCCACCTTTGTTAAGTGAATCACTGCCGTTGTTAAGCGAATCTGGTTTCGTCACATTGACTTTGCTTGTCAGAAGATCACTAAAGGTCACATGACTCCAGGACACTGCAACAGTCATAAATGTGAGTCAGTTGTCAAGCATTTGAATTTAAATCACATGACCAATGGTCATAAGTGTGAAAAATCGTTATGTCACTTTTTCCAATACCGTTGTAACTTTGAACCATCACTAAATGAACTGTTGTAAGTCGAGGACTACCTGTACTGAATAGGTTAGGTCACAAGATGCCAGTGAGACTACTACTCTGCATATTGTTCCTTTATTAAACTTTTTGAAAATGTAGCCTTTGAAGCTTCCTTGCATGTTTAAATCTTATTCTATTGTATTTTAGTGTGTTCGAAGGAGAGCTTTCTGACACTATTCCTGTAATTCATGCTTCTATTGCTGGATGTCGAATCATTGGCAGAATGTGTGTGGGTGAGGTGCTTTTTTCATATAAATTATTTTGAGTTTCCCTTAAAATGCAGAATTCTCATCCCTTAATATATTGTGACAAGCAGTTTGACTATGTAGTTTGTAATATTTCAGAAAAGGAACACAAGCTGCTATTGCACCCTTCATTTATAAAGCCTAAATCAGGGGTGAAATGCAAAATTTGTTTCTACCGGTTCTGTGGGCATGGCTTGGGGGGGGTTAATGTGATGGTGGGCGTGGCCAACTTTTTTTTTTTTAACTTTTCAAAGCATTTTTTTACCACCTCTTCGGCCAAGAGGTTGCAGAAAAAAATGCTTTGAAAAGCCTCTGACTATCCCAGCTGAGCCACGCGATCATCAGAGGCTTTTTTTTTTTTTTACTTTTAAAAGCATTTTTTTGTCGGAAGGTTGTAGAAAAAATGCTTTTAAAAGTAAAAAAAAAAAAAGCCTCTGATGATCCTGCGGCTCAGCTGGGCATGGTGGTGGTGGTGGGGGCACAGGGATTTTTGTTACCGGTTCTCCGAACCACCCGCCGCCATCGCTACTGGATCAGGCGATCCGGTCCGAATCGGGAGCATTTCAACCCTGGCCTAAACGTACTGTTTATTTATTTATTTAATTTATTTATTAATCCAATTTCTATACCGCCCTACTCCCGAAGGACTCAGGGCGGTGAACAGCCAAGATAAAATACAGATAATACAAATATTTAAAAAATCCCTTAAAATTATTAAATATTTTGGCCGAAACATAGATTAAAACACCCAATTTATAAAATCACACGAATTAAAAATTTAAAAGAGGAGAGTTAGGCCAGGCCAGCCTGCTGAAATAAAAAAGTTTTGAGAGCATGACGAAACGTGTGCAGGTCCGGGATCCTCCGTATCTCTGGGGGGAGCTCATTCCAGATGGTAGGTGCCCCCACAGAGAAGGCTCTCCCCCTGGGGGCCGCCAGTCGACACTGTTTGGCCAACGGCACCCTGAGAAGCCCCTCTCTATGGGAGCATACTGGTTGGTGAGAGGCGATTGGTAGCAGAAGGCGGTCTCGTAAATACCCCGGTCCGATGCCATGGAGCGCTCTAAAGGTGGTAACCAAAACCTTGAAGCGCACACGGAAGACCACCGGGAGCCAGTGCAGCTTGCGCAGGAGGGGGGTCACATGGGAGCGCCACGTCGCTCCCATAACCACCCACACGGCCTCATTCTGGACCAGCTGGAGCCTCTGGGTGCTCCTCAAGGGGAGCCCCATGTAGAGAGCATTGCAGTAGTCCAGGCGGGAAGTAACAAGAGCATGAGTGACCGTATTTAACGAGTCCCGATCCAGAAAGGGACGTAACTGGCGAATCAGGCGGACCTGATAAAAAGTCCCCCTGGCCACGGCCGTCATGTGCTCTTCCAAAGACAGCCGTGAGTCCAGGAGGACACCCAAGTTGCGAACCCTCTCCGTGGGGGCCAATGACTTGCCCCGAATAGTCAGTGATGGCACCAACTGACTATATCGGGATGTCGGAAACCACAGCCACTCGGTCTTGGATGAGTTGAGCCTGAGTCTGTTTCTCCCCATCCAGATCCGCACATCCGGGGTGGACCACAGAACTCAACTACTGTTGAGTTCAGCGCATGTTTATCGCAGTAGCTTGAATGAGATCATTAGAAAAAGGTTAAAGGTTAAATGTTTTTGCTTACCATTAGAAATTATACAAGCTCTGGAATTGAAATATTAACATTAATATGGGATTGTATTCAACAATCTTTTTATGTTAAGGGGGGGTGTCTATTCATATATCTACGGGTTCTCATTGCATCAATTACTACAGTTTCTGGGAAGATGGAAAAACTTATTATCTAAGTGCCTACAGAGACTAAATTGGGAGGATGGGATGGATGTTCTCATCACTGCCTTATTTATTTTCAAAATCTTATATTAATCTATTGTAAGAGGTACTAATAGAAATGTGTTTTATAATATAAAACTGATTAATCATCTTTATTTAAATTTATTACGGTTGCCCACTCCCATTTACTATCTGTTGTTGAGCTATAATACTTGTCAGCTTTGGAAGCCATATTAGGCCAGAAGCTTCCAAGCTGCCACCTTCTCACGTGTGGGAAAGTAGAAGGGGGGATTTAATTGAGAGTTTGCATTTAGACAAAATAGCATTCTTCCCGTCGGTCAAGGTCAGGACAAGCCTGCATCTGGAGAAGGAGGGTTGGAATGCTGTCTCGAGATGGGACACATGGTGATTGGAGCATGTGATCGACTGATGAGTGAGGGGATAGTTTGGGGAGTTTTGATTTACTGAGAGAAAACCTGGAACTCTCAGATTTGGGTTTTCCCAAGATGTGCCAGTATACCTACTCTAATAAATGGAACTTTGAGAAAATGCTTATCTCAGAGTTTTTAATTGGAGCAGAGGTTTTTCTGGAATGCTGACAATACTTTTATTAAATTCAATTTTATGCCTAACAGTGATAGTGGAATTGAGAGAGGTGATAGGTAAGCAGAATATTGTTCTTTTTAAAAAAATATATGCTTGCATTTGTGCTGCAGATGTATTTTGTTAGAAGACCAACTCTAGCAGTACTTTATTAAAGGTCAGATGCTGTTAAAGAACATTGATTAGATTCATCATGTCCTGAGATATTATTTTATGACATAAAATGTTGGAGATAGGAATTGAAGGCAGTTTTTTTTTTTTTCCCCTATATTTTAGGTAACCGGCATGGTTTACTAGTCCCAAACAATACAACTGATCAGGAACTTCAGCATATGCGAAACTGCCTTCCTGACTCAGTGCGAATCCAGAGGGTGGAAGAACGTCTTTCTGCATTGGGCAATGTCACTGCATGCAATGACTACGTAGCACTTGCCCACCCAGACATTGACAGAGTAAGTATAAAAATAAATCCTAGTACTAAACATTATATTTGCAGTAATTAAACTTGAACAACAGTTTAATATTTTTTGTTGAGCATTTGCTATATGTCTTTGTTTGACATATTCAGCGACCATTCAAAGTTATGATGGCGCTGAATGAACGATAATTAAGACTGGTCCTCAAGGTTTCACCATTGCAACACCCCCATGGTCATTTGAAAGTTGGGCAGTTGATGACTGTCCCACATTTACAATCTTCGCAGTGTCCCAAGGTCACATTCTTCTGCCCTGTGCAAAACTGCCTTTGCTTCAACTTTCTTCGTTTGCCTTTCTCCCACTATCTTTGTTGTTTGACTGTCCTGCACTATGCCACCTCTCTGTTGCCTCCCATTCCAACTGACCTTTGCTGTGTTCCTTCTGCTGATGGTTTGGATCCAGGTGCTGGGCCCAGATCATGTGCAGCAAGCACAGCAGGGTGGCAGAACTTCATCTGCAGATGGGAACTTGCCTGGCCCAGTCAGGAGGAAGCAGCAGGACAGAACCAGTAGGGTTCTGCAGAACAGCTACATTTGCCATAGCACAAGGAGCAATAGCCTGCAGATTGTGCAGAGTGCAGTGGGATGGAATGGCGAGATGCAGCATGTTCTGTTGCTAGGCAAGGCAGCAGAGGCTACGGTTCCCTGGTGAAGGTAGTGGCTGTGTGTGGGTGCCATTTGGGATGGCGACAGAACTGGACAAAATAGAGGGACGGGGGCTTTCCAGAGGTGCAGTGCGTGCTCTGCAGCTCACATTGGAAGTGCTTCTGAAGACCTTATTGTTCAATAGGCTCTCTGGGTGGATGCTGGAGCCACTCCTACAGGAGGAAGGGTACATCCAGCTCAGGCAACTACTGGCACTTTGCAAGGCCTTGCAGGAGGCAAGTTTGGACTTGTAGGTAAGCTCTATCAACGCTGGACTCAACTCCACCCTTTGCTGAAGTCTGCAATTATTCTGCTCACTCAGCCTCACTTTTAAAGTGAATAAAGAGGACTAATGTAGTTGAAGTGTCCCACTAGCAGGTGTGAAGGCAAATCCTGCGCATACGGTCTCCAAGAAGCTCGTAATTATTACCTAACCAGGTAAATAATGTTGCTATAAGTTTTATGATACCAGAAAAAAACTTGTAAGAACATGAATAAAAGAATTGGGAAATAAAAAGTGGGAAATGGAAATCTTCTGTCTCTTACCTTTACTGACATGCCCTGTTGGATATTTTCTCAGTCTCTGTATGTGATTACATGATTATTTGATCTTTGAATTATTAGGTATCAGACATCAGGAGTATGCAATCAATACAAAATAGCTGAATGTAAACACATCTGCATATGTAAATACATATGGATGAATCGTTTTATGGAAGGTAGCTTCTTTTTTTAAGAAATCCTTTTTGGAGAAGTGATTATATTCTTTAGATTAGTGACCTTGCTCTTAATTCTCTTGAATACTTGAGCTGGAAGGAAGTGGCCGGAAGGTTGTATCCATTGTTAGGTTACTGCAGGGGTGTCAAACTGGCAGACCATGGGCCGGATGCATCATGTGCAGGTCACTCCCAACTCGGCTCCGCAAAGGCAAAAAGCAGCACGATACATCAGTTTGACACTCATGGGTTATTGGAAAAAGTACAGCTGGAAAAAATTGCACAAGTAGACCAACAAGTACAAGCATGACTGATCCTAATAATGGAATAGTTTTCATAAGCAGTATCAAAGTATTTAGTATTTGAGCCAGGGTGAAAATGGATTGTACAATTAATTCAAGTGTGATGATTTTGGGCACAAGTCCTAGAAATAGGACTTATATAATAAATAATAGAATAAAAAATGAAAGTTTGGGAGTTACTTAAATTTCATTTAAGGACTTCCTAGATGTGCCTTTAATGTCAGATGCCCAATATTTATATTTTGACATCCTGTCTTCAGATTGTTATAGCACTTGGCTGGTGCAAAGAACTGAAGAAATGTCAGACTTCGGAATGAATGCAACTTGAAGGATATCGAGCTTCAATATAGTTGTCAGTTGCTGGAACTTTAAAATACTTCCATGTTTTAGCAATCTAAAGATAGAAAATCTGTTTGAAATAGGTTTACAAGATTTAGTTGACAGCTAATCAGTGCTGTCACTAAATAGGCATTTCAATTAGTTTTTATGATCACTTAAAATCAGACAAATGTGTTCTAACAACCCTAATTTTATTCCACAGGAGACAGAAGAGATTTTAGCTGATGTATTAAAAGTCGAAGTATTCAGACAGACAATAGCAGACCAAGTACTTGTGGGAAGTTACTGCACATTCAGCAACCAGGGAGGATTGGTACACCCTAAGACATCTATAGAAGATCAGGATGAGCTTTCCTCATTGTTGCAAGTTCCTCTTGTGGTAAATGTTCTTTCTTTTCAAATCTTAGAATGTTCAGTTACTTTAAACTATATTTTGAGCCAAATTATAGAATTTTAACATCTTATGACTTGGGAATATACTCATCCACAGTTTCATCCATCTATATGCCACTGTAACTGAGCTGTAACTTAGAGCTGAAGAAACTTCTTGGATGAGAAATGAAAAGTCTTCAAAGAAAAACCAGAAAGTCCAGTTGCCTCTTGAAAAAGTACCTTTGGGACAATCATGACCTGGATGGCAGAATCTCCATAGACACTGTAACTCAATGCAGGAGATCTCTTTCTATGGTGTTTCTAATTGTTTCAATATTTTTCTTCAACTTCTTTTTGGTTTAAATAGTGTTATGTGATCCTCTCAGTATAAAGAAATAGACGGCAAAACAATTATTTCCCAATATGCATAACGTATTGAAGCGTAATCCTAAATGAACCATAAAATTAGGAGCAGTGAAAATTTAGATGAACAATGCCAGTGTGGAGACATTGAGAAATACTTCTGGTATAGTTGTGTTACTTGTATTTAATAGCATATGAGATCATCCAGTGGGAATGATGGTAATTGTGGTTCACACATTTTGCTGAGCTATGATTTCTAACCATGATCTATTGAATAAGCTAGAGTGGTTGTGTTCATAACACTAAGCTAGAATGCATGGTTTAGAAAATGGAGAAAACTGCCAATGTTGAACATCAGGAATATCGTGCATGCCTACAAAAGGCCTGGCCCTCTGATCTATTAAATAGTTACAAATAAGGTTTATATTCATGCAATCTTAAGCAAGAAGAGCTGATAATACCCATGAGAAAGAAGTTCTTAAGACACTAGCTATCTTTCTTATCAGGCTGGAACTGTTAATCGTGGCAGTGAGGTGATTGCAGCTGGAATGGTTGTGAATGACTGGTGTGCCTTCTGTGGTCTGGACACAACCAGCACAGAACTATCTGTTATTGAGAGTGTCTTCAAACTTAATGAAGCACAGCCAAGTACCATTGCTACCACCATGAGAGATTCTTTGATTGACAGGTAAGTCAGACATTAATCTACTTTCAAAAATTATTAGCAATTGATAGTAGCCAGAACATAACTATACTAGCAATGGCTTTCTTCAGTCTTATGTTTCTAATATTCTGGAAATCCCAAGGGATTCAGCACTCTGAGAAGATGTATAAGACTACTTTCTCATTAATAATATGTAAATGGGTTTCCCCCTCTTCCACCTGCTTGTACCTGCTCCCAAGAAGAGCACATAGTGTTTAATCGCTGGTAAAGGCGAAAAACCAATTGGGAAATTGCATTAATATGATATGTCAGGTCAACTGGATAGAAATAGTTCAGCATTATTATTATTATTATTATTATTATTATTATTATTATTATTATTATTATTATTATTACAAGTAGTCCTAACTTAATAATCAAAATTGGGATCAACAGTTCTATTGCTAAATGATGTGATTGTTAAGTGAGACATTGCACGATTGCAACTTGTGATTTTTACTGCCAGCTTCTCCATTGACTCAAAAGCTGGCTGTGAAGTGCGCAAATGGCAAATACTAGATTGTGGAAAGCTATGACAGTTAAATAACTCTCTGGTTGAAAGGTACTGAAATCTTAATTATTTAACCACAGAGTTCAACTTTTCCAGTGCTGTCATAACTTCGAACGGTTGCTAAATAGGGCAGCCATCAAGTGAGGACCACAAGTACTGCACTGATAACTACCATTTCTGTGTGCAGAATGGCTCTCTCCTAATTTTGAGACTTGATATTTTTATATGCATCTCACTTAGTTTTAGTTTGGGATACGGGTTTTCAATTGGATTTTTTCTGATTTTATAGATCAAGCATGAAACTAAAACTGGAACCCTTCAAGTATATTTTTTGCTAATAATTTCTTTTCCCTTTTATAGCTTGACATGATGTGCTCCAGGAACACTGCAGGTGTGAAATGCCAAATTGTGATCTTGACTGCTCACTAAAGCAAATTCTTCCAGTCCAAGAAGAAGTTCTCTACCACAGTCATAGTTTCAAAATTATGTTATTCTAAATTCCCTTCCCTTTGGCAAGCCAGACTTGAACAAGAAAAAAAAAACAATATGTCCCTTTGTTTTGTTAATGCGTTCTTTTGCTTTCATTAATTCATGAGGTAATTTTGGAACTTAATACATACATGCAATCACAATAAGGAAACGAATTATTTTTTTCCAGTATTCACTAGAATACTTCCTGAAGAATGCTGGTTTTTTTCTGTTCAGAAGTGGCTGGCATTTGTGTGGTTTCAGTCTGGAAGTTTTCAAGATAACTTTCACAAAGCCAGCAAGACCAGATCAATGTAGCATGTTACTATCATGCATCATTCTGTATCCAGAACATAATATTTTAAGGGGCTGAAAGAATCTATGGAATATTTCAGCAAAGCCAAACATTCAGTAAGTAAGATTTCTAGGAAGTTACGTAAATAGAATCCGGCTTGTCCATATGTGAAGTCACTGAAAAGCCAAAGAGAACTCTCATCTGTTCTTTAATGAAAGTCTTTATCAGGAAAAATATATTTAAATTGAAACGGTTTTTTCTGATGCCTTCATGCTTATCTTTTAATATCAAAATATATTGCTCCAATCTTAAAGCCAAGGATACAATCTTTGTTGTTGCTAAAAAAAGAACTTGCAGTTATATAATTTGGAATTGGAGAACTTTTATGATAGCAACACAGTCAGGTTAAAGCTTTAATAAACCTTAATCCTTGAAATAATTGGTATGGACACTGAGGTGGACTTGAAACAACAAGAGCTGTATCAAATTGAAGTCACGTTAGACCGCAGTTTTTGCTTTATCAATCCTCTACCAAATTAATGTACCGTAGTTGGCTATCTTGAACATACACTAAAATGATAAAAACTCTCATTGCTGTATATGTATTCCTTAGCAGAATTGCCTTGTATCTTCCATTTGAAGTGATGATACTTGTGCTGTAAGTGATCAGACTGAGTCTGAGTCACCTGTTCTCTGTGTAGCTTATGCATGACACACATAGATAAAAGAATGGGGTAAGCTGGGGGGTAAATGAAAAATATTACATACTTAGCCTTCAACTGCTGCCTATTGCATAGCCTCTTTCAACAAAATTGACCTTTGCTCTCTTGACTGGTGTGTGGACTCCTGCAGTTTTCATACTTTGACACTGCTGAGAGAAGCTAGGAAAGACTTAACTCACAGCCAATATAATTGAATATAGACTTTTAGTAATTTAAGATTATAGGATGACAACAGAGATAAATTAAATTACACTTTTGTAATAAAAAATTCCTTTGTAGGTATCGCAATTCTTTAACTAAAATATCAAGGAAAGCAATTAGTTGCTAACTATATATTGCACCCAAGGAAGGCTTTGACCATGATTAAAGGCTGCAACATAAACCACAGTATCTAACTACTGAATCTATTGAGTCCAGTGGCCAATTCCCAATTTATGTACTGTTCTGGAAAACCTTGCATAACTACAGGTTGCGTGTTCATCTGGATGCTATACTATTTTGTGTTCTGTGCAAAGTTCACATTTGTATGCATTTAGAAAATGTTCAGTAAAGCTGAGTGTATGTAAATCAGGTTGTACATAATCTGGGAAATGTTCGTATTTTTAAATGGGAATTTACAGGGCCAGACATTGTTTCCATCATTTGGCTCTACTTGCGGAGTATAAGTAGAAAAGCAGTAAACTGAAATTCACATCTTTGCTATGGTAGTAAAGAAAAATAAACAGCAAACTTGCATCTTAGAAACTGACAGATTTCCTGGACCATTAATAATCAGCCTTCTAATAGGTTTTAAAGAATTTTAATGAGGTGGTACAGATATTTGATATAGAATGAATTTGACAAAATTGTAGCCCTTTGGAAAATAAATTCTTTCAATAAATATATTGGTCTTTGATTTCATGAGAATTTCATTTGTATCCTAGTAGAAGTGTACAGCTTTTGTTAATAGCCGAATCTGGTGTGTGGCATATTCTTAACAGTGGGTGAAGTCAGGCTTCCAATGTTTGTGGTTTCCCCCTCTCCCCTCTAATTTTTGTAAGAGCATCTTAACCTCTGCAAGACTTAGAGCACCCACTTTACTCCCTCTGTCCCTCTGCATAAAAATAAGACAAGCTATGTACTTGTTTTATCCAGTTTGGAGGCTTGTGAAATGGATAATAGCAACACTTTTACCAATCCTATATTTAAGTTTTTATACTATACTATTTATAGTATAACTACAGCTATACCAAATAGGAATGAATCAAGTTATTTTACAAAGCTTTAATCTGGGCCCAAAACTAAGGAGAGGAAAAATATTTCAAGAACATTGATAGAATATCATTGAAGAAAGGTTTAGCTGCTAGTTTGGGATATATGTGCAAGCAGGCCTTTTCATAGCAGCGCTGAAAACAAAACGTCTATTAAGTCCTATCTGATTGAAAGGAGAGAAATACTAAGGCTGAAATAATTTAATCCACGTTTGTACTATAAACCAAGCATGAGCATAGTACATAAAAGTATTTTATTTGATGTAAGGCTTGAGATGAACTCCATTTCTATAAATTGCAGCAGCAATTCTCAATACATCTGTATTCTGAAGGTGGGAGATAGGACCCCTCAATACTATCCTAGCCAATTATACTAAATCCAATATCAAAGAGAGGATGTACAAACTTGATCCCCAAGCAATATCAAATCAGCATACATTTCTATTAACCAACTCTGTAGTTTAATAACTTGGCATTAAATCCGATTGGATTTTTTTCAAAAAAAAAAAAGCTGAAAAAGAAAACAGAAATACGGTTCTAGTGACCTTACTAGTTTTGAATATGGTGGACTTTGAAATCTTTGGCGCTTCAGTGATCAAATTCAATCATACCCACTTTATAAATTGTCTAAAGAAAAACCGTTAAGCTGGTTCTTAAATTTTCTATGAAAAAGTTGCTATGGTCATTTTCTAAGTCTCAACTGGATTAATTTCAAAGTATGAGCTATATTTAGATCAATTCATACAGGTCTAGAAATATATTGAAAGATTGCTTAATAGCATTCGGGTGCAGTAAAATCTTATGAACAAATGAGCCTAAAACCAAGATTAACATTTGCAACATAAGTGGGTATTACTCTGCCCAAATCTTTAAAATGTCTTTGAAATGAAATGGCTGAAGACCTTGACCATTAGGACTGAAAATGCATGTGCTATTAACCCATGTTTCTTTCATATCGTGCTTGAAATGATGGTGTGCTCATACCAATTTGGTACATAATAATAGCACATTACTATCACGTACATTCTGTACTGCATTTCATGTTGAATGCACAAAAAAGGTATCCACAAGGCTACATCAACATGCTTCCCCTAAAAACCATTGCCTTTTAATCTGCATTGTTAAAGAAATGCTTTACAATCTTTCTTAAAGCTAAACTATTTGGTATGTTCTCAGTTATAACATATATATAAATTAGTATAATTTTTACTAATTCCAATGTTGGGGTTGAGACAGAATTAACAATTTCAAAAACAAACTATCCATTCTAGGTTTTTTTTTCTGTAATACTTATGGGTCTTTAATCTTTACCATATCTGTTTTCTTTAACTTTTCTCTTGAATAATTTTCAATCATTTTCTCCCAGCTGAGCCTTAATATTTCAGCCCAGCTGAAAAAAGACAGTTTGGAGTGGATTTATAGAATAGAATCAGTGAAAATTTGGAAAAGCTGTACCTTTTCATTCTTTATTTAGTTATTGCCTAGTAGAAAGATTGAAAGCAATATATTTGCATTCATTAAAAACTTGCCACTTTAATTTCAGTAGATCTCCGTAAAAATCACAAAATCTGGGAACAGCCTTCATTCTGCTAAGGGATTGTATATTCCTATTGTCTTGATAGAATTGGCATTGTGTAGCCACCATCTAGTTCAACTTTTCTGACAAGAGTAAGAAAGATTTTTGAGGAGAGGACCATACTACCTTCCATGTGTGAGAACTTGGTCACATAAATTGTTATGCCACTTGGGGAGATTCCCATAATCCCATAACATAGTCCATTCAGCATTCCTTTGGAAGAGGGAGGGTTTTTAGGATGAGAACATGACAAAAACATTACCTTTTGTCCATTACCTTTTCACGAATTGGATCTAACATACCGATGTTTAGGATTGCCTTCTTTAAGCACTATCCAAAACAAAATATTTTGTATTGAATATGAAACTGACTTATAAATTTTTCCTAATTTGCCTGAATGTCTGCAATTTTAGAGGTTTAAGGGTTTTGGCTGAGACAAATTCCAGTGAAGGCCTACTGGGAGACTGAATAGGGCAAGGCTGGTATGCCTGCTTCTCTTTCCCACTCTTCCATTTATGCGGTGGCCTATCCATTTATTTATTTGTCAAATTTGTATGCCATCCATTTCACCAAAGATGAGGGCAATTTACAGACATTGAATAAAATGCCATATAAAACAAAAATCGTAAATTTAATTCCATTGATTTCAGCATCTTCCTTTTCTTACTTCCTTCAAGCTGTGTTTGAATCTTTGGACATTGGCTGCAATGGGTCTAGGACAGTGATGGCTAACCTTTTTTTCCTTGGGTACCGAAAACGCGTCTTGCACATGCCCACACCTACAATGCAATGCCCCCCCAAACACACAGTGCATGCACGCGCAACACCCCCCCCCGCCCCCGTGGGTGCCCTGTTTTGGGCCTAGCAGACCTCCCTGAAGCCTTCAGAGGCCGGAAACGGGCCGTTTCTGGACTTCCAGTAGGCCCATTTTTCGCCCCCCCCTCCCAGGCTCCAGAGGCTTTCCTGGAGCCTGGGGAGGGTGAAAACGGCCTCCCCCAGCCCTCCGGAGGCTGGAAACGGCCCATTTCTGGACTTTGGGGAGGCCTGTTTTTTGCCCTCACAGAGCCTCCACACGAGCCCTGTACTTACCTGGCATCCAAAACAGGCCATGTGGAGACTCTTGGGAGGGAAGGGGCGGCGTGGGCGAGGCCAGCCTAAAATCATCTGGCCAGCACACGCATGCGCGCTGGAGCTGACCTAGGTCAACAACTCGTGTGCCCACAGATATGGTTCCGTGTGCCACCTGTGGCACATGTGCCATAGGTTCGCCATCACAGGTCTAGGACAACTAGCCATGGCCAACTTGCCACAGCCAACTCTCCATGAGAAAACACCATTGGCAACTCGCTGCAGGACAAGAGGTACACTAATATCGAAGAAATGGTAGAATAGAATCATTAAAGAAAGGATGCAAAAGGAGGGGCAAAATGAAATGTGAATGGCAAAAAATAAAATATTTTTTAATTATTTTAGATTGAATGGTTAAATTGTCCCACAGCGAGTTGTCCCGTGGCGAGTTGGCCATGGCAAGTTGTCAGCGGCAAGTTGGCCATGGCAAATTGTCCCATTCTGGGCTGCAACACCTAACGGGAACTAGGGAAGGCAGGCTGCAGGTGAAGCCAAGAATATTGACAGGCAGGGCTCTATCCAGTTCTAATCTTCTGAAGGGCTTTATCTCCCCCTTAGTCATGTTTTGCACTCCTAATTTTCCTTCTATTTAAATATACTAATGTCAATAAACAGTGACTTAATTACACTGTCAAATTTTAAAATTACAAGCTTTAAAATATCTTTCTTGATTTATGTCACCCTTTCCATCATTGCAAACCAAATTCCCATTGCAAACTTGCCCACAAATTTTACTATTCTAATGCATATGTGATTTATTTTCTCTTATATAAATGGGTGAAAATATCATGGAACATACATTTCATCTTATAATGGTAACAATTTATTGTTGCCAACTTAAAATAGTGGTAATATGACATTTAAATATTTATTACATGACACGTTATTAAAAACAAGATCATTAAGGTCTGCATTCACATCATTAGTGTTTGTAAATTCAATTTTTTAGTCTTGCAGACTAGTTGAATTCAGAAATTTCATTTCTGTTAGTTTTGGTGATCTGAAATGACATTAGAGCTGTTGGAAGTTGTGGTCTACACAAAATTACCTCTTAAGAGCTCTTGTGTTTGTTGCTGAAGAGTGGAAACATTACCATGAATGTACAAAACATCTGACCAGCAGGTATTGGAAAAAAAATGGTATTCAGGTAATTGCCTGGATCCTGTAATAAATTAAAATCTTTCAGAATGACTAAGCCTCAGAATGTCCTCTTCAGAAGGTACTGAAATGTTCCTTTTGTGACCCACAGAACTGTCTCTTTATGAGGCAAGTGTAGAAAAAAAGACTCAATAGGTGGTTGGCTACACTGGCAAATGCTGGGTTTAAAAGAGGGCACTGAAGAAGATTGCTCAAGTGAATTGAAAAAAGGTTGAAGCAAACTTCTCTTGAGGTCTCCCAACACTCACTGAGTGGGTTGGTCAAATATGTCATACTGAGACACACGGCACTGAGGCAGTCAGAAGGAAAGCGGCTCTACAGTGCAAGGCCACCTGGGTTTAGTTGATTTTTGTTTTTGTTTTCAGTCCCAGAATTCTCTGACTCACATCTCTTGAAGAAGTTGTTTGGCAGGCTATCCATCAAACCGCCTTCTAATGTCTGCAGCCCATCATCATCATCTCATGAACCAAATGAGCTACTGAACTTGTCATACCCATTCCTGGACAGGTCTTCTGTAGTATGTCACGCTTTGCTGGACCTCTTTATTTTTGAACTGGAAGATTGTGTATACCAAGACAAGGATACACAGAGATAAAATGCAAGGGATCACAACTGCAATTGCGTTAACGGTACTAGGCACATCGTTTATAGTTACCATAATATCAACATCATCATGAGACAGGCGTCGGTCTTTGCTTCGTTCAACTTCCTTCTGGTTGCAACCCATCCAGTCTTTGAGAATCGACCTAGGATACCCTGGCTCCACAGTCAGCCTCTGGTTATCAAACTTCCAGTATTCCTTACCCTTATAAAAGTAAGTATAAACTGAAAAAGAAAGCAGAGATTACTTCATTTATGCACCACTAGAATCACAGTTGGAATCAGTCATTGAGGCCATTATGTATAGGAAACCAAATTAAAGCTGCTCAGACAAATTGCTGTCCAGAATTGGACAAAGTTTTGAAGTGGAGCCTAATAAACAGAATAGAGTGGAATGATTACGATACTTCTTATGATTTGGTAATTGCATTTTTTGATGCAGCCTAAAATTGAATTGCCGTTTTTTCCAGCCACAATATATTTTTGGCTCATATTCAGTCTGCAATCAACAACAATTCCAAGATCTTTTTTGTGACTATTGTTAACAAGGCAGCTATCCATCATCGTACACATCTGCATTTATTTTTGCTTCATAAGTGAATAACTTTTCACTTGTCTTTTTAAGATTTATTTTTTACTTTCAGCCCATTTCTCAAATCTATCAGCATAATCTTAAATTTTACTTCTCTCCTGTAGACTATTAACTACTGTAGTCAATACTGTATCATTTGCAAATCTGTTGTATTTTTTCATCATCTTAACCAAAAAATAAAATACTGAAAAATAGAGGACCCCAAACTGATTGTGACACCCTACTCAACATAGTTGAATGAGAAATTATTCCCGAGAACTCTGAATACCTTGAACAGAGTTTGGAATACAATCACAGTTTTCAATTCCAATTAATTGTCCTGCAATGCAATCCACACTTAACTAGCTTGTTATATTAATCAAAATGTCATGAAGTATTTTATCAAATGCCTTGCTGCAAGTCAGGGTATAGAAAATCTGCATGCTAAGGAGTGGAGATAAAGTGGAGAATTATGCATATGGCAACACTAGCCATACTTCAGAAGATAAGAGTAAAAAGAAACGATTACTGTATTTTCTGGCGTATAAGACATCTTTTTAACACATGAAAATCTTCTCAAAAATCGGGTGTCGTCTAATACTCCGGGTGTCGTTCTCCTGTAACCAGGCAGACCAGCCCGAAAGGCTCTGACGAGCCTTAAATGGCTCTGATGAGCCAAGCCCTGACGATCTGCTAATCAGGCAACTCAGTTGGGATCGCCAGAGCCATGGAGAAGGGAAAAAGTTTTCCCCCTCCAGCTTGCTTACCTTAGCTGCTTGCCTTGCTTCGCTTGCCTTGCTTCGCTTGCCTGAATCCATTCCATCAGCAAGCAATTCCCTGCCTGCAATCAAGCAGGCAGGGAGTTGTGGACTTCAACTCCCAGAATTCCTCAGCCAGCAAAACAAAGCTGGCTGAGGAATTCTGGGAGTTGAAGTCTACAAGTCTTAAAGTTGCCAAGGTTGGAGACCCCTGTTCTATTGGGTAAGTTTTTTTTCCCCTTTAGGATCTTTAAAAAAACAGTTAATTGGGGTTTTTTTTTAGTTGTTCTTTTTTAGACCTAGCCATTTAAAGTTTAGGAAGTTTTAAATTTAGCTTTCATATAAAAATAAAAATAAAATAAAATAAAATAATATTTGTGCAGCTTTCTGAGATTTAGTATGTTTTTGTAGTGTTTCACTCTAACTACACAAACACACAAAATCTCACAAAGCTGTATGTGGAATTTTGTGTGTGTAAAGTGTGAAAGTTGGGTTTTTGGGCTTTTTGTGGCTATGTGAGGTTCCTGCTTGTTGCAGGGGCCATTTTGGGCCTAGCACAGCTGCTTTTACATTGTGGGTGAACCAGTTGTGTTGTGTTGTGTTGTGTGTGTGTAAAGTGTGAAAGTTGTTTTTTGGGGCTTTTTGTGGCTGTGTGAGGTTCCTGCTTGTTTCAGGGGCCATTTTGGGTCTAGCACAGCTGCTTTTACATTGTGGGTGAGCCAGTTGTGTTGTGTTGTGTTGTGTGTGTGTAAAGTGTGAAAGTTGTTTTTTGGGGCTTTTTGTGGCTGTGTGAGGTTCCTGCTTGTTGCAGGGGCCATTTTGGGTCTAGCACAGCTGCTTTTACATTGTGGGTGAGCCAGTTGATATTTTTTAATTTTTATTTGGTGTGCGTTGGAAGAGGGGTAGTCTTATACGGTGAGTATAGCCCAAACCCTATATTTTAACAGGAAAATTCGTGGGTCGTCTTATACGCCCAGTCGTCTTATACGCCGGAAAAGACGGTATTTAGCTTTTCCTACATGTAGACAATTATATTTCCTTCATTTGCATCAGAAAGAATGAGGATAGGAATAAGCATCCATTTATTGTTTAAGGACCACTGATGAAATCAATCCAGCCTAGCTGAAATACAGGATTTAGTGAATCAGAAGTCTAGCCAAAATTTCCAAGAACAGAATATGTATTGCCTGGTCAGGAATCCATTTATAAGCATGTGTCTTTGCATTATTACAATTGCTTGGTCATAGCAATCCAAACACTTTGCTTAGCAAAAAATACTGAACCAAATGTTATAAACGAAATGTTTATACTCACAGCCTTCTTTGCTGACAAAAGCCCCTTGTGGAGCTTGTGGAATCCCTTTCCATACAGTGATTGGCTTGGGGTAGCCTGGATCTGTTGCTCTCTTGTCTTCATTATACCTCCAGTATTTATCTCCTTTGAAGAAGTATGTTTTGCCTACAGGTTCCCACCGTAAAGCTGTGTCAATCCCTTCCCGGGGAAGACAGCTGCCCAACTCCACTAGGCTATGCGGATATCCTGGTTCTGCTGTCACTTCCTTAAAAACCCAATACTTATCTCCTAGATTTGAGGAGGAAAGAACACACATAATACATAATTACTAAGAGCTAATAAAATCATTAGCTGTTTTTTTTTTCTGCTAGAGGTTCAGAAAATAGCAGGCAATCATTTTTCACTGATTTCCTTATCTGATTCAAAAGGGTTTTTTGATAGCTGAATCAGCCAGAGAGCTTAATCTTTTGGGTAGTAACAAATTGCAGTTGAAAACTGCCTTCCATAAAGTTGACTGTTTGGTTGCAATGTGTTGGTAATTTTAAAAGTTTTCTGGAAAATAATCCACAATTCAGAAAGTTGATGCAAATATGGGCTACGGTAAAGATGATCTTTTTATCTAAAGAACAGATTTAAAAAAAAATTACTTCACAATGAGAACACTTTGCCTATGCTTTTAATTTCTATAAAAACACCTGAACATCACCAAATTTTCTAAATAATAAAAATACCGTGATGGGACCTGCTCTTTGCTCTGTCTTAGAGGAGACAGACAAGTGTCTCTCCCATTAACAAAATGGTAAGATGTAATTTAAAGAAACCCATGCTGGATCAGTCATCACTGAGGTCAACAAGGACTTGCTTCCATAAATTTCTTTTCTCTTTATCTTGAGAGCTCTGATCAGTTCCCACTCAAAACTAGACAGAACTTTCTATGGTACATAGACCCATTTTACTGCAAAGCATTTGGGAATTCAATACCTTAATTCATAATCTATGCCTTTCTCAATACAACAACCCAATTTTGCAAGCAACACACACTATTTATTTTTCTATTACATTACTGTTTCTGCTTCTCATGCTATACAAACAATATTTTAAGAACATGACAGATTGACACCAAGCTGACAGCAGTTTATTGAAAATTGAAGGTTCTCTGAGATATAGCTTATAATAAAAAAAAAAACCCGAAAGAAAACTAGTTATAGCCTGAAAAGACCAGAGAAATATAAACAAAGGCCTTTAAAAGTATCTTCCTTAGAAAATTGTTACCTATAACAATATTATTGCTAGTTGTTCCTCTAGCAATAATGGAGGAAGAAACTGCAAGGGAAAAGACTTAGGTGATATATTTTCACAGATGTTGACCAAATATTGCCAGGTTTTGAAATTTTGAAGGTAAAGAAAACATACATATAAATACATGCATTACTACGATGACATATTGTATTTCACATACATGTTTTCTTATGTATATACAGTATTTTAAAGTCATTTTTTAGAATAACTAACCTTCTTTAATCTCTTCATTATTCAAAAATCATCAAAAATGAAAAACTGAACAAAAATTTATTAAGATCAGGTTTTCAAGGCGTGCTAGCATCTGTTTTGATACCGTGTTTCCCCAAAAATAAGACTTTATTTGTCTTATATTTTTTTGAATCCTGAAATAAGCGCTTGGCCTTATTGCCATGCGCTCAAAAGCCTCTTTGGGCTTATTATCAGGGGATGTCTTATTTGGGGGAAAACAGGGTAATATTCATATTATTGTAGAACTGTTTGTATTTCCATGATAAAAATAAAAATAAAAATACCTTTAAAGAAAACAAATTTTCCATCAGATCTTTCATAGGCAGCATCAATTTTTGCTGGGAGCCCTTTCCAGAACTGCTCAATTTGCATGGGATAACCCTCTTGTACTCGACTGTTACGAAGGCGCCAAAACCAGCGGTCCTAAAAAAAGAAAACCACCTCCTAGGATTATACTTCAGATTCCGATAAGAGGAAACAAAACAGCAAAGCAGGTTTTATACTGCATTCTTTAAAAAAGCACTGCAAGACATTTTGCTACCTGTGGCACAGCAGCTGGGTGAGTTGCACAGGACTCAAGCCCACCCAGGTATTTTGGCACTAGTGGAATTTTACTTCCAGAAAAAGTGGTACTTATTAGATATCTGTATTATTTCTAACGTCAATACCTGTCTCTCCTTGGAAGTAAAACATTAAGACGGACTACCTCACTCTGTCTAATAATAGAACTAGCTCCTGACTCCAGTCTTTTCCTCCCCACCTCTAAGATTACTTGATAACATTGATTTCCAAAAGAAAACCATCTCAAATCCATATCCTTCCTTTTTCTACATTCTATGTTCATCTTTACATTCAAATCAAGTATCAAATGATGCACAAATTTGCTCTCCTTCCACTCCAATTGATTTTACTTAAAGACATGCAGAAATTCAGAACAGGACATAAGGCAACAAAAGAGTTTACAGTATTAAACAATATAAAAACCCTTATTGAAGACAATATTTAAAAACAGAAAGAAACAGTAACACATATGTAAGACGCTGAAGTGTTCTTAAAAGATTTTTAAAAGAATATCATGGACAGGGGTGGGCTGCTAGGGGTTCGCAGGTGTTTGGAAGAACCTCTAGCTAAGATTCTGTGCAGTTTGGAGAACCCCCAAATCCCACTCCTGGCTGGCCACGCCCACCCCACCCCTCCCCTCCCCTCCCAGGAGTCCCCACGCGGCCCGTTTTGGATGCAGGTAAGTGCAGAGCGCGCAAAGAGGCTTGGGGAGGGTGAAAAACTGGCCTACCGGAAATTCAGGAAGGCCGGAAACGGGCCCTCCGGAACCTGGGGAGCTGTTTTCACCCTCCTGGAGGCTTGAGGAAAGCCTCTGGAGCCCAAAGAGAGCAAAAATGCCCCACCCCACCGTGGTGCAGAAGGCCGACTAGGCCACGGCCACCATGGCCACGCCACCCAGCAACTGGGCAGAGAACCCTTTGCTAAAATTTTTGAAGCCCACCCCTGATCATGGAGACATTAAACATGCAACAATTCGAAATGTTAGCAGCTTGGGCTATCATCTCATTCAATATAATGAATACCCATTGGCCTAGATCTGTAATCTTTATCTAAGGACATGACTAATCTATCTTTCTTTCCGAGTCAGATACTCTGTTCAAGAGAACATTTGAAAGAAGCAGCAATCACTTTCCTTTTTCACAATTAAACCAATGCCGGAAATACATTTGAACTCTACAGCTTACTCAGCTTAATGATACATCCTGCTTTTCTCAGCAGATTTACACATTATGATATAAATTCTAGAGTATGACTACTGTAAAATGTTTGCCCTTTGGAATAGGATGTAATGGTACTTGTAAAATCTTGCTTTTTCCAAATCACAGAGAAAAATATGCAAACTTGTTTCTATTTGTGCAAGCAATTTGACGTAAGACAATTTGATATATCAGTGATACTAAGATCAGTACATTATGGTCCTTTGTTTTGTTAAGATTTAATATTCTGATTTTTAAAAAAATCATTTGATACAAAACTTTCCAATTAGAAAATCAGCAAAAAGTGAGAAATTAATCAGGAAACAGATTTTTCTGACAGAAAAGAGGTCTGTTCTGGTTCAAATACCCTCTAATGTAGAGGTGAAATCCAGCAGATGCTGACAGGTTCTGGAGAACCGGTAGCGGAAATTTTGAGTAGTTCGGAGAACTGGCAAATACCACCTCTGGCTGGCGCCAGAGTGGGGTGGGAATGGAGATTTTGCAATATCCTTCCCCCAGGAGTGGGGAGTGAATGGGGATTTTGCAGTATCCTTCCCCTGCCACGCCCACCAAGCCACACTACGTCCACCAAGCCATGCCCACAGAACCGGTAGTAAAAAAATTTGAATTTCACCACTGCTCTAACGGTCTAACTCATTTCAGAAAATTAATATAAAAGCATAGCATCATTACTTCTCATGTTTGCAAAGCAAAATATCAGCTATGAAAATACTTGTCTTGCTACAAACCCCATCCTCATGCCCTGGAGATACCTAGGCCCCATTTGTGAAACAGAAATACTCTAAGTTGGAAGAACTCTTCACATGCACTGCAGTTCCCACAGGCAGAAAATTGCTACATCAACAAGCCGAAAACAGAACACAGCACACTCTTGGAAACAATGTGAAAACAATCCTTATTCTAGATTAAAAATGTTTAGGTTTAGGTTATCTAACTAGTTGAGAAGGAAAGGCATTGTATCATCTGCTATATCAAAGTAACCTAAGACAAAGAATGCAGGCAAATTCACTGCAAGTCAACTATTATTGAATGTGATTAGTGATATCAAAACACCAAATGACTTGATTGACAGGCAATCAATTTTACACTCCTTTGTAGTACATAGAGATTAATAAAAACCGTCCTTCTGGAACAGTCCTTCCTACCTTGAAAACAAACATTTCTCCTCGGAACAGAGCCACAGTATTGAAATTTCCATCACATATGTTGGGTTTGCTGCCTGGAGCAGAAGGCCTGTCCCCTAAAGGAGGCCTAGGAGGCCGTGAATGTCTGTCATGTTTTCTTTCTGAAGTCGAATGGATTCTGCGGACAGGAAGGGTTGGTAAAGGTCTGGTGGGTTCCAGCGGCTCAGCAGGGGGACCTAAGCAAAAAAAGGAAGGAGGGAAATCAAAAAGCTGGTGGGAGTATTTTCCCCACTACATTAAACATTGTCAGCCAGCTTGAGCATGTTTTTCTAAAGATTTTATCAAAATATTTCCTTTGTCTATAAACTGCAATATAATTTTCAGTGTCCTGCAGCATCTTGTATTTATACTTTTGGATAATATAATTACCAACAATATTGGATTTTTCTACATAAAGTGCTTCAGCTATTAGTCTAATTATCAATGGATGCAACCCTTTTATAGTTGCTGTGGATCGTATTGCAGATCACATGTGCGTAAGGCTTGGAAGAAAATTTTAAAAAATTAAAGCCGTTTATTATTTTCTTGCAAGTGTGGAGAAGATATTTATTGGGTTATGAGTCACTCCAGTGCTCAGGGGACATGTTTATATTGGATTGCTACAACCTGGCAGTGCTTTTGCACACTAATGCAAGATAGAAGTGCCATGGTACTGCAAGCTGTCATTCAATTATAATTTTGGATGGACTAAGGGTACTGAGATATGGAGATATTGGCATGGAGAGGCAGGAAAGGGTGCTTTGCTTATAGCAGACAAGGGCCAATTTGTGGTATATCCAGAGCATTATATTTATTTTGCATTTTGCAATTGATTTCCTGGGTATGGTATTACTATAATGTAGGCATGTCTGCAATTTATCTTCTTCAATGAAATGCTTGTAGTTTTATATATTTAAAGTTAGAAAGCTTTTTTTTTCCTCTTAAAAGCTTAAGCAGAAAGGCAGTAAATGGCGGAAGAGATCTATCTCTTAAATACATTGGGCTTATAAATTGGATGCCAGATGGGTGAAGCTCTCTAGAAGATAAGCAGTAATAGTAGAAACTACCAGGCCATGACTCCAGAGCAGGATCAGGGCTTCTGAGAGGCAGTGTTGGGACTTCCAGCCTTACACCCTGCAGACTTCAACAATTTGCTACACAGAGGTTGTTGGATACAAAGCAGGGTGAAAGCTGTAGCTCTTAATCTTTTTAAAGCTTTTCCTTTCTGTTCTTCTTTTCCTTATTGCTTTGAAGGGGAAAATTGTTCTAATACTACAGAAGGGAACTCTTAGTGATTACACGAAAATAGGGAGGAAAGAAAGGATCAAGAAACAGAAATACGGTCTTATGAAAGAAACTCCATGAGGAATGGCATTAAAAGTCCATCCCTTGGCATGAGGTTTGTTGACAAAGCAGCCTAAATATTTTTGGTCATAATACTAACCCAAGTATGAGATAAGGACAAAGGGTGCCAAGTTTGCCTTATGTAATGTTACATGTGCTAGTCAATAAATGTTTGTGACATTTCAGTAACTGCATTTTATTTTATGGTTTATACTCAATAGTTGTCCTTGCTATAGTGGTGAAATAGCATGCTACCAACAACAGCTTGTTTTGGCTTGACAAAATGTCATTTCCTTACAATTGATGCATTCATAGAGGCAACCTTCATTTGCAGCCAGCTCCGTGTTGCATATTTTTTATTGAAGGAATTTTTGTTTATCTCATATCAAAATAGAATACTTTTAAAGACACCATTTTAAATTCAATAATGAATGTGGAACCTGAAGTGCCTGAGCAGTTTTCTGAAGACATGCCTTTATTTCAGTGGTGTGAAATTCAAGGGGTTCATGATACTCTTAGCAGTGCAGACCAGGAAAGCAAGAAAATTACATTTTCTTCTGAGGAGGCTAAGGTCAATTTAAGAGGTAAAATGGATGTCTTAGGTGTTAGCCCATCAAATATTGGTAATAAAAATGAAGTTATTTTAACTGACAATTTTCCCACAGTAAATTTCATGAAACAAACTTGACAAATGCCCCCATTCTTCAGAATCACAATTTTGGTTCTATAAATTATAGAAAAACTATTTGAAATTATGGCATAAGGAATTTATCTTACCATAGATCTTTTGAATTCCTTGAAGGTCATCTTGGGGTAACTTAAAGTTGTGTGTCTCCATGTACTGATAAAAAGGAGCCATAATAGCACTAGGGTCATTGGAATGCTCAAGGCCTAATGCATGACCCAATTCATGTACTGCAACCAGAAAAAGATCATTTCCTATAGAGGCAAAGTGTGTAACTATTAGCTTCTGCATTAATAGGACAAGAGTTCCAATCACAAGCTTCACAAATTCTTATTATCACATCATTATAGCGGTATAGCAGTTATGGCTTTACAAAGAAACTCAGGCTACATCTGAATATAATTGCAATATCTATTGTTATTGTGTCTTTTGTATGCTGTTTCTATTTGTATAATAGAATTAACAATTTTTGTGTATTTAATTGAGTCAATATCATCTCAATAGTCCTGGCAACAATATCAAAACCAGTATCAGCTACGCAAATTAGTTCAGGTTCATAGACGATTTTCTAATATGATGCCCTGTACATGTTTTGGGACTATGACTTACACCATTCTTAGTAAGCATACCACAAAGCAATGCTGCTCATTAAAGATAATTTGATTCTTGCTAACAAGATTTTGCAAAAGGCTGCTGATAGTATGTGACTAAGCTATGAAAGACATTAGTTGTATTACACTGTAAAATGTACAATTAATTCGAGGGGAAAGAATTTCAGAGGTCAAAGTGTCTTCTGTTTATCATTTATCAAGCCACAGAGTATATAAACAGGCAGTTTTAGGAAATGTACAGTCCAAAAAGACAAAGTATGAAACCTAAGTTTATAATATTATGCCCCATATCCAGGTAAAATTTAGAAAAAATATTCTTAGTAGCACTTAGAATAAAGAGGACATCCTACAATACTATGAGACATCCCAATATCAATTTTTCTTTTACCATAGTTTTAGGCATTCATTCTTATTTTGTACCTTAAGCCACTAAAATCTATAGAGCTAGAGGTTTTCAAGATGCTTATGTAGGTACATTATATCCAATGTAAAACACATAGTATGTAAGTGATCTAGTGCTTTCTGATGTCTACATGAGGACTCACAATGGAACACGTATCTAACTTATTTTTCCATGTTCCATAAGAGTGGGAAAATGTAAATTCAAATAAATAAGAATAATTGACTTTAGCAATGACAACTCAGCAAAGAAGATCATCTAATGACTTTAGCAAAACCATATTTTAAGAGAGTATGTTATTCAAATATTAGCACACTTTTCTCAAAAACATATTGTATTTTAGGCTTTTCAGTTAATAGTTTTAATTATGATTAAGTTTCCTGGCTTTCTAAAACATAATGGCACATGTATAAGTTAAGCTGTCTACAATAGAAAAAATAGCATGAAATATTAATTTGTATATAATATTCTCATTATGCGTCAGAAAATTTCATGCATAAAACAACTAACATTTGGGATGCGAGTGGGGGGAAGAACACAAAATAATGTACATTAATATATTGCTACAAAATGTTGTAGAATTTATAATAAGAGTGTAGAAGTTGCAGATTTTTCAGTACAGCATCAAAATATATATGGGAGTGCATTCTATTAATGTTATGTTAAACAATGCTAAAAATAAAAATACTATTGCAAATGAACTCTAGCAGATTAACTTGTATCTTTATAGTTTGCAGGACTTCCCTAAATGGAAGAATTTATCTAGGTCGTTTAGAAAATAATTTTCGTTAACAAATTGAAGAAGAATATGCATTTTTAAAAGTGTAAGTGAACACTAAACACACAAAAACACTAACAACCTCTATATGCTCTATTACATTATTGTTTCTTAATTTTATTATGTATTCCAAAATAAAAACAGTGGAACACAGCACTTTTTTGTTTCTTGTCATCTTAAAAAATGAGAAATATGTTTCAATTAACATATCAACATAATTGTCCTTCAGATGTTTTTTGCATACAAGTATTTCTGTATAATAGTATATGTGCCATTATTTGTCAGCAAACGTCTTATATAAATTCTGTAACTCTGGTTCATTGCTGTATTACTAAGTCTACATCTTGCAATGTAAGAAATTATCTTGAGAGCCTAAATGGCAAGACTGCAAGTATTTATTTACTTATTTTTATTTATTAGATTTATGTGCCTCCTGCCCATTCTTCTCAGTTGCTGCTCCTTCTCAACTCTATCTAGGTAACTGCAGGAACAGCTGGGGTGTTAGGCTTTAAATTGACAGGCAGACAAAACATAAAAGGAAACACCATTTAACAAAAAAAAAGGGGGGGAATCTGCATATTTTTTGCTAATTGAAAACGTGTCTGGGAACGGTTTAGCATATGGTAAATCAATAGGTGAGAACCAATTTTAAAAATGAAGAAAAAATAACAGGCAATACAATTAATCCCTAGTATGAATAGGAATAATACCAAAACTATAATTATATAAAATCCGTATAAACCATTCTAATCTGCCTATAATATTTTTTGGTTATTTAGCTATATTGACTTTTGCTATCATAATAATAGTATGGTTAGCCAAATTCTTCATATATTGTATTTCAGGAGTGTATGTTGAAAACAAGCATTAGACGATCCTAGTCTAGGTGCAGCATGTTGAAATATCACAAATAGGAAGGAAACATGAGACTGGGAGACAGACATGTTGAAATAAATGAGAGACTTGTTTAACTGCTTATTTTATAGAATAATAAAAAAAATACCTGTATAACACATGCATGTATTTAACATGCACATTGCACATGCAATCAATTTATACAATAGAAAAGGAAAGTATTAAGCATGGATAAAAAAGCTAAAATGTAAATGCTCAAATGGACAGTTCAAAAGAAGCAGTACTAATATACCTGTTTTTATTTCAAAGCAACCTATCAAATCAACACTTGCTCAGATTTAGGAATGCAGAACCACTAAAGTATATATAAGCATAAACTCCTAGTTCAATATAGTTCAGGAAAAGGGGCATCTTGCCACTCCTGACAGTCATTTTCAATGTTGGCAGTCCTTGACAGCCATCTAATTTACAGAATTTTTAATAGGCTTCTTCACATCATTAACTTGATATGTGGGAAATGTAATGGACCAAACGGATCCATTTTTCTGGGTGCCTAAACCTAACAAAATAATCCTTTGCCTCTATAGCTGTGCTTACAAATGTAACTTTCCAAATGCTATCCATCAGAAAATTCTGCCTAGTTTGTGGTCAATGAAAGAATGTTTTGAATGGATCCACAAAGATTCCACAAACAATAAAAGTTTCATCTGGATATTCATCTGGACAGAAGCGTGTAAAAGCATCAGATTTGATAACAGTCAATTTTTTCTGCGATCTCAATTGTACAATGAACTAATGAATTGTATAATATGCAGTATGGTTGCAAGGCATTTTGAAATCCAATATTACATATCAATCAAGAAATCTAAAGCATTCTGACTGATCTATTCTCTTCCCTTGCAAAAAAGTCTATACCAAATAAGAGTCTGTATATTAAAGATCAAAGCAGAGATCAAAGCGTCTGTATATCAATGATCAAAGCACACAATAGAATTTTCAAAGAAAAGGGCACACACCCCTTTACATTATTAATTAAAAAGAAGAACTCTGAAAGGACTTGCTCTGCAAAGTTATTTAGGGCAGAAAGTTGTTTGTATATTTGACATACAGATTCAGGCAGCACTTTACATAAAGTCCACAGTTAGGCAGTAATTGAGATTGGAATATCCATTGTATGCAATGCAGTGATAAAATGTGATGTTACATGACCACATCGCTTAGCAACAGCAATTCCAGCACCTCCCTTTGCCAGTGTTAAGGGAGGATCATGGATCATTAAGCAAACGCCAGGAAGCTTGCAAGCAGGATGGCAGGCAGGTAAGGCTTGATACCTGACACAAGTGCAGCAGGGCAAAAGGAGTGGCTATTGCCAGTTGGGGAGGGTGCATAAGTGGCCAGCAAGGAGCAGCATGAACGTGGCGAGGCTAGGGGTGAGGCGCAAGCAACGGTGCAAGCAACTAATAGGTGATTTATGACCTTTCCTGACAACTTCCCTATTGGTAATCATGTGACTGCAGGATGCTGCAACTGGTGTGACAGCAAATGGCCAAGCATCAGATCACTATCAGGTGACTGGGGGAGGTGGGATTCTGTGATGGCCTGAACATTGAGAATCAGTGCTAAGTCTCTTTTTTTCAGCGCTGTGATAAAACTTCAAATGGTCGCTGAATGAATTCAAGTCTTTATATTTTGTTATCTTTCTCTTCTGTTCTGCTCTCTCCAAGTGTTGCTGCATCCACTATCCAGACTTCTTTGTCTTTCTTATTGACAATTGTTAAGTGTAGGGTATTATGTGTCTGTTTGAATTCTCATGTTCCAGAACACTTTAGCTTCTTCATTTTCTATTATGTTGTTTATTTTGTGGTCCCACCAGTTCTTACTTGCAGGCAAATGGTATTTCTTGCAAATCCTCCAATATATCATTGCTGCTACTTTGTCATGTTGTTGTTTAGAGCCAGTCTGTGTTATCATCTTGTAGTGGCTAACCAGGTGATCTACTGCTTCTTCAGCTTCTTTGCAGAGGTAGAATTTGCTGTCGGTTTCTGTCTTCTCAATTCTTGCTTTGTATGCATTTAAGTCTTGGTATTGTGCAGCCAGAATTAGCCCTTCTGTCTCTTTTTCAACTTTCCTGCTCTTAGCCAGGGGTGTCAAACTGGAGGCCCGTGAGCCAGATGCATCATGTTCAGGCCACGCCTACCCCAGCCCAGCAAAAGCAAAAAACCTCACGATACGTCACATGACATCAAGATGTGATTGAGTTTGACACCCGTGCTCTTAGCCATTGCTACGTCTTATTATCTGCTTTGCCTGCTATTTTTTTAATGTGCTGACCATGTAACACCTTGTCTTGCCATGTCTGTTTTCTTTTTTTCGTTTGTTCTTTATTGTGAACCAGTTTGGTCTTTCCAGTACTCAGTAAGCCTTTCTGGTATATTAGCTTCAGTCAGTGGTGGGATTCAGCCAGTTCGCATCACTTCGGGAGAACCGGTTGTTAACTTTCTGAGCAGTTTGGCAAACTGGTTGTTGGAAGAAATCATTAGGGCAGAGAACCGGTTGTTAAATTACTTGAATCCCACCACTGGCTTCAGTGCATCTTCTTCACTGTCCTTCAGTTATTATTCCAATACATTTTTTTTCTTCTTCATCCATCATCTAGTTGCAATATTCCATGCCCACCTATTATTATTATTGTTCTATACTTTCTTCATCTTTAACAGAGCAAGGCAACCTCAATATACAAAATAAAAGTTAACATGCAAAAAGGAAAATATGTAAAATGAAACTAGAAGTACAAATATGGTTCTTAGAAATTAAGAAACTAAGAGACTTATTAAAATAATTTTTAAATCCCAGAAACAATCAAGAATCTATTTTGCTGTAGCACTCTGAGCACAGCTGAACACTTTAAGTCCAATTATTTTTCACCAGTGCTGTGAAACAGTCTCAGAGGGTGGCTGACTTCATACTGTGGTATTACAGAAATGAATCTTATACTAGGGATTTAAAGGATCTGTATTTCCAATATAATCAGCATAATTAGAGAACATTTTACACAGAAGCATTGTTAAAAAAATTAACTATATTTATAGCCCAGCATTTCTGGAAAGGCAGAACTACAGGGTACTGCTTCTCCAAATTAGATTTGGTGGGGGAGGTTGATATCATACTTTCAGATCCAAATGGACAATATTTTCCTTGCTCATCATACTAAGCATAATGGACATGTGGGATTAGCTTTCTTGGAACATCTAGTATTTTTGTTCCTTAGTGACTTCTGAATTATGAAAATTAGTAGAGGTTGCATATGCTTACTCTCCAAGTTATAGAAATATAAATTATAACCCTCTTCCTTTTTAAAATCCAGAAATTCATTATTCTGTTTCAATTACATGTGTTCGATTTTAGCAATACACTGCCTGTTCCAGAATTATACACAGGATTGCATGGTCCAGGAAACAGATGACCATGATGCACAAAATGGGAAACGATAGTCATAGGAAGAAACACAATCATCAAACTAAAAGTACAGGAGCAGACAGGGCAGAGAAAGGATGGAGAAGACTCTAATACTACTTCTCAGAGAAAAACCCAACAGAAAAACAAGCAAGTAAGGTGTGTATTCCTGTATAGAACAATCATGGGTCACATAGCAGACATACAGATCATTACAAGTGCCTAGGTATCCACGGGAACTACAATGAGGAGACAAGGAAGACAGCAATATCCTATTACCATCAAAGGATCCAGCAGAAGAGCCAGCTCAATGGGAAGAATAAGATCCATGCCATCAAAACGTATGCTGTACCGTTCATCAGATACCCTGCTGGTATAGTGAGCTGGCAAAAGAAGGACATGGAAGCTGCTGATGTGAAAACCTGGAAGCTCCTCACAATGTATAGAGGTTTTCACCCCAAGTCCAATACCCAGAGGCTGTACACTAGGCAGAAGGAGGGCAGTTGGGGGTCTGGTGAGTGTCAAAGCCACTGTCATGAATGAAACCCAAAGTATCCATCAGTAAGATGGCACCCCAAGATGAGCTGCTAAGAGAATGTCTGAGACAGCAGCAGATGTGGGAAGAAGATCAAGCAGAGGAAGGCAAGATCCTGCATGGAATGTACCATTGATGCCTAGCTGAAGTGGCAGACATTGGGAAATTCTACCAGTGGATGGAAAGGGCTAAAAGGTAGCACAGAGGCACTGATCGTAGCAGTACAAGAACAGGCACTAGGCAGCAGATCTATAGAAGAGGGGTCTACCACACAAGATAGGACCCACAGTCAAACTATGCAAAGAGGCCTCAGAGACAATCCAACAGATAGTGGCAGGGTGAAAGATACAGGCAGGAATACCATACACCAAACAGCACAATCAAATAGCTGGTGTTGGGTACAGGAACATCTGTACAGAACATGGGCTATACGCTTCTAAGTCTAAATTGAAACTCCCACAGGATTTCCTCAAAATGGGATTTCCAGATCTAGACAAGCAGGAAAGTACTGGCCAATCACCCACATATTGTGTTAGTAGACAAAGACCAGAATATAGCAGTGGTGACAGATGTAGCTATGCCAAATGACAGCAACATCAGGAAGAAGGAGCATGACAAACTGGAGAAGTACCAAGCCCTGAAGGAGGAACTGAAGAGGATGAGGAAAGTAAAGGCCAAAGTGGTCCCAGTAATGGTGGGAGCACTCAGGACTGTGACTCCTAAACTGGGAGAGTGGCTCAAACAGAGCTGAGGGAAAACATCAGAATTCTCTGTTCAGAAGATTGCAGTGCTCGGAACAGCTAAGATCCTATGCAGAACACTCATACTAGAGGACCCGAGATTAAGGAAGACAGAGACTAACCATGTTGGTGGAAAGGATTTTTTTTGATTAATGAATTTGAAGCATATAATGTTCTTTTTTAAAAATAACAGTACCCATTCATTAATCTATTGAATTAAAATTGCAGTTCTTGACTCCATTTACTAAATAAATAATAAACATGCTTTCAGTAATGAATTTAGTATCACATATAGTTTTGCCTCTGAAATTTAAAAAACAATTAAAACATTTTATGCGGTGTTTAGTAATTACAAGTAATATATTTCAAATGGATAATTATTCTAAATAAATAATTTTTCTGAATTATCACGAACAGATCAGAGATTGGTCATTTATTAGTATCACATCATATGTTTGACAGTTTATGTCAGTTGGATTTACATGTTCACTTTGCTCGTTTCAAGGGAATAAAACCATGGTTTTCTACATTTTAGCAATCTATAAATATATTCCACTTTGCCTGGAAGACTGAATGCTATGTAATTATGTAATTATTTGTTATATTTCTTTCTGACTGCAATCAAATAAGACACTTTCTGGTTTTATCCAGTAGCATTCTCAACATTTGGATTCAGTTCACATCAGAAATCCCATTATAATAAGAGTGAAGGTACTTTTTTCCTTGTGAAAATCTGAAGCCTTATCAAGAATATCTTCTAAAATTTTTCTTCTACAATAGCATATCAATATACACAGGATCTTACCATCATGGTTAGAATTTCCCAGTGTCCATGGCTCATCTGAGTCAAAATGAGTATCACCTCCTATTCCTGGTCCAGGAAAATAAGCATGAGCTAGAAATCCACCCTCCCCATCAAAAGGAGAGCTATCTCCATGGAAACCAGAAGCAAAAAATATCATGATATCTGCCTCTTTTCTGTCACTTTTTATTTCATGGTAAGGAACTTCTTCAAAGGTAAGTGGAGTCACTCTCTGCCAAACATCAAATGCTTGTCGGATGGCTTTCCTTGTATCAAGTTCTCCAACCTTGGGGGTGTAGTTGTGCACACTGTAAGAAGGAGAAGAAGAGCTTATTTAAAATTTATAAAGGACTGCTTTCTTACATGAGCAACTTTCATTCAAGTTTTGGATTAATACAATTGCAACATTAAATTTGGTAACTTTTAATACTGTTTGAAAGTATTTCAGCTATGAATTAACAGTTTTATAATGTTTCTTATCTAGGTTAATGTAAAAAAGCCTATATGAAATATGGCACTGAATTTCTATTCAATAATTTAAAGAGGTGTGAACTTCAAATCCCGCACTGGCTGGGAAATTCAGGTAGTTAACCTCCATACATTTTAAAGTTACCAGGTTTGAAAAACACTGGACTAAATCAATAAGGTTGAAAGGTAACTAAGGATTCAAGTCTAAAACTTTTGGAAGATACAAAATTACCACAATGCTCAACCTTCCACATATTTACTGCAGAATCTGGGAGTAATATTGGGTTCCTTGTATGGATAAGCATAACTGATTCAAACCTTTAATTGACCTATTCATATGAGAGGGGTGGAAAGAGAATAAATGGCACTTATAAAAGTAGTCACAGAAAACTAGAAATTTGTGAAATGTTTTTAATTCAAACCATTTCAAATCCATAAATATGATATTGAACATAAAATATTCTATTAGAAACATATACCACAGAACTGTTTTCGTCAACTTTTATCTAATAGCTTTTATCTGTCTGTCCATACTTAATTGTATCGAAAAGATATATCGTGATGTTGAGAATAATATGGAGATGGCAGAAAGATGTTAAATTATTTGTTAGCATTAGATAATCATATTCATACCGGAGTATCTATAACATCTTCTAGATAACCAAGTACATGCCATAGATATTTTAGTGAATTCCAGTGCTTCAATTGTAACTTTAAGTTATTCAGCAACTGGACTCTGGCCATCAAATATTTCCTGTAAATCTAAATACTCACAGCACACCAGAAAGACTGGGGTTAAAGCATAATAAAATTATGCATATTGATTATGTCCCAGAACATTCCAGGGAGGAATTGGCAACTCTGTATGGAGTTACCATATAGAGGTCTTCAAAGGGATTTAACATCATTAAGGGATTTTAACACCACTATACAGCAGACTAACATTAAGTTGCCATATGGCTAACTGCAATTCTTAACAACAGTACCTCCTCATTCGTGTTTTCAAAAAATAGTGAGTATGCGTTGAGAGGCATACTGTTTTTGACATACATACATACATACATACATACATACATACATACTGTACATACATGCATATATACCCATACTACTATACTTCCTTTTGGAGTAAACAGGGTTACGTAGAAAACATAAAACAATAAAGAAATGCAGTAATAAACCAAACAAACCAAAGTAATCTGATCCATCTCTTCACTGTGTTACTAAAACCTTTTCATAAAAAGTGTAACTGTCTTTCACATTAGAATTCCTAAACAAATATTGTCCTACATTTTCATACATGGATTGTTATCTGTGATGGAATCAATGACTGAAAAGAAGGAGGCTTTGGTAGAAGGAGTTAAGAGATATTCCAGTTTGGACCCCATAAAATGGAGGGACCACTTGCAATCAAACACTTAGGACTATCTCAGGCTTTCCCAAGGGAAGGCAGACAGTTGGTGAGATTGTTGTAAACAATAAAGAAATCTCTTGACCTAAACCTCGGAGCTATTCTGGTTGCTTGTGTCTGGCATTTATCTTATAATGGAGAAGGAGATGCACACCCCAATGAATATACTACTGAGTTTTATCACTGGAATGTATATTCCCAGAAGGGTCAGAGTAAAAACAATTTATTGAATAAGAAAATGACAAATACCCTCCAGTATTCTTCCCAAAAAACTAAACAGACACGTACAACCAGGACAGTGTCAACATGATACTGGAGGAGGAACCCTCCAGCTGTCTCTTGATTCACTGAAAATAACTGAATAAAGGCTGAAAGCAAAAGGCAACACAGAGAGAAGAAAATTTGCCCAGCTAAATATTATATTCACGAGAAAAGCAAATAGTTGTATATTATAAGCATTGCAAGGAAATTGAGGATAACAATGGAATGGAAAGGCCAAGAGATTTAGCTTATGCACAAGAGACAAAGTCCTATCACACTTGGCCAATAAAGAATTCTATTTCCTATTTCCTAAGGAAATCACAGAAATCAAGGAAACCTTTATGCAACAATAGGTACAACATAAAACAAATAGGACTAAAAGAAAGACGAGATCATGTAAATATGAAGAATAATTATTTTTAAAATCCCTAAATCAAAAATAAATGTGACCATTGAACTCGAGAGTGATAGTCAGGAAAATGAAGTTACATGGGCCCTTGAAAACATCACTAGCAACAAAGCTGCAGGAGTTGATGAAATAGTAGCAAAGCTGTTTAAAACCTTACAAGATGATGCAGTTAAAGTATTTCATGGTTCATAAGCAAATACAGAAAATATAGCAATAGCCAAGAAATGATCCATTTTTATTCCAATATTCCAATATTTTTTAAAAAAAACAGTGCTAAAGGAAGCTCAAGCTATTTAACTACCATGGTATGGCTCTCTCCCTTGCCTGAAGACAATGATAGAAATTTTGCTACTGATATTTCAACAATAAGCCTAATTAAAGAGGCAGGAGCATCAAAGACCACATTGCTAACATCTGATGAACAACAGAAAAGAAAAGAAAAGAAGGTTCTTAAAATATGCTAATTTTTGCTTTATTGATTATATGAAGGGGGATAATTATAGATAGTCCTAAAACATACGGATGCACCAGGCCATCCCATTGATCTATTGAATAATTTGCATGATAATCAGGAAGCAACAGTTAGAATGGAATATGAGGCAACTAAATTATTCACAATTGGGGAAGGAATGCTACAGTTTTATACTGTCACCTTGTTTAATTAAGTTATATGCAGAATACATGCTGGACTAGAAGTAATTTAGCATTAATATTGCAAGGAGAAATAACAGTTCCAAATATACTGATGTTGCTTTGCTAATAGACATGAGGAAGGCTTAAGGAATCTCTTGTTGAAGGTTAACGTGAAAGAAGAGAATGCAAAAGCTACTCTAATGCTTACTATATATACATATTATATAAATATTAAAAAAAACTAAGTTATGTCACTAATCAATGTCAATTCAATGCAAATAGAAAAAGGGGGAGAAGGAAGAAAAAGATTAGCAGTAGTTAAAACAGTAACAGATTTTATCTTCCGAGGCTCAAAATTTCACAGGGATGATGAAAGAAACAAGACATCTGCTACTTGGAAGAAGGCTACAAGAAGCCTAGACAAATGAAAATAGAACCCAATGACAAACAAAGTATGTATTATCAGATCTATGTTTTTCTTAGTGATTACAAATGACTGTGAAAGCTGAATTGTCAGAAAGGTTGAAAAATCAAAAGGATACCTTCGAATTGTAATGCTAGAGAATATCTCGGACCTGAAGAAAAAACAAATGGTTCAGTTATAGCAGTTGTAACTGCAGATCCTTCACTGGAAGAACTAACTATGAAGCTAAAGCTTAAATATTTTGGACACTTAATATAAAAGCTGGAGAAACCCCTGATACTTTAAAGCAATCAGAAAAGAGACTAACAAAATACAAAGTGGCTAGCTACTGATAACACTGATAACTGATAAAAGGTCAAAAAATCAAGTAATAAATAAACAGGGTGATATTATGTCCCTTGAGTTATAAACTGAACAACAGTACTCTGTACTGTTTTTCCAAACACTTCTAAACTATCTAAATTGGCAACTTTAACTATGCAAAAATAAATATTTCATCTTGTCTTTTTTGAATATCCAACCAGTTCAATGGCACAGTCCTAAATGTGAACTTTGTTGACAGCTTTCACTCCTGGAATTGAGAGCAAGTCACTGGTCTCTCCACCCTTCCTTCTTAGTGGATGCTGTTTGACTAAATCTGAATCTTTATTGCAGACAAGAGGGATGCCACCCTCACAATAACTGATTGTGCACTGCTGTGCAAAGATGTTTGGGACTTCTATATATTTTCAAGGTTTTAACTCAATACTTTTTTTCTTCTGAATGAATGAACAGACTTCAAGTGGTGCTGAGGGCCCTTGAAGGCAAGTGGTTTTAGTATGTTTATTTAATGGTTCCTGCTTGCTTGCGAGTGACTGGTTCCCATGTTGCAACAACATGTTGTTGGGGGTGGGGAGGCTTCTCCTTAGCTACTTATTATATATCATACTTAATAGCATATGCCTTTATCTTGGTCTCACATAAATTGTCATAAAGTGCAAAGTTTAAAATTGTAACATGTCCTCAGTGGATAGCTACTTCAGCCCTTTGATAATCTGTAGTTTTTTCATGAATGTTTTCCAGCTTCAACAAATAATTTCATACACTCAGAAGATCGTTCACTCCTAGCACTAATGGGATTGGTTAATCTCAGTTAAATCTAAGGTAATACTGAAACAAAATTCTGTCTTTGTTATATATTTTGGGACTAAAATATATATAGCCATTTATAAACACCCATCATTTAGATCAGTGTTCCTCAACCTCAGCAATTTCAAGATGTGTGGACTTCAATTCTCAGAATTCTCCAGCTAGCAGGCTAAGCCTATTGATTTAGATCAGGGGTGGGCAACTATGGTCCCTTTATGTGGACTTCAATTCCCAGAATTCTTGAGACAGCCATGCTGGCTCAGGAATTCTGAGAGTTGAAGTCCACAGGTTGTAAAGGGACATAGTTACCCGAACCTGGTTTAGATAGATTGACATGTAGCATTTTCCCTGAAGGACACTTGGTACTGTAATCAGTTCTATCTTGCAAATCTAGAATAAATTAAGAGAAAACAGCTACCTTTGAGTTATATTTAGAAAGAATAACATGTCAGACACTAAATCAAAGATAGCAAAAATAAAAGATTAAAGAGCTTTAAAAAGAAAAGGAAGAGTCACATTGTAACATTGTCTTTTGAACAAAATCAGTTGATCAAACCTGATCTTCAAGCTTTTACTAATTATGACAACAGCACATATCATGATGATATGTTACCAAAGCAATCTTCTTTCAACAGTAGATGACTGAATAATAACTGAATACTCATATAGCTTACTCACTTTTATTTCCAACATCAAACAGCTTTAAAAAAATCTTATAGTAAGTAAGATATAAAGATCTCTACCACTGTTCCCTAAACATGTACATTCTACCTTTTATGCAACTTGCAAAATTTCACAAAACCCATGTTGAAAACCAATTTGTGAGGGAAATTTTCTTTACAAAAATAAATTTAAAATATTTTCAAGACTACTATTCTCAAATCAACTTACAGTAGGAATCACACAAATTCAATTAAAAATGTATAATCAAGTAATTTAAATACAGTAAGCTAGTTAACTAAACGAATAACAACATAAAATCTTTGACCAAAAAAAGCAAAAAGATCAATGCATTCTCTAAAAGCTTTCATTTAAAAAGTAGATAAAATAAAACCATTTTGAAGCTTACTTTAAAACAAGAACCAACAGAACTTGCTGAAAGTTGCTCAGAAGACAACCCTTAAAATTCTCTCTCTCACATACACACATACACACACACACACAGAGAGAGAGAGAGAGAGAGGGAGGGAGGGAGGGAGGGAGGGAGGGAGGGAGAGAGAGAGATATCATAAAGATCTTAAGAAACACATGCACATATATCAGGACAGCCTTTCAAATACTTAGAACTATACCATGTAGAATTTTAAAGGTTAAAAGTTTCTCCTAATCATTTAAATACAGTAGTTTGGGTGATCCAAAAGTTTTTTCTCTAATTGTATTTCTATCTCTTATTCTTAGTGGTTATAGAATCCATCTGGAAAAAAGAAAACTGAGTTCTAGTCTTGTCTTATAAACATGAAAGTTGACTCTCAGCTCAATCCAACCCAATTCACAGGGTTGTTATTGTGGGAAAAATAGAAGTATTAGGTATGTTAGCCGCCTTGAGTTATTTAGGAAAATAATAAAGATGGGAAACAAACAAACAAATATATCCAAGTATTAAGCAATCCTGGGTTCAAATGCCTCATTTTAAAATTTAGTTTTCCACTGTTTTGAGCAAAAAGCACTATCAATATGGTTGAAACAGTCAAATTTGCATTTGAAATAGTTGTCTTCTACTCAACAAATGCATTTTTACACTAAAAAAATTGAATACTTTTTATTTAAGACCAGGAAAGGGAGAAAGACACAATCATTCAGTAGCAATTGGGACATTAGCTGGGTAAGTTGCCTCTCTCAAATTATAATTGTATGAGAGAAGGCAGCAAAAATTTGCATTGAATTCACATGGTCTAAATGAACATAAAATGCATAAATTTACCTATCATAGTATTTAACTGATACTTCGGCTCTCCCTTGTATAGCATGCAAGCATCTTGACTAATTACTTCAAAAGCCATGAAACAGACATAGCAAAATAGGCAAATGAAATGTGATCCACATGAATATACATTATTTGTTATTCTTCCTCTTTTTCTTACATATTTACTATTTAATTATATATTGATTTTAATTACAGTCCTAAAAAGACTCCAAGTAACACTACTAATCTTTGTGTAGAAGAATATCTGAAACTTTCTTTTAATGAAAGCTAAATTTAGAAAAACTAAAGCTTTTAAAAATGCACTTTTTGAAAAGGCTATGTCACCAAACTGAAGTGTTACTTCCATAAAATAGCTCATAGGAAACCACAATAAAAAATATATACTTCAAGTTTCCAGATGTATTGGAACTATACTTCCTAGAATTCCCTGTCAAGTTTCCCCTCAAGCAAGGAATATGAACTAATGACAAGGCTGGTGGCTCTACATAATATTTAAAGTATAAACTCCATTAAGGTTTTTAATGTATTGGATTATACCTGTAGGTAATATGCTTCTGCCTCCATTTTTGTCCAGTAAGTGCATATCGCTTAATCCTTCGTCTATGGCTTAGATGGGGATGATCAGGAACACCACAGCGAGGTTTCTTCATCCACCTAGAAAGTAAAAAGATTCCTGATGAGTCAGGAATATATGGTACAAAAATAGGGCTTTGGGCCATTTCAGCCTGGTTGGTTGGTGTAGTTGAAAATAGATCACCAGTCAATTTAGACATGCTTGCCTGCCTACCTGTTGGTCAAGGTAAGGGCTGAGACTAAATTCTGGCCAGTCTAGAGAATGTGTACCAAAATAGATTAAAATGGCAATTTTGAAGTAGGTTAGAGAAGTAAGTTTGAGCTTTGGAGCTAGTTAGTTTGGCACAGACTACAAGGTAGCAGCTATGCTCAAGATTTCTCCCTCCAAAAAGAAAGTGAAAAATTCCATCTCTGGAACTTCAACTGTGTGTGGCAGTAGAGAGCTTTGCTTCATTGTATATAATTATTAAATTTATAATTTTATAATACTTTCAGATGGATAAACAGCCAGTCCATAATGGGCTTTCTCTCCATAATGGATTTTCAGTGGATAAAACTATGGGGAAAATAGGAAAGTTGTAACAGAAGGTAATGGAAACTGGGTTCTCTAAAAAAAAAATTGAGATTGTGGATTGCACAGTAAAAGCATTATTTCTGCTGACACTATCAATTCACAGGTGGAAATGAAAAAAAAGACTTGTGCAAACCAGGTTCCATGCACATAGTTCTTCTTTGTACAGATAATCCTTGCTTAATGATCATTTGTTTTGCAACTGCTCAAAGTTATGATGGTGCTAAAAAAGCAACTTGCACTCACACTTATGACAGTCAGTGTCCCTGCAGTCACGTAATCACAATTCAGGCATTCAGCAACTGTCATGCATTTATAAGAGTTGCAGCATCTTACAATCATATGATCACCATTTGGGACCTTCCCAACTGTCTTTGGATAAGCAAGTGAGTGGAGGAAGCCAGCAGGAGGATGCAATTGTATACGGTATCTTACTTAAGGACCACAACTGGGATTGTCGGAACTGCTGTTGCTAAGCGGGGCTGTTGTGTGATGTTTTGCTTAATGACTACTTCACTTAGTGATGAAGTTGCTGGTCCCAATTAAGGTCATTAAGCAAGGACTACTTTTATATAGAATGACTATAGTATACGACCGTAATACCTGTACACATATACAATAACATTTAAAACCTATGAATGGCCATCAAGGTAGCGCCATTACATACAACATATAATTTCTATTGCCATTTTATCTGATGACCTATGCAGTATCTGCTAAATCAATTGTTAAATCAGTACAAATCCTTGGATGAATTCTTTGAGATGTGAAGTTAATTACCTCTGCCTATTCTGAGAACTCTGGGAGTTGAAGTCCTCTCATCTTAAAATTGCCAAGGTTGAGAATGTTGATCTAAGTGATGAAAGAGGCACGGTTGGCAATCTGACTCAGATTTCAGACCATATTCATTCTTAGAGAATATGCATATGCCAAGTAAATTTATTAGGCTCACATTTTAAAGTTTCATGATGCTATAGATCAGGGGTGGGCAAATATGGCCCCTTTATGACCTGTGGACTTCAACTCCCAGAATTCCTGAGCCAGCTTGGCTGTCTCAGGAATTCTGGGAATTGAAGTCCACAGGTTGTAAAAAGGCCACAGTTGTCCATCTCTGCTATAGATAATGATCTGGGCAAGAACATTATTTTCCAGTATCTGCAAAAATCATTCTTACTCAATAGTGGTGTGATCCAACACTCCTGTTACAGGGATGCCATAAAACTGCTGCATAGTGGTGACTGCAGACTGCATAACTTTTCCTGAGAGCAGAGCAGACATTCTTGTATCAGATGGAAGCAGATAACCGTAGGTTTTTAACCAACTCTGAAAAATAAGACAAAGGAAACCCAGATTTAAAACACAGCCCAATTTAACAGTATATATATAATATATATATATATAAAATTGGCTTGTTTCCTTTTTAGTTGAAACGTGAATTCACAATTGTTGATATATTCACCTTTCTTGCTCTTTCTAATATATGAGGATAACCATAGGACAACAAGAATAATTGCAAAAGGCAATGTTATCCTACCAACTTTGCAGGTGTTGTTAACTTTCTGGTTATGTGTGCAAATTTAGATATTTTATCAGAACACAATTCTCAGTTCAGTTGCTATGCTTATTTTATGCATAAAAATATGATTGACTACAGATTCAGTTTGTCCAACATTTTTCCAAATATAAAGTCTCCTAAGAGAGCGTTTCACATATTGTGGCTTCTATATTGTGGTTTGGCTAAGAAACATCAGCACTAAGAAGGCATACTAGATCAAACCAAAGGTATGATATGACTGAAGATGTGACAAAAATGGAAACATTTTGAATATGAATATTCAAAATCATTTAAGACTATATTCAAGAGCCAGTTTGATATAGTGCAGTGTTTCTCGACCTTGGCAATTTTAAGATGGATGGATTTCAACTCCCAGAATTGCTGACAACTTAAAGTTCAGACAATTTACAGTTGCTAAGGTTGAGAAACACTGATATCGTGATTAAGGATACTCAGCTAGAAACCAACTGACTCTGGGCCAGTTACTGTCTCAGCTCTAGGAATAAGGCAATGGCAAACTACTTCTGCAAATATTGCTAAGGAATGAGTTTTTTTAAAGGAAAGCTTGCAAGATGAGCGAGGGACACTTAATTTTTCCCTGTCCTGTGCCATATCTCCCTACAGATATCTCCCAAATTGCGCTCTCTCTCTCTCAGAAAGCCCAGGTTTCAACAAATGTCTGGATAAATGAAGGTAGGATGATAAACTATGTAAGCAGATAAATGTAATTTTCCCACTAATGCACTTATATTCTCTTAAACTCACCCCATCTGCATTTTATATCACCCCCCCCCCCCATTTTATAATATGAAGTCATTGTCTGGTCAAGTGTATGATTTCAATCATTCAAAATTGGTAATAGTACAGAAGAAATGGCAACTATAATCCAGTGTTATCTTTTTCAAGATTCCAGGGATGGAAGAAAGCCCATTCTATTCCTCCCAAATTTCTATTACTTCCTTTGCACCAGCAATGCCAATAGCATGCCATCCATTGATCATATCTATTCCACACTGGGAAGATTCTGAAACCTTTGCACCAATCTAAATTTTCTCCATCCCTTTCTCCAACAACACTTTTATGTTTCTGAAAATCTTGGGGATTTCTCAAGCTTGGTAATACCTTCTACCTATACACGAATGATGCCATTTTGACTGCATCAAACCTGGTATGAGAACTTAGCAATTTTAATTAATTGATACCATTACCTAGGTATTCTATAAAAAGCATCACCAGCATAAAATATACAGTAGTTGCAAATCCTTGTATTGGATTGGTTACAGGTCTGTCAAGCATTGAGAAAGACCACAAGTTAAATAAATCCAACATATTTCTCACTAAACTAGTGTAAAATAAGAGGTTGATAGAACATTAAGGGATTTTATCAATGACCTGCTTATATACTTCCTTATCTGCCTCTTAGTAGCAAGCAGATGCACTCGTAGGAGAAGAAAATCTGTCCTGACTAATTACATGTCAAGGTAAGGGATATTTTTACTTAGATTTGAAAAAAACATTTTAAGCTACACCATAACACCATATGATAAATCACTCATGACCCTTATTAGAATGTATTTTAAAAAAGCGCAAAATAACCCTTATGGACTTAACCAAATCAGGTGATGCATATGTAACTTCAAAAATAATTTTTTGGTATACTGGTTACCAGATCTGCATGTAAACTCCAGATACCCACCAGACAGCAGCAAAGAGATGCAAAAACTTCAAACTCTAGTCATTTTTGCAACTCAGAGATTTCAGCAGTACTGAAGGACTGAGATTAAAAAAGTCTAGAGATGAGCTGTCTTGCTTCATATTGTAGCTTCCTTAGCCTCAATTTGGACCACAAGAATAAAAAACAAGAACTGACTAGGAAGATCACAATAGTCATGGTTTTATCAAGAATATCTGGGTTTTGGCTATTGTGTTTAATATCCATGCTTTGATATACCTGCTAAGAAAAAAGATATACTTAAAATGAAATTACAAAGGTGACAGCAAAAGTAGTCCTTTCAATTACAAAAAAATCTTTAGCTGCAGCTGAGGAAAAGATACAGATTCTAACAACTCTTGCTTTGCCATCAAATTCGACTGGTCTTCAATAAATAATACAAATTCCCTAAATAACTGACAGTAATGAAACAATTACTCATTAATAAGTACAATTTAAAAATATATATTTTTGTGTTTTTAATGGTCCTGGAATAAAAACTAAGTAATCCATTTTTAAGCAAAATATTTCAGTCATTGCTTAAATAATAAGTTCAAGATTTCTAAGATTTCAAGGGGAAATATTGAATATTCAGTACAGTAGAGTTTTGCATTTTCGGATTTTTTGTCACTGACTATTAACAGAAATTCATATCTCTTAAAGAATGAACAAATAACATCACACATTGAAGCTTGACTAATATAGTTCATGAACAAAAGCATCACAGATACCAATTCCTCCTATACCCCCTGAGATAGTTGTATATCTTCCTATAGAGGAAGATAAGGGAACAGGGATATCAAACTCAAGGCCCAGGAACAGGATACGTTCCGCGGAGTGCTTAGATCTGGCCTGAGGGGCCCCCCTGGAAATAGCGAAGGACTAGCCCGCAGTGCCTCTACCAGTGAAAACGGAGCTCCGGAGAGCTGCGTGCAGCCCTCCCGAGCTCCGTTTTCAGTAGCAGAGGGTTGCAAGAGGTTGTTGCAGCCGAAAACAGAGCTCGGGAGCCCGTTTTTACTGGCAGAGCACTCAAGTCACCACAGGCACCCCGGACACAAGTGACGTCGAACTGTCCACATCCACCCTGGCCACACCCGCCCTGACCCCCAAGGCCAAACACAACCCTGATGCGGCCCTCAATAAAATTGAGTTTGACACCCCTGACCTAGAAGATCAAACTTCTACAGATAAATGTAGATACAATTATAAGAATATCTAAAAACTGTCCATGAATATTAGATCAAAGAAAAGAGCATCAGTCTACTTTAGTTATTTGTAGTCAATCCCCCATTAATTTGTTCCAAAAAGCCAAAACTCTTTAACTTATAAACACCATCAATCACAAATCAAACTAAAATCCTTTTGCCAGTATTGTAACAATGCCACTACATTACATTAACAAAATATATGTTCTACCTAAGCTTAAATGGAGAGGTAGACCAATGTGAGGGATCATCTTACACGGGTGTCAAACTGTGCCGTGTCACATTGATGTCACGTGACACATCGCAATGTTTTTTGCCTTCGCAGAGCTGGGGTGGGCATGGCCTACGTGTAACACATCCGGCCCGCAGGCCACCAGTTTGACACTCCTAGCCTAGGAAACCATCTGGAGCCCGAAGAGCTCTACAAGGGCTAGGAAAATATGCCGTTTGCATCTAGTTCTTCCAGGCTAAGTCCAGTTTTTGAGCAGACAGCAAAAGAAGTAACTCTGTATAGAAACCACAGGAGACCAGTATATTTAACACAAGAATCAGCAAGTTCATTGCCACTGAGAATGGCCTTTTATTTTAATACAGCAGCAGCAGAGGAAAGAATGGCCTAAGTAAACTGGAAACAAATCAGCACTCTGAATCAAAGAACCAGAGGATGTGAGAAACCCATGGTTTTGGCAAAGATGGCCATAGTGATATAGTTTCTAAACAATAACAGCTGTCTGTATAAATATTAATAGAGGAACTAGAGGTTAAAAGACAAGCTTAAGTCACAGCATGTAACTCACCAACTTGAGCAGAAACAAAGGGAAGCAAAGAATTTAATTTAACACACATTCAAAAGGAGTACATACCCACATATCCAGCACCCTGTTTTCCAGGGTGGCAAGAAGTGACATAAGTATAAAATTAAAAACCAGCACTTGCAGTAGGGTTTTACTGAATATCAGGATGAGAAAGAAGTTAATAAGCAATAAAAAAACAATCATGAGTGGAAAAACTTTCAGTAGAAGATAGGGTACTGGTAGTTCTCAACTTATGACCACAGTTGAGCCCCAAATTTCTATTGCTGAGCAAGACAGTTGTTAAGTGAATTTGACCCCATTTTAAGACTTTACTACTTTATGCCACAGTTGTTAAGTTAATCAATGCAGTTGTTAAATTAATAATACTTAACAATTGAATCTGGCTTCTGACTTTCCTTTTCTGAAGGTCACAAAAGGTGAGCACCTGACCCTGGGGACACTACAACCATCATAAATACATGTCAATTGCCAAATGTCCGAATTTTGATCATATGACCACAGGATGCGACAACTGTCATAAGTGTGAAAAAATGTTGTAATACACTTTTTTTAGTGCTATTATAACTTCGTATAGAATAGAATAGAATAGAATTCTTTATTGGCCAAGTGTGATTGGACACACAAGGAATTTATCTTGGTGCATACGCTCTCAGTGTACATAAAAGAAAAGATATGTTCATCAAGAATCATAAGATACAACATTTAATGATAGTCATAGGGTACAAATAAGCAATCAGGAAACAATATCAATATAAATCGTAAGGATATAATCACTAAATGAATAGTTGTAAGTCGAGGATGTAAATGGAAGGTAGGATCTTAGAAGGAAGAATTAATAACAGTAACAATGGGAGAGTTTAGGAGCGCTATTTCCAATTTGCTCAGCTGTTGGGGAGTCAAGGGCAAGTGTAGGTGATAAGATAGAAGCCTACCACCATAGGGGGAAGCCTATATGTTTAGACAGATCCCCTAAGAAGTTCAGAGAATTTGTCCATTAAAAAGGTCACAGCTTGAACAGCACAAAGATGGAAAGGTGGAAAGGCAGCAGCGATCACATCTAACTTGTAAATATACCGGTAGTACATCACTGGGTGAAGATAGTCACCATAAGGATAAACAAAGAAACCAGAAACTGTATCACATGTTCATGGCTAAACAGGGTAAAGGATAAAGAATAATCAAGAAGTCCAAGGACAGAGATAGAAGCAATGCTTATTTCAAATGACAAAATACTTGGCCATGCCCTCAATCCAAAGCAAAGAGGCATCTCATCAAAGAATAGACTGGATAGAGTTAAGCTTCAAAAGCAAGATTTAAAATCCAGGGACATCAAAATCCAAGCAAGCCAAGGAAAGAACATATATCAGGAGAAATCAGGGGATAAAAAAACAAAAAAAGGGAAGGGAAGCCAGGATAGAGATCAGAGCAAGATCTGAATTAGGGTGTTCCTCTGGGCCTGTAAATACAAGCCTTTTCGGTGCAAAAAACCACCAGTGCTCCAAGCTTACAAAGCAAATCCATTCCCAATAAAACAAAGCAAATCCTTTCCCAATAAATTTACAGGGAAATCAGCACCCAAAACAAAGCCGGTTCCTTAGACAAAGTCAAATTACAATAGCCACTGAACTGTTAGCCTGATGACACATGGATGGACTCCCAATACCAACAGCAGCACTTACTATATTGTAGTGCCACATGAGGAATAGCTGAGAGTGAAGAAACAAACAAGGCAGCATCCTCCAAAAGGGGAAGGGAGGCAGAGAAATCAAGAAGCCAAAGAGGAAACAGAGGTCTCCTGAGCCAGCTCTATTGGACAAATCCCAACCGCACCATAGATTGCTGAGGCTGGAAGGCAACACCATTTGAGGAGGCTGGATAAAGTTCTAAGAGCCCTGGGCTTTTTGGTGTCCCACTTTTCCACCCAACACAAGCTTGTTACTTTGTACGATATAACTGCCAGCCTCCAAGACAGAAGCAGAAATCACTGCACCCCACCCTCTGACATGTGGGGAAAATTTTGAACATGATGGTTAGAATGAGGACTTCTCATTTGTTATAGGGACATGGTTTGGAGTTCCAGAAAGCATTCTTTATCGTTTTTCTTCTTGATTCCCAATTATTTATTTATTTATTTATTTATTTATTTATTTATTTATTTATTTATTTATTTAATTTTTATACCGCCCTTCTCCCGAAGGACTCAGGGCAGTGTACAGCCATATTAAAACAACATATACCCACACAATTTAAAAAACAGTTTAAAATATATTAAAAATTTGGCCCTTATATTAAAACTACATGACGTGTAATTTTCTAACACAACAAATAGCAACACCCAGCATGTCATTATGAATTCAGCTTTCCCAACTAGCTTTCATAAATTTAGTTTCAGGGGAAACTTTTACTAAGAGAACATTTACAAAGGCAGCCATAATAGCTAGTGAGATCATTTGTAATGCTTTTGGAATCCAGAATGTCATTCAAATGCTTTTAAAGGCTTGTTTGTAATATTCTTGATATAGGTGGTCTTTGACTCATGGCCATTCATTTAATGACCATTTATAATTATGAGAGCACTGAAGAAAGTGACTTATGACTGTTCTTTATATTTCCAATTGCTGCAGTGTGTCCCCATAGTCAAGTGATATAAATTCGGATGCTTGGCAACCAGAATGTATTGATGACAGTTGCAGTGTCCCAAAGTCACATGATCACCATTCATGATCTTCTCCAACAAAGTCAGTGAAGCCAGATTTTCTTAATGATGGCATGATTTGCTGTATTTTGCATACATTGGACTGAGCTCCCCTGAAGGTCTATTTTCACATGACCCTATTTTGCTGGAAGGAGTACAGACTGAGGTGATCCACTGCTCCTATGAGTTTCTCTGACTTACTCTCCTGATTTGGGAAAGAGTCTCTCAATCTCAGGCACTTAGCTTCTTTACAGAATTCTCTTTACTGAAGAAGCAAAGAGAGAAGGGAATCAATGAGGGAAAGGTGATTAAGAGTACAATCACTCACCAGATCCTATTTCCCAACAATTTATTAACTAACACTTCTGATTCCACTTCTAATACCATGTTCTGGAATACTAATTCTGTGTCCAATGAATACAGGTAATCCTTGTTTAACAAAACCTTCATTCAGTGACCATTCTAAGTTATGACAACACTGAATGAGTGGTGCTTAATGACCAGTCCTCAAAGTTCTGGCAGTCTCAACACTCCTGCAATCATGTGATTGTGTTCTGGGAGCTTGGCAACAAGCTCATACTTACAAAGGTCACAATGTCCTACAGTCATGTGAGTGCCATTTGTGACTTTCCCTGTTGGCTTCCTACAAGCAAAATCAATGGGGAAAACAGCAGGAGGCTTCAAATTGCTTCAAGAAGTTGCTTGCCATTTGGTCCTGCCATGGTCACACTGTTCCTCCTGGCTATCTACACATCTCCTGCCTGACAGCAGCTACCCCCCCCCCAAGCTCAGCTGCACTTATACACTTCACCTCAATGGCTAGCCTCCCCCCTCTACCTGGCAGTAGCCACCTCCAGCCCTGCCATGTTTAAGCTATTACCTACGCACCCTCCCTGACAACAGTAGCCATTTACTTGCCTGCTGTCAAGCTACCTGGGACATGCTTAAGGATCTGTGATCCTTGCTTAACAACATCAGCAGGGAGTGCTGGGATCACATGACATTGCTCTTTATGACTGCATTGCTTAGCAATGGAAATTCCAGTCACAATTCCAGTCGTAAAGTCAGGGCTACCTGTAGAGGGGACTAACCAATAAAGAGAGATCCAACAATTGTTGGATCTGTCCTTTAGGGACAAAAACTAGCAACAGGATAGTTATGGATGAGACAATGTGTCCATTTCCCCTTGGTGTAATGTATGCTTTTGCCTTATAAGGTTAAAGTTTATATTTTTCACATGTACAAAGACACTCTGTCCTCTATAAGGTTCTTTAAACCGCTGACTGGTTATTTTCCCATCATAGAATATCCTGTCATGAATATTACTTAAGTTTCCTTATAGATGACCTGTCCATTTAGAGATAATGGAGAAGGGCCTTTATTTGTCCTTACAAAGGATAATAAAGGCATATTATTCTAAGATAAGCCTTTTAGTTTGCTTGTAGTAAATGCAATATCAAGGACTTATTACAACCTATGGGAAAGATAGGAGTAGAGGCAAGGATGCTAAGTATCTAAAAGCAATTATTCTCATTTATTAATACTGAACCTGGCTATCAAATAATAATCTATTATAATGATCAAGTATGTATGTTTGTGTTTAAAATATTTGTATGTCTGTGAGCTTAAAATCGGAACTGTTACAAAAGGGTACAAAAGAAGAGTTTTTTTTATTCTATTTAAATTATTACTATAAAGAAAATAAACATAAGCGTTCCCGTTTTTCTCCTAAGATGCAGCAGAAGAAGAATTATAAACTTATGGACTACTATAAAATATACTGCCGGTTTGGTGATATTGTTAAGGCACCAGGCTAGAAACTGGGAGACTGGGGATTCTAGTCACACCCTAGGCACAAAGTCAGGTGGGTGACCTTGGTCCAGTCTCTCTAGTTTTAGGAAGAAGGCAACAGCAACCTACTTTCAAAAAATCTAGTCAAGAAAATTGGGACTATCCCAGGCAGATACTAGCAATCAACAATGACTTGAAGACTCTAAAAAATACCCCAAATTATTGTAAAACTATAGATAATTGCAAAGAAATCACATCACTGTAATTAGAAATATGCTTCCCATTTTTCATCATTAAAATAAGAACTGCCATCATTTATTTATTTATTTGAATAAATACTTTAGAATAATTATGAAGTAGAGTGGCAATCAGGTTAAAATCTTGATCACAGTAAGAAATAATATAGCAAATTTTATGCATGAACTAAAAATTCATACATGGATGATAATATTTGTATTGCTTTATTAGACATTATAAGAATAACTTTAGCTAATATCTTAGTTTATGTGCCTAAAGGAGTTTGGTGTTTATTTTTCAACAACAGTAACTTCCCCCAATTTACATAGATTGCAAATGGTTTTTAAAACAAAAGCAAATTTGTAAATCTATTTGGGTTATGGGTTTGGTATTTAAAGGTCAAAAACTTAAAATCCTCACAAGACTATGAATAATAGCTCTCTAAAAACTAAGCAGTGACAATTACAAAGTATAAGCAGCAATTCTGATGTCTACAGCAAGGTCCTTCACATTCATCATTCTAGTCATCTAAAGGTTTTTCATAAACTGTACTACCATAATTACCATTTACACAGCACAAGATCAAGAGAATAAAAGTTTTGTATCTAAGGGAGGTGAAATCAGATGCAGAGATTTCCTGTCATAGTCAGGCATGGATTAAAACCAAAATATAAAAGTTATCATAAGCAATTCCCAAGTTAAAACCTATATCTTTCAACCTGTAATGTATAAATACTTTCCCCAACTTCTTTTTCTGCAAAGCACTAGTCAGCAGCAGAACTGATCAGCAGATTGAACAGGACATACACTACTGGTTTGCAACCATTTCAGTTTTATAGCTATTAAAATAATTAAACTATAATGTAAACTCTGAGCACAGTGCATTTTTGATTGTATGCTTCAATGACTAACAAGCCAGTCCTAATACTTGCTGCATCAGCAGACAAATCTCTTTGGAATATACTGACTGCTGTGCCAGCATAATACCATGAAATAGGATATTCGGCTAGTATCACAGACAGATATGTCACTGAAAATAATTATCCAATTTCCAAAAAATCTATCCTCACCAAAAATTATATTAGTTCAAATTCCCAGTTGCTGTGTGGGAAGGATTGTGATGCAACTTTCTAGTGGACAGAACCAATTTTATAGATGTTTTTGATACCAGCAGCTTCATAGATAGTGTAGTGAAAAATATATGCTTTTCAAAGTAACAATTGTGAACAGCATCTAGAAATGTAAAATGCATTGCTCCATTACAATAAATGTTTACAAAACTATATTATGGCCTAAAGCAAAAATAAAGGTTTTCTATAATAACAAGCTATATGTATGTAACATTTGTTTTGTGCCTCTTACATTCTGTCTTTTAATATATATATATCTTATATATATAAATTTTAGTCAGATTATCAGTAGAAAAATTAGCAGATTTTACTCAAAATAGTAAACAATAATTGCCCCTTGCAACTAGTCAATTACTTCTCTAGAATTACATCTCCTGGTATATTACTTTAGAAGGAAATATTGATTATAATATAAAAAATTTCTTCTAGGGCATTTCAAAGGTTGTCTGCCAATTGGAGAATCTGGGTATATGCTATTTAATTTTAATGTATACAAAAATTTCAATGTATGTTCTTTGATTTGTTGCTTCAATCTACAAGAAATAGATCTCCACTTAACAAATGCATACAAAAACAGCACCAAAGGCTAATTGCTAGAGCTCTACACAACTTCAGATTCAATCTCCCAAAAGTGGTTCAGAGTTTGAGGGAGTGCAAATGCAGGACCTGTTTACAACACCTTAAAACCACTATGGAATCCCAGGAAATGACCTAGAAACTTTCAAGTGTCATTGTCAAGAGTTATGTTGGTATCCCCAACTCCAAAGTACCTTTTGGATACTGAAACTGAAGAACTGCATGGCCTACTAATTGCTAAAAGTATTTCATGCAACTATTACTATAGACAAATGTAGTAATATTATCAAACTATGATGAAGATGGAAGCAATCACATCAGCTTTTAAGTGCCTTGATAAATAAAAAAGCCTTGACCAAGTGTGAAAAGCTTTGCAAAGTTGGTCCTAGTTGAACTTCCTGTGAGAAAGTGTTCCAAAGTTAGCTACCCTCTAGAAAATGTATTTTGATATATTCGAACGTAACATTTTCCTGAAGGTACTTATGGAGCTTATCTGAAGATTTCTAGAGGCAAGAAAAGAAAGATGCCAATTTACATGGATTCTATCTGTCCAATTTAAAGTTGTGGAAAGAATACATTCATGAATGAAGGTGACTATACACTTCCCAGGAGAATGTTGCAGGATCCAATTTGGGTTGGTCACCAGAGGTTTAGTCTTCCAAGCTTTAGGACTCATTCTGGAGCTCATCAGAATTTCCTTGAGAATGGGCTCCAGCACGAGTCTGAAAGCTCGGAAGACTAAACCTCTGGTCCCGATGACCAACCCAGATTGAATCCTGCAGAATACACTCAAATTAGTGATAGTCTCAGGTTCTTTTTAGTGAAGGCAATTACTTATTGGACCACTTTGCAGGTAGGTAGCTGTTATTACATCAAGCTATTATTGACTAACTAAAGGACTTGAGTTACTCCTTATTCTTTGTTTTCAGATTAGCAAGATGTGTGAATTTAACCACAATGGCTTTACATTATGTGAATGCATCAATTATACCTTGTTCAACAAGCCTTAATCTTAAAAATTCTAGTTTAGCATTATATATGAATTCAACTAATGTTTCAGTTTAATGATTCTTCTAATAATTGTCAACCCCTTCTTCCCATTCACCAATTCTTCTCACAATCCCATTTATAAAACTCTTCTGTGTTAATGTTCCCTAGGCAATGCATTCACTTCTCATTTCTATTGGTTCCATTGTTGATGCTTTTCTTAAAAGTCTATGACATGGTATCTCTCTAATACAATAGGAGACGAGACTACACCTGAATGTTGAGTAGATCTAGCTGAGTAAGTGGCAGAGATGAGTAGTAGAGAAAGGTTCTACAAACTAGGATTCAGTAATCCAGAGCCAATCCATCCAAATATTGCCATCTTTATGTTCCAGAGAAAACTTCCACAATATACTATCAAATTATGTTAGTAAATTATCTTGCATTAAAGAAAGACTAGCTGCTTCTAGAGTTCAAGTAGCAAATGTTTAAAATGTTGAGGGATACAGAAGAGCATCACTCAAATGTGTCCTGCCAGCTACCTGAATAGAATTCTTAGAGTATAACCACTATAGTTTTCATTCAAAATACAGCAATTATTTTTATAGTTTTTCTTCCTCATTTGATAGTTCTCCACATCAAATATCCAGACCATTTAGATCAGGGCTGTCAAACTCCCGGCCCATGGGCCGGATCCGTCACATGCTGGCTACGCCAACACCCAGTTTAATGAAGGGGGGGGAAAGTCCTGATATGTCACGTGATGCCGCAGTGACAACATGAGTTTGACATCCCTAGTTTAAATTTATTTTTGTATGTATTAGGTTAAATGTGTGAATATAGTTAGTTGTCACTCAAAACTATTACTGGAAAAGCCTACATGCTACAGCAATTTCTGTACTTGTAGAATCATTTATTTCCATCCAAAGAAATTTATTTATACAAGTCCCCAGATTAAGAACGTTCTGCTTTAAGGACGACTCATAGTTAGGAATGGATCTTATTGTAGCAAAATTCAAGTTAAATACCCAATGATTCAAATTAAATGCAAAATGGTTCAAATTCATTTCACAATACTACTTTTACAGTATTATACAATAATACTATTCCAGCTTACATACAAATCCGATTTAAAGACAAACCTTGGAAACAGAACTCATTCTTAAACTGGGAACTATCTGTACTTAGGTTATTTATGCTTAATATACTCCATTTATGTCAAAAGGGCCAAAATATGACTTCTTCAAGTTTTAGACTCCAAAAAGCATATTGAAGCCACATCTAAACCATCAATTATAGCATTTATCTCTTTCCCCCACATGTATAAAGCATCATTACAAATCATTTTGTAATCAGTATATATCAGCATTTTTTCTACTAAATCGAGTACAGATAGTCCTCAACTTACAACAGTTCGTTCACTGGCCGTACAAAGTTACAACAGCACTGAAAAAAGTGACTTTTGACTGTTTTTCACACTTACGACCATTGCATCATCCCCATGGTCACATAATCACAATTTGGATGCTTGGCAACTGGGTCATATTTATGATGGTTGCATTGTCCCAGGGTCATGTGATCAGCTTTTGACAAGCAAAGTCAATGGAGAAGCCAGATTCACTTAACAACTGTGTTACTAACTTAACAACTGCAATGATTGACTTAACGGTGACAAGAAAGGATATAAAATGGATCAAAACTCACTTAACAAATATCTCATTTAGCAACAGAAATTTTGGGCTCAATTGTGGTCATAAGTTGTGGACTACCTGAATAGCTACAATTTTTGTTTCTTATTTTAACAGAAGAATGTCATTTTGTTATTTAATATAAAAGATGTGATCCAAATAATTACTTGGCATGTCTACCAAAAATTACAGTACTTTTTTTGAGCAGCAGGCCCTTTCTCCTGCCAAATATTTATTTCAAACTGTTTTTAGGAAGTTTCTTTAGTTTCAAAATAAGTTTATTGAACATCATATTGCAAGACTTTAGGGTATAGCATCAGCTTCCATTGGAAGATTCAGTCATACGAATGCAGTCATGCATTAAGAATTATATATAGGTTAGCTGGCCCAGCCACCACTCCTCTGTAAGTTGTTATATCTCCTTAGTTTATTAGGAGAGCCAAGGGAAATAGTAGTTAAGTCACCATGCTAGAAAGCAGGAGACCATGAGTTCAAGTCCCATGAAAGCCTGAAAGCCAGCTGGATGACTTTGAGCCAGTCACTGTCTCTCAGCCCAAACAACTTCACAGGGTTGTCGTTGTGGGAAAAATAGAAAGAGGAAGGTGTGTTGGGTATCTTCGCTGCCTTGAGTTATTAGTAAACATAATAAGGGCAGGATACAAATAAAATCTGGACATGGACTTTGTTTACCTTTTCCTATTATTTATAGGGATCCATCATAAGTTTATACCACCTTAAAATATATTCAAGAATGTCAAGAATAGAAACAAAATTGCACCCTTCTTCATACTGTTCAAAATACTAAAAATGTGTGTTATCAATATATACTTCCAAGTAATACAAATGGTTTTTGTAACTTTTCCGTTATTTCTTAATAGCCAGGTTGGTATAGTGATAAAGGTGCTGGCCTAGAAACCAGGAAACTCTGAGTTCTAGTCTCATTTTACTCATGAAAGCCAAATTGTGCTCTATTTTAGCACAACCTACCTCACAGGGTTGTTGTTGTAGAGAAAACAGGAGAGGGGAGGGAGCATTTTGCATGCTTACCACCTTGAGTAACTTATAAACTAATAAAGGCAGTATAACAATCTAATAAATAGATTACACTATTCCCACTGCATATCTTCAACAGCAGCATTTTCATCACGGTTTTTTGTCTGTCTGAGCTGATACCACTGGAAGCAGTCTCACCATCAAAACCATCAATGTGATCAAAGCTCGCAGAAAAGCTCCGAAATACCAGTATAAACTACGATCAGCACATCATCAATAATTATCAAACAAAAAACACACACACAAAAAAAACCCCAATCTATCTGAAGACATAGCTAGACTTCCTTTTTGTGGTTTTTTTTTTCTATTGCTTATCACAAAGCAATTACTAACTCATTCAATAACATGCAGATACAGTGATATATTGGCAGGTCAATCCATAGAAAACTGGAAGCATATCCTTAAGGATATATAGGAAATGTTTTCAGTCTATCAGTCTATCAGTCTACCATCCCACCCCACCTCACCAAGTACGGCCCATCTGTCTGGTTTCATAGGTCTATGAAATCATTTGCCTTTACTTTCCCTAAATCCCTGAGCTTCAATTACCTGAGCTTTCCCTTGACCTGCAGTATCATCATCACTTCTTTCCTACTGGGAGAAAGTCACTCAGCCCTCCACTGTTTTGCATCGCTGCCTCTGTGTAAAGTCCTCCAACCCATTCAGGACGGTGGTACCCAACCAAATATTCCCTGTCCTTGTTTCTCCCCCCCACCTTGCTCCCCTTCCTCCTTATAACACAGAGAGAAATAGGAAGACAGCCACAGCCGCAGCCACGGCCACCAAAGCACTGGGGCACTACGATCTGCCCCCCACCCTCCATTTAGGTAAGGACAGAGCCACGCTGGCAGAGAAAAGGGGAACATCTTCACCAACCCCTCCCTGATTCCCAGACAGGAGAAGGCTAATTGGTATGGATGGCTCTATCGCCCATCACTAGGGATGACTCAACCTGCCTTGTCTTCAGCCCAGCTTGGTGAGCATCTTGCGCGGGCCAGGCGGCGACCACTTGGGGTGGGGAGGCGACGCCCGGCTGCACTCCCCCCCCACCCGCAATGGAAAGCCTCTCCGGGCGGCCCCCTGCTCCTTTTATTTGTCCCTCACAGCACCCACCATAGCTGGCAACTTGCTGCTCCCCGTCCCTACCGGACCGACGCTAGTGTCTCCACAAGCGCAGAGCAGGGCGCTGAGAAAGGGCAGCAGGCGACGGCACCCCCAGGCTGAGGCTCCGCAGCATCCTCGCTGCCTCCGCTCCATAGCGGGGCCCATCCCTGCACCTGCTCAGGCAGGGAGAGCAGGGCCTGGCCGACCGCGCATGCGCTTCGGCCAGAGAGGTGGGATAAGGATGCGATGCAACTCAACCCCGCTCAGTTCTTTGAGGTAATAACAAAAAAGTCTTTCAGGGGCGGGAGGCGTTGGGGTGGCGAAAGAGAGGAAGCCAAGCCACCCGGAGGTGTAGAAGAAACTACGCGAAAAGGCTGAATGGGCTCAAGGCAGATCCCAGCAACAACAGCAAAACGCGTTAGCAACAGAAGCGGCTGATTTGAGTCGATGAAAAGTTAGCTTGGATCTGCGGGTTGCGATGGGCAGGAAACCATTTAGAAGTTGTTGTTGAAAGTACGGGCAGCAAGACGCAGTTTTTGAATTAATTAAAAACTTGCCCTTCAATTTGCAATCTGGTGAGTTTTATAGGCAAACTCAAAACATCAGCTCAGTCCTATGCAGATATCCTCAACAGAAGGGTGCTGTATGGTTGTTTGGCTTCCTATCAAGCCCATCAGCTTGGGGCTTCAGCCTCAGCCTCAATATCCATTTTCAGGACTTTGATATTGTTAAGAGATGTTTTGTCTGCCAAATGCTTCAAATTATGACAATCATTATGATAGCAGAGCCACTGAAATAAATTTAATCATAAAGATTTGCCCCTTTTGGTTCTAGGAAATGAGAAGCTAAAATTTAGTCAAAACATTATTTTATTCCTCTGAGATGGCATAGCCAATTGTGAAGATATTTGCTTTTTTATTATGCATAGAGAAAGTAGAAGCCCTTAGCCAACCTTGGCTAACTGTGAAAAAGCTAAACAGTGTCTTTGTTCTTGGAAGGAAGAATATCACTTTGTATTGTTGCCACAACTATCTTCTTCAGTTTTCAACTTTCTGCTTCATAGAGTATCACACAGAATACTGTGGTTGCATAATTCTGTTTAGAGATACGTAATGATGTTTGAATAATTTTTTCCATTACTACCATACAAAGTACCAGTTTGCAGCATATTACTTGACGGCTGATTCTTTTATTGTTGAGTCAATCCTAAAGGCAAAAGCTACCAACCATTTTCAATATCTTTACTGTCAATTCCAAGGTTGTTCCAAGGTTGTACTGTCAAGTCCTGTTGTCATTAGTTTGGTCTTCTTTATAATTAGCCTTACTCCCATTTGTTCATTGTGCTCCACTTTCCTTACTAGAACTTCACTTCCATTTTCAGCTATCAGTAGTGTTATCAGCATTAGTGCAAGTTACTGGTGTTTCTTCCTCCAGGTTTAGAAACATGCTTTTTTTGGGGTAAATACCTTCCTCAATATATATCCACCATATTGATTGAATAAATAAGAAGAGGATTTTTAGCTCTGTATAGATGTGATAGGTATTCATAACTCATTTTTTTAAAATAATTTTATTAGAGCATCAAAAAGAAAAATCAAAAACAAATGTATAGTAATTTTTCTATCACAGTGTAACACACCAGTAATCAGAGAGTAAAAATAGAAAATATTTACAGATTCTTGTATACAAATTTACCTTTCCAATACTTATTAATTACCATAAATATATAATCATCTATAATTATAATCCAACATTATCCTTTGTCTCTCTCCCATCGTTTCTGGATCCAGTCATACCACATATTCCAACTACCATAAAAGTCTGAGTCTCTTTTACCCTTGATCAGTTTTGTAAGTCTGTCGGACTCTGCACATTCCATGATTTTATAAATTATTTTTGCGTCCATTGGTAAGTCCTCATTCTTCCATTCTTGTGTGAATGCCAGTCTCCCTGCAGTAATTATGTGCAGCATCAAATACCATTTAGTCAATCCAATATTTGCGGGTCTAACCCCCAGTAAAAAAGTTTCTGGTTTCAGTTCCACTCTATAGTGTGTAATTTCAAACAACCATCATCATATTTTTATCCAATATTTAGCTGCTAATGGGCATGTCCACCATTGGTGGAAGTAAGTTCCTTTGCTATGTCCACATTTCCAGCACTGTGAAGATGTCCCGGGGAACATTTTAGCTAATCTTGCTGGAGGTAGGTGTCATCGATAAACCATTTTAATAAATATTCTCTTTATAAGAGGATGCCATAGTTAATTTTAAATTTTTAAGCCAAATCTCCTCCCATTTTTGAAGATCCAATGAATAACCCATATTTCACCCCCAAGCAATCATGGAGTCTTTAACGACTTCCTCCCCCACTTTCAGTGATAATAGATAAGAATAGCATTTCGATAGGGCTTTCCTGTCATTACCTAATAAGATTTTATCCAATTCTTGTTTTCCATGATATATCCCTTCACTCTCCTGATCTTTCTTCCACCTTGAGTGTATTTGGGTGTAGGCCCACCAGTCTATGTTACACCCCTCCGACCTCAGTTGTTCCCGTGTCTTCAGTCTGCCCTGAGTATACAAAATATCTTCATAGGTCAAGACCTTCTCTCCTTTATATAACATCAGATATACCAGGGCCTCCTGAATTGAGATCCAACATGGTATCTTCAGATACAACTTTCTCCTAAGTCTTTCCCAGGTATCTCCTAGGATCTTACGTAAATACCTCGATCGAGGTATTCAGAAAATACCTCGATCGGGCTGACTGTCCTGGCCATAAAAAGTGGTGCCAACCATGTTGAAGGCCGTAACCTTCTGCCGCCAATAGCCGCCTCCTTTTCAGGGCGATCCAGTCCTTTACCCATATCAGAATAGCTGCCTGATGGTAAAGCTCCCAATTTGAGAGTCCAAATCCCCCTCTAATTTTAGGTTCCTGCATTATCCTGAGCTTAATCCTTGATTTTTTTACTTTGCCAAATAAATTTAGAAATAACTCTGTTCAAGGTGTTAAAGAATTCCCTATCCAAGTTTAGCGGGGCAGTTTGGAACAAAAACAACCATTTGGGGAGGACGTACATTTTGTCGGCAGCAATCCTTCCCATAAGTGATAACTGTAAATTTTTCCACCTCTCCAAATCTCTATCAGATTATAAAGGGGAACATAATTATCCTCCTTTACCGATGAGCACCTTGCTGTCAGCCAAATTCCCAAATATTTTATTCTATTAGTTATCTGCATCCCCAGGAGTCCCTCCAACTGACATCTCTGCCTCTGCGTCATGTTTTTAACTAATATTTTCCTTTTTTCCTCATTAATTAGCAATCCTGCTACTCTCCCAAAATCCCTAAGTACCTGTAATAGCTTCAATCCTGATTCTGATGGATCTTCCAGTATGAAAACTAAATCATCCGCATATGCCTGAGGACTTCCGGTGACGTCAACGCAATGGATGGCTAGACAGTGTGAAAGCTCTATATCCAGCTTTCCCTTTTCTACAAACGGTGGCTTTATTTAGCCATCGCAAACCACTGAGAGGTTTGCGAAGGAGAGGAGATACCAAGGTGTGTATGGAGGTGGCATCTTCCACACGTTGAAGAACCCCCCGGGGTGCCTTTGTAGGAAGAGGGCGGCAGATCGCCATTCCGAAGCAGTGACTGATCCTCTTGGAGAGGGAAGCCAATCTGTCACGGTGTGAACAATTGGACTGAGATTGCCATGCTGAGTGAGTGGGAGAGAAGAGAATGATACTAGCCTCTTTGAACTGTATTGGTCAAGTGAAAGTGAGCGGCTGGAGCGGAGACTGGCCATTTTTGACTTTTGTGGTGTGGAGCCAGCTGTTATTTATTTATTTATTTATTGGAACAGCGGCGGCAGAGTGATTGGAGTTAATCACGCTTATTTCCTTTTGGTTCTTATTTGGGTTTCTGGAAACATTCTCTTCGTGTGTTAAAGATTGGAGACGTTTGGTGATCATTAGGCTACTTCTTATTTGAGATTTACAGATCCAGAAATATTGGGATATCGACACAATTCTAACATCTTTGGCTCTATACACCACCACAATGGAGTTGGAATAAAACAAACACAATGTGCTTTAACTGCAGACTGTCAGCTTTAATTTGAGGGTATGTACATCCAACTCAAGTGAACAATGTAGGACGTACAGCAGTTTGCATATGTGCCTCCCACTTGTTAAGGGACCAAAGGTAATGGGACAATTGGCTTCTCAGTTGTTCCATAGCCAGGTGTGTGATATTCCCTCATTACCCCAATTACAATGTGCAGATAAAAGGCCCAGAGTTCATTTTAAGTTGCTATTTGCATTTGGAATCTGTTGCTGTCAACTCTCAAGATGAGATCCAAAGAGCTGTCACTATCAGTGAAGCAAGCCATCATTAGGCTGAAGAAACAAAACAAACCCATCAGAGAGATAGCAAGAACATTAGGCATGGCCAAAACAACAGTTTGGAACATTCTCAAAAAGAAGGAACGCACCGGTGAGCTCAGCAACACAAAAGACCCGGGAGATCACGGAAAACAACTGTGGTGGATGACCAAATAATTCTTTCCCTGGTGAAGAAAACACCCTTCACAACAGTTGGCCAGATCAAGAACATTCTCCAGGAGGTAGGTGTATGTGTGTCAAAGTCAACAATCAAGAAAAGATTTCACCAGAGTGAATACAGAGGGTTCACCACAAGATGTAAACCATTGGTGAGCCGCAAAAACAGGAAGGCCAGATTAGAGTTTGCCAAACAACATCTAACAAAGCCTTCACAGTTCTGGAACAAGATCCTATGGACAGATGAGACCAAGATCAACTTGTACCAGAGTGATGGGAAGAGAAGAGTATGGAGAAGGAAAGGAACTGCTCATGATCCTAAGCATACCACCTCATCAGTGAAGCATGGTGGTAGTAGTATCATGGCGTGGGCATGTATGGCTGCCAATGGAACTGGTTCTCTTGTATTTATTGATGATGTGACTGCTGACAAAAGCAGCAGGATGAATTCTGAAGTGTTTGGGGCAATATTATCTGCTCACATTCAGCCAAATGCTGCAGAACTCATTGGACGGCGCTTCACAGTGAAGATGGACAATGACCCAAAGCATACTGCAAAAGCAACCAAAGAGTTTTTGAAGGGACAGAAGTGGAATGTTATGCAATGGCCAAGTCAATCACCTGACCTGAATCCCATTGAGCATGCATTTCACTTGCTGAAGACAAAACTGAAGGGAAAATGCCCCCAAAACAAGCAGGAACTGAAGACAGTTGCAGTAGAGGCCTGGCAGACCATCACCAGGGATGAAACCCAGTGTCTGGTGATGTCTATGTGTTCCAGACTTCAGGCTGTGATTGACTGCAAAGGATTTGCAACCAAGTATTAAGAAGGGAAAGTTGGATTTATGATTATTATTCTGTCCCATTACTTTTGGTCCCTTAACAAGTGGGAGGCACATTTTTTTGTTTCATTCCAACTCCATTGTGGTAGTGTATAGAGCCAAAGATGTTAGAATTGTGTCGATGTCCCAATATTTCTGGACCTGACTGTATTTGAGACTCTCTTGAGATTTCTGTTTAAAGAGCTCCTGCTGCGTGCCGGACTGAGGGATACATAGTGACTTGACATTTTTCCCTTTCGCTTTCTGATCGTTATTGTCGGAGCTGTCTACAACTGGAAGAGCTCTTTTTTCCACCTTGTGGCTGAAGCTGGTACAGCAGGGAAGAGAAAATCTGAGTCACTGAGAAAGAGGATTAACTGGCTTGTGTTGGAAATAGTGTTTAAGGGCTATAGCTATGCTGATTTGGAAGAAATTCTTGCATGACCCAGAAATGTCTACAATGTCTACGGTTACTAAAGTGAATAAGAAGACCCTAGCTTTCCCTGCATCTGCATCTCCATTGGCTTCAACAAGATCTGCTGAAGGTATGTCATCGGTTGGAAAGTCTCCCTCTATGCAGGCTCTCCAAGCCATGCTCCAGACCATCCAGGAATCGATGACCAAGAATCAGGAAATGTTGTTTAGGAATTTCAAGGACTTGAGAACGGATGTTAAGAGTGAGATGGGAAGAGTCAGAGAAGAGGTTAAACAAATGGGTGAGAAGCTTGGAGAACTGCAACAGGCAATAATTAAACAGGAGGAAAGGATGCAGGAGGTGGAGACAAGGACAGAAAGGGGTATTCATAACTCATTTATTCAAGCATAAAATGTTGAAGAGTTGTAAATGTTGATATTCTTAACATATCTTATGCTCTAACTTAAAACTACAAAGGCTGACATCATATTATTGCACTCTAAATAGTGTATATTTATAACAGTATAATGTTTCATGGAATAAAATCCTCTTCATCTGTTACTTAATCACTGAAAAATAGAAATCAACCGATAATGTATCTTATGATTGTTTTTTAAGTTTAAATACAAGAGAGTAATTTTATCATGGATAAATCAAATGCCTGTTATAGCATCTTAAATGTTATAAAGATTTTTAAGGAGACTGGATAAAGTAAATTCATAAGCATTTTTATAAATAATCCAAAGGACTTTTTCATAAATTATAGCCCCCTTTCCTATAAATATATATAGACAACAACTGCACATAAAAGGATCCCAGTCAATTTTTTAATGACATATTGGGAGTATAGTTGATATGCAAAATTATGGGCCAACATTTTTCTATAAGATTTTATTTAATTTTGGACATGAAAATGTCATAATGTCTCTAAACAAATAATAAAGTAGTATTCTAGGGGGAGATCTATTTGAAGCTGCTGCATCAGCTGCTATTTACATAGGCCTTTAGAATATTTTGCTGAAATTTGTATTTAGAAAAAACAGGAATGTGGTAGCTTGAATGTTGAGATAGATATTGGGTGTAATTTTAGATTTTTTAAAAAGTTTATTTTACTTTAAATATGCAGATTGTTTTAAAGTAGTTTTGAAATAATACTGTTTACTTTTAATACATTTTAATGCCATCTTATCAGACAGTTACCTTGCGGGCATTTCTTATTAATATATTACTTCTGAGAGATATTAATACTTATGTGACAGAGATTACAATATGTAGTCATGAAGAAAATTACACTTGGGCACAATCAATGGAGTCAGTGTTAATGCAAATCCTGGCAAAATGAAATTCCAAGAACTTCAGACTTCCTAATTGATAGTATCTATAATCTTCAGTGGACAAAGCTCCAGCTCTCTTCCTTTTTAGAACATTCATTTATAGCATGGGAATTCCTTTTCTTCCTCAATCAATAAGACAGATATTGTACTAAATTGTTTATAGTCAAAAATGATATGATTTCCATAGTTTGCAAAGTAAGTTTTATGGATTGCATTAGAGAAGCACTTACAATTCCTGTTAGGTGGGGAAGAAAGGCCATCTCTGCAATTCATCCTTGCAGTTCTGTGTGCCTATGAAAAGTAACAGTGAAGGATTCAAAAATTTGCTGCAGCAACGTGAGAGATGATACAGAAAGCTGAAGGGATGAACAGCATAGATTGTGTTCCTGCCTCTCCCTCCACTAGGAGGCTGGCCAGTATTAATCCAACCAGTTTCTAAAATAAAGGCACGTGTTTGTGTTATGAAAAGCATCTGAAATCGTAATACAAATTACAAATGTAATTTTTACTTAAGGAAATTCCAATTAGAGTATGTAAGAAAAAAATATATTATTTTCTGACAAACTTAAGCAGAAGAAGAAAATTCCATTAAGATCTGGTAAATTGGAAAGAGTGATTTTTACTTTTAAACCACAGAGATTCAGACTGAGTTCTGTGCAGAAAGTAAGAGATTGGAAAAATTTAAAGATTTGGAGAGAATGCAAATGGAAGTGACAATGACAGATGAGATCACCACAGGAGATACAAGACATCGAAGAGGATTCCACATTGGGCATTAAGGGATTGACTTTTCTATTATCTTAGCCTAACTATGAATTATAAATTTATTTGTGCCTACAGAACTTTTTTTTACTTTTAGTATATTAATGAAAAAAATAAACTTGCAATTTATGCCTTGATAGATTACAGAAAAAGCAATATGTAACTTTAGAGTGAAGTTAAAATTTAATTGTGCATATAGCTCCTGTGAGGAATATCAGAAGCCACTTCTTTGTATCTTTTTTTCTATTAATTTTTTTCCTTGTACTTTTTCCCTTTGTCTTTTCTTCCTTACTTTATAAATTAGTTTGCATTAGTTTTTTTCTTTTTTAAAAGTTTTAATAAAAATCATATATAAAATGTAACAGGGCCACCTTGCTCTAACAATACCGTGTTTCCCCGAAAATAAGACCTGCCTTATATTTTTTTGAACCCCCAAATAAGCGCTTGGCCTTATTTTCAGGGAGGTCTTATTATTTTGGGGCGCGTGGAGCAAGACGGGTCTCCTCTTGCTGTCTTACCTGATTTCAAGCTGTCTCCCTAACCCTAACCCAGGGGTGGGTTCTAAAATTTTTTACTACCAGTTCTGTGGGCGTGGCTTATTTTGTGGGCGTGGCTTGGAGGTAATGTGACCGGGTGGGCGTGGCTAGCTGGTCATGTGACCGGGTGACCATGGCTATATGTATAGGAACTACTCAGAGGGCTGAAAAAAGTCATTTCTAACAGGTTCTTGCACTTTTGACTGGTCCTTACATTTATGACCATCCTCACATTTATGCCCGTGCATCATTCTTAACAACCATGTCACTCATTTCACAACTGCTTCTCTTCACCATGACAAGATAGGGCAAAAAACGTAAAATGTGAGGACAGTCGTAAGTTTGAGGACTGGTCAAAAGTGCGAGGACCAGTCAAAAATAACTTTTTCAGCCCTCTGAGTAGTCCATATGCACAAAAGGATTCAATTATTTCTTCAAAGTGCTGATGATTGCACCCTGGCTGGAAGAACTCCAACAGGGGAGTATTTCCTCCCAACAGTGGTGTAAAAAGCTTAAAACAACCCTTCCCCTTTAAGAAAGTCAAGCAAAAAAACAGCCTCCAGAACCGGAAGTGACAGTAAGTCTAGACATACTGCCAGAGAGGCAGTTTCTGTAATAAAGATTAGGCTAGGAAACAACACCAAATGTTGTAATTAATCCTTATAGGATTAACCCTGTAAAGTGGGAAAAAACAAAAGGAGATTTCTTTTAACAATCGATTCTCCAAACTGCTTAACTACTTAACTACTTAACAACCGGTTCTACCGAAGTAGAATCCCACCACTGGATCTACCCATTTATTTTTGCAGGCACCGGTCTACTCATTTGTTTTCTTTTAACACTGATCAGCTGTAGGGCGGCCCTTTGAAGCCCCACGGCAAGAGTTTAAACAATTTTTTCCCCTCTAGCCATCAGCTGGGACTCAGGAGGCAGCAATAGATTGGGGGTGGGGCCAAATAAAAGGTAAGAATAACCCGGGAGGGGGGAGGGGGGTGGGGGGGCAGAACCGGTTTGGTGACATCATATCGTCACAACTACTGGCTCAGTCGAACCGGGAGGAACCCACCACTGTCCTAACCAAAGGAAATGGGGACCAGCTGTGCATGCGTTTAAATATTTTCAAGGAGGGCTTATTTGGGGGGGGGGCTTATTTTAGCACATGCACTCAAAAGCCTGATGGGGCTTATTATCAGGGGATGTCCTATTTTCAAGGAAAGAGGGTATCTGCCTCTCTCATTAGTTTTTTTTTTTTTTAATTTGATTTATACGCTGCCCTTCTCCGGAGACTCAGGGCGGCTTACAATGCGTTAAGCAATAGCCTTCATACTTGTGTATATTCATACAAAGTCAGTTTATTGTCCCCACAAACTGGGTCCTCATTTAACCTACCTTAGAAAGGATGGAAGGCTGAGTCAACCTTGAGCTTGGTAAGATTTGAACCTGCAGTAATTGCAGGCAGCTGTGTTAATAACAGGGTGCTTTAGACCACTGTGCTACCAAGGCTCTTGAAAAGTTCAGATAAAGTAGGCATGGTCCAGGTCTTTTCTCTTGTTTCCATAAGAGCTGTGGTGGCATAGAGTTAGAATGCAGTACTGCAGGCTACTTCTGCTGACTGCCGACTGCCAGCAGTTCAATTCTCACTGGGCCAAGGTTGATTTAGCCTTCCATCCTTCCAAGGTTGGTAAAATGAGGACTGATTGTTGGGGGCAATATACGGACTCTGTAAACTACTTAGAGAGGGCTGTAAAGCACTGTGAAGTAGTATGTAAGTCTATTGCTATCTTGCAAGAATTAGAAAGTCTGCCTTTTCTGTCACAGCCTCTGTCCTATGGAACACTTTCCCCTTTGAAAGCCTACCTTTTTAACCATCCAGAAAGCACTCAAGGGCTGGTTTTTCCATCAATCATTGGGATAGGGTGAAGTCAAAGTTGGATACTATTGTGAGCTGCACTGTGGAAGTTCGATTGTGGTGCCAGGTTCTTCTGTTGCTAGATTTATTTTTGTTTTCTGTTTTTACTATTTAATTATATTATATTATGCTTTGGTTGTGAGTCTTCCAAAGTTTGGCTTTAGGATGGTAGACATATACACATTTTAATTAACTAATTAAAAGTACATAATTTTAAAATTAGTTGAAAGTATCATTGAGGCCAACTGAGATTTAAGACAAGTGCAGACATGTATCTGAATAAGCAGAATACTAGTAGTTAAAATATTGATACTGACATTCCCTAGGTATTATTTCTTTTCCCTCATCACTTTCCATCAGTTGTATCTGAAATATTTAAAATCAGTATAGGATTTATTTTATTAGTTCTGAGACATTTTTTCTTGGATAAATGTAGATAAGTATGATTTTCCTAATGAAGAATGGCAGAAAACATATATGCTGTCTTTCCCCAATCATATACCCATAATTAGATGTATAAAGAACACAATATTTAATAGAAAATAATAACTGCTAAATATCCATTAAGAATCATATGAAATCATCAATTTTAAGACAAAGATAAGTAGGATATCCACATTTTCACAGCAAGTACTTGTTTTTGAGTAAGGGTAAATAGGATAAAAATTGTTCCATCTACAGCAACTTACTGGACTTATATTAAAAAAATATATAAGTCTCTTAGTAACTCCAGCAGAGCCAGTGAAAATGGCTGCTGGGAACTATAGTTCACCAACATCTGGTGTTTTTCACTGACTATCCAAGTGCTTCTCAAACTTAGAAACTGTAAGATCTGTGGACTTCAATTCACAAAATTCTCCAGCAAGGCGAATTCTGGGAGGTGAAGTTCACATTTTCAAGCTGCCAAAGTTGAAAAATAATAGACTACTCCGTTATTTGAAAATATATACATGAAACAGATTACTAAAAAAAATGCTGGTCAGTTTTCTTTGGATAAATGTAAGTTTTACATAAATACATGCTTGCCAATACTGATTCATTAGCATCTTGGGTCATAACCCGGTTCGCGCCCATAGGGAGGGCCTGCTCAGGGTGCCGTCGGCGAGACAATGTCGGCTGGCGGCCCCCAGGGGTAGAGCCTTCTCTGTGGGCACGCCCACCCTCTTCCCTTGGGGCTTCGGCTGGCCCCTGACCTTCGCACCTTTCACGGCGAATTAAAAACTTGGTTATTCGAGTCCCCTGTCCTGGACTGATGGGGTTTTTTTACGGGTTTTTAATTGCATCTGATTCAATTAGGCATTTTAACTTGTATTATGGATTGTGGTTTTATTGTTGTGAGCCGTCCTGAGTCGGTTGGAGATAGGGCGGCATATAAGCCTAATAAAATAAATAAATAAATAATAAAAGCAATCAGTTCATACAAATGTTATTCTTCTAAAAATATTCTTATTGCAATACTGCTGAATGTGAAAGTTCCAAGTTTATTTTTGCAATCTGAGATACAGGTAATCCTTGACTAACAACTATGGTTGGGACTGGAATTGCCCTCATAATTTGGGGGAAAATGATAAAATAAGTCATAATTTTTGCCATGGTTGTTAAGTGAATCCATGGTTAAGCAAATCCCATGATTGTTAAGCAAATCCAGTTTACCCAATGGATTTATTTTGCCGGAAACCGGCAAAAAAGTTTGTAAATTATGATTATGTGACTGCAGGACATTGCAACCAATTATATACGTGAATCAATTTTCAAGCACCCAAATTGCGATCATGTGATCACAGAGGTGACATGATGTTCATAAGTGTGAGTACAGGACGTAAAGCACTTTTTCAAGGCTGTTGGAAATTTTGAATCATCGTTAAACAAAGAGACATAAATCAAGGACTGCTTGTACAGTTGTTGAGCTTCTGGTAAACTAAAACAAAAAGAAACATGTATTTCTTTCCATAAAATATGCCCTTTTAGGAAACTGAAGTTGTTTTGTTCAGATAGGCTTAATAAATAAAGCAGGTCTATAGAAGTACCTAGAGAAAAACAAATTCAGATAATTTTTATTGAAAATATTAAGTGCTATGAACATAATGACTAGTTTCCCCTATCAGGCTATATCATAAAGTAATTTGCTTGGTATTGGCATTGTTCAGGGGTCGGCAACCTTAAACACTCAAAGAAATTCGTAAAATCTCTGATCTCCGTGTGTTTCGCTGTGCCCTCAAAACCATGTTGTTCCGCCAGGCTGGGCTATCAATGTAAAGATTTTTAATTGGTTTTAAATGGGATTTTAAATTTGGGGTTTTACAAATTGGGCCTATTATTTAATAATTTTAATTATTTTTAAATTTTGTCTGTCTTTGTGTTTTTAATTAGGCTAAGTCCTTCGGGAGAAGGGCGGTATAGAAATAAAATAAATAAATAATAAATAGCCAGTTTCCTACAGAAAACACCAGGAGCCACAAAATTGTCCACCTGCACCAAACCAAAAATGCTGTCTGCTTTTGTGTGCCATCCTTTTATCACGTGTACTTGAGGATTAATGTGATTTTTGCTCCTGAACCTCAGCGCACAGCATCTGCACATCAGGGCTATGTCACCTTCACCTTCACACAGGATTGTAAGATGTCGTTTGTGAGGTGTGAGCGATGTTTGTTTTTAATATAGTTCATGTTGGAGAAGACCTGCTCACATCCGTATATAGATTCAAAGATTGACAGACTCCAAATGCATACTTTCTCATGTTCATATAAGTGTTGGGGATGGCATTCCATGTTTCGAACACAAGTTTGTCCGATTTGGGGAAGTTTTCAATATCACAATTCTGAGCAAGAATGGCCTTCTGACAAGCAACATCTTCAAGATTAGCTGTCAAGCATTTGAACTTGGACAACCATATATCTTTGTCAACTATGTCAGCCAGTTCCATCTCAAGATAGGGTTGATTTATACCTGCAAATGTAGTCATATTCAATAGGGATGGATTGATGGTCAGGGGAGTGACAGGGAAAGATAAAGTGTTTTTTTTCCCTCTCTGAAGTCAGAGAATTGTTTCCCAAACGATGTTTTCATTGTGGGGATTGCAGACTGCAAATACTCAGAATTTATCATATTTAAGCTTGTTTGAACTCTCAAAAAGGGGAAGTGAGACAGTGTACCTCTCTGTAAATCTCTGGCAAGTGCTGTGAACTTGTGCTCAAATGCCAAAACCTCCTTCAGCATGTGCAGGGCTGTGCCTTCTTTCCCCTGAAAAGTTGTGTTCAGTGCAGCAGAGGGATGAAAAAGCCACATGCGGCTCAAGAGCGGCGGGTTGCCAACACCTGGCATAGTTGCACAAAATGTGCTAATTTGGCTTAGTTGATATATGAATCCATCTTTTAAAATATACTTATCAGTGGGATGATAAGGAGTTTTCCACAACAACGATAATGATTTATTAAATTATTAAACTCAATGTCTATGTGAATATTTCAAATTACATATAGAACAAAAGAGCTTGAAATGTGCAGTTAATTTTAAAAGAGAAGGATTTTTAAGATTCCATGTCTATACTGTCACCCAGTATAACTTCATAAATTTACTACAATTCATTTATTTTGATTTAGAACTTACCCAACTTCCAAAGGACTCTGGGAGGCTCATAACATAACAATAAATAAAAGTACAATAAACTTTTTAGGAAACACATAAAGAGACAAGTGCTGCAAAAGGAATGGCAATTCAGTATTCTGAAGAAAATCTTTGACATCTTAAAATAAAATAATGTAGATTGGCTGCAGATTGTCAAAAGAAGTCATTATACTGCTAAAGAAAGAGGAATACTTTAGTTGTTTCACTGCATAACCTGTTTTTGGAAAGAACAGTATTCCTTTGCTTTTTATACCTTAATCACCGCAATATGTCTACGTGTGCAACATTTTTTTGTTCCATTCAGTTGTGTCCAATTCTTGGAGTTTGCCTGAACAAGTCCTTGAAATTTTCAATTTAGCAACATTGTTCTGACAAAGAATCAAAAGTGTATTATCAATACTCATCAATAACTATGGAGATATATAGTCTATCAGACGTAACAATTTGTAGCCATCATTTGCCTATAATCCAAATAATACAGCTCAAATGTTTGTTTAGAAAGTCAGAAGTATCATTACCTTTTCAAAGGTTTCCTGCTTTATTTATGTAGTTATTTTATCAGATGTATATGGCCACTCATCTTACACAAGATGACTTCATCAGGGCTTCTTATCATATCAACATGTCTTGATAACAAAGGTTAAATATCTTTATATATAGGAAGTGTGTAACCTCTTAGAAGAAAATATGCAAGATACAGAATAAACAAAATCTTAAATATCTGCTCCAAGCTCAGCACACTGTTTGTCTGATATGTGATTTGCTAATGATTCTATGATGTCAAGTAGAAGAGGTTGACTGAGAGACCGAAGATTTGGCAGCTTGGATACCTTCAAGAAAGGGAAAATGGTTTGTTATTACTATGAATCCAGTAATATGTTTGTACAAATTAATATTTTATTTCTTCAAGTGAACATAATGAATCTAATCTTAAAACAGAAAACTAATGTAATGGAACATGTTTTACTTTCCATGAAACAAGCAAGTTTAGCAATAATGAGAAGAAACAATCAACATTTAAGATTTTCTATTCCTTTGTTCTAGCTCTCATGTCTGCATAATTATGCAAGATGTAGCTTTTGAAAACTAGTGATGAGATTCTCAAAAAATCAACAGAAAAGACATTTAAACAATGGCTTTTAACAGATGGAATCTTAAAATATTAACATTTTTATAGTGTTGTAAAAAATTAAATAATTTTAAAAATGGCTAAATACAATCTCCAAAGCCAATTTCTAATTTTAAAAGGTTTTTTTTATAATGGAAATATAGTTTGGATTTAATTGGAAAATTTCTTGGTGACTTCCCAAATATCATTCAATCTGCGTATTACAGAATGTTTTTACAAGTGTAGCCTTGTAGAACTGCATTGCAACCAACCTGAAAAGAAAAAGTAATAATAAATATATCTGTGGCTTCCAATTGATCCTATTGTAATTAAATGTTGTATCTTTAGTCCTAATAGACTTGTGCTGTGTATTTTGAATTATTTTCCTTCTGATCATGTAACGCAACTATGCTATATAATAACCATTACATTTCAAGGTCAATTTTTATACATTGCATAGCTGGACAAAGATAGGAGGAGCTGTTATTAATGAAACATAGGAGCTCTTCTTATTTTTGTCCAGCTATGCAATATATAAAAATTGACCTTGAAATATAATGGCTATGATATTACATAGATGCGTTATGCTACTGGGAGAGCTGCTATTAATGAAACATAAGGGGCCGCAGTGGTGCAGCATCTTAAATACATGGATTTGTCAGACAGAGAGGGCCAGCAGTACAGCAGTTCAAGCCCACAGGACCACCTGGCGGAGTGAGGTCCCATCATTTGCTTCTAGCTTCTGCCAACATAACAGTTTGAAAGCATGTAAAAATGCAAGAAGATAAATAGGTACCACTTTGGTGGGAAAAACTAGCAGTGTTTCATCCTGAAGTCAGCACCAGACCTGTCCAAATGCGAGGCAAGATTGGCAGAAGAAAACCCAGATGACCCAACACCCGCCCCCCAAACACTGCTAGCCAGCTGGCACAAAGCTGGTTCTCCCCCCTGTGGTGTATCATGGATAGCGCACATACATGAACAAATGAACAATCTTAGGCTACCGAACTACTCTGTGGTTAAAAAGCACTGTAGACTTCCTGGTGTATGCCAAACAAAACAAAACAAAACAAAACAAAACAAAACAACAAAACAAAACAAAACAAAACAAAACAAAACAAAACAAAACAAAACAAAACAAAACAACAAAACACACTTCTTGGATTCTCTTAAAATTAATTTCACACTTGTAAACATTGTAAATGTAATATATAATTTAATTATAACACTACCATCTTAATTGTAGGAAACTTATGACTCCTATAAATAATTAGATATAAATATTATACACATACATACACTTATATGTATCAATACGTTACCGATACTAACAGAAAAACAAAGAACAGGAAACATTTAAAGGGAGACGATGGGTGAGGAACACTGAAGGTTAATCAAGGCAGATTAAAAATACATAGCAAACAATCCAAAGGGAGCAACAAGAATGAAACTGAGGACTACCTTAAGCTGTTTTCAACCATGGCAGTGAAAGAGGACAGCAGATGCCCAGTACCCCAGAAAACATCCAACCAACCTTGGTGAACTGGTGAACAATGATATATAGGCAGTGTCTCTTCATGTCCAATGCCTGGGTCCTATCAGCTGCCTCTAAAATCTGAAGGAAAAAAAACAAGTTTCTTGCATCAAAAAGACTCTATAAGCTTGAATGTTAGGGCTGTGCAGATGAAAAATATAATTTGTAGCATACATCTGTAATGAACATCTTAAACTATCAATACTTTTGAGGGCAGAAGTTGTGGAGGTTAGCCAATTAAATATCAAGAAAAGGCATGGTAGCTCTAAAATACAGGTAGTCCTCAAGATATGACTGTAATATAGCCTGCTCATTACAGTCATATGTCACAGTGGCTGTTAAATAAAGCGTTTCAGCTAATATTAATGCTGGGAGAGCTAAAGCCAGTGTCTAATGAAGAAAAAAACCCCAGTATTTTGCTAGTCTTATTTTTTGCTGAGAAAATATCGATTTGCAGAAAGGAGTCATGTGGCCCAGCAATGGTAATGGTACAGCCTCCTTCCCTACCCCAACCTCCTGAGCTCTAGAGATCTTTGAAAGGTGAGTAAGAGTGATGGGGTGGGGAGAAGTGTGGAATCCAATGCGTTGCAAAGCAGGCACGGTGCCTGTGGGGACCCAGCAGGGCAGAATTGGGGCAGAGTGGAAATAAGTGGTGGAGCAGCATACTGCAGCATCTCTGTTGGTGGTGGTAAAAGAGCGAATGAGTGTAGGGGTGGTATAGTGACGTAACTTTGGGACTGGATCATACGTATCTTTGAGGTGATCTTTCCTAACTTTGAATGGTTGCTAGGTGACCGGTCATAACTAAAGAACTACCTGTATTTCCAACAAATGTGCTTATAGACACTCTCCAAACCACATTTGGTTTCCTTTCAAACCAAATCTCTTTGCAGCCCTAAATATACATATGAATAGACTTCGCTGAAGATTAATTTTTTAGAGCTTCATAAAAGCATTGCAGCAGATAGTTAATATGCACCATTTTGCATGGCATGGCTTAATTTAATGACATATCAGCTTTACACTATTGGGGAAATATATGATGGCTCTGGCTTTCCAGGAATTCTTCAGAGCATAGGGACATTTAGATACAGAGATTTGTCCTATATAATCTGAAATCATCTGGTAGTTTGCCAATTGGCCGTTTTCCTTGATTTGAAATTATTCATATGAATGAAAGAGGACTCTAATATTATAACCGGCACAATGTATAATTTACCTTCCATTCTTGCATAAAACCAGTAAAGTAAACTTTATCATCTTTGTTTTAAAATATGTTAAGGATTTGTATATTACAATTTTTGTAATATATTTTTTGTAATCAATAATTACAAAAAGGGAATGCATTGCACTCTACACTGACCATAGAGATAGGTAGACCATAGAGAGAGATAAACCATAGGAACTAATCAGAAACTAATCAGTCTAATCTTGCAAACTGTGCAGTACTTATTTTTAGAACTTTCAATTGATTATTCTATGAAAAAAAAAAAGAATTACAATTAGTTCCAAATTGATTCATTAGTAGCAATTACCTGAAGCACATTTTCCACAGTAACATTCATTTCCAGATTCTGCTTGCAATATGCTTGAAGACGATTATTATAGAACCCATAATAATAAGGGGCAGCAAAGAGGTAGCTAAAAAAAACAGTTAAAGAGAATTCATGTTTCATGTTGTAAGGATGCAAGTACAATAAACCGAAACAGAATAGCAATAAGGACAAACAAAGGTTTGACCTCTGCTTATATTCTCTCTAGTGTGTTATTGTTATAATTGCAGCTGGCTGCCTTCTTGAAAATTGTCTTTGGCTCTGGGCCATGCATATTGCTGTCTTTTCAGTTATATTATATGTGCAGCAGCTGTTTCCCAATTCTCTGTGAACTCAAATACACAGAAAGGAGCTGGTGTAAGCAAAATAAAAACCTAGAATTGATGTACTAGTAGAGGATTATTTCTTATGATGAGCCACCAACAATCTATTTCCTTGCCTGAGGAACTCTAATCTGAATAGTGGAAAATTAGTGGACTGGTTCTAGATCTGACTGTGATGTTCCTTCTATTTTCAATAGGAATCAGAACATACTAGATTTTCAGGAGACAAAGAGCTTTCCAACAGGAAGGAGAACAATGAAAATATGGAGGCTCCATTTCCTTCCTGCAAAGATTGAGTATTTTAAAGCTATCAAGTCAGATTTCCAGCCTTAGTAGACTAGGGACAACTTGACAGGAAAAATGATCCTGTTATGTTAACTTTGGAGTTAACATTCATAAAACAGGTTCTCTCTAGTAAGCATTTATTTTTCCTCTTCTCTTCTATCCTACAAGACTCATTGAAGCCCTATCCAGGATATTTATTATCTAATAATTATAAGCTAATTTATATATAATTCTGCACCCAGAATTGTACAAAATGAGCCACAGGCTAGTCACTTAAGCCTTGGGTACAATCCCCAGAGATTTTAAAGTTGCAATTTTGAATGTAATAGAAGGGGGAAATAGTAAAAAAAAAAAAAAATCTGGAGATTATTAAGTTACCTGTAATTAATGTGGGTTTTGTTGTGGCACCACTCATTTTGGTTTGTGGTCCCTGGCACATCATGGAAAGTATGTGCCGTCAGCTAGAAAACACTGAGCATCTCGGTTGTAATACTTAACACGAGTAATATATTAAACCAAATAAAGGATACAGTGAATCTTCAGGAGGCATATTCACTTCACCATAATAAATATATCGTAACATAGATTCAAATGCTTGTTTGCTTGGCACCATCTCACCAATTGAAATATTAACTTGGCCATCTTCTGGCATAAAAGAACGAAACATGGCTTCAAAGTAACTGGAGAAAAAAGGAAGAAACTGGTTGAATCATATGGTTGATTCCATACTTTCCTTGTTCTCATAAATTGTGTCACTGGTTGGTTGTTCAACAAACAAAATAAAGAGTAGAGAATGAAATGCTGGAACATTTTTAAATGCCTCTTTTAAAAATTTTGTTTATCAAATGCAACCCATTTATAGTGTTTTTAAACTTACACATTGTGCAAAGATTTTATACAATATTATTCATACTGCCTCTCTAGGGGAGATGGGAAGTTCAGAAAAATGAATGGAAGGATGAATAAATAAATAATAAATTTAAATAAATAAATAAAATTATTTAACATTTCTTATCAAACATTTCTATTCTGCACTGCATTTTTAATGTATGGTACAGGAGGGCAGTCTCTCTCTCTCTCTCTCTCTCTCTCTCTCTCTCTCTCTCTCTCTCTCTCTCTCTCTCTCTATCTATCTATCTATCTATCTATCTATTTCTTCTAGCCAGGTTTTCCCTACGTAGCCAAGGTTTTTTTTGTAGCTCCAGCTCAGTAGAATCTCATCTACTCGGTTCTGGGCTTTTTTTCTTTTCTAACACCTAGCAAGCTCTCACTGCTAGGTGGGAGACCTAAATAGAGCTTGCTAGGTGTTAGAAAAGAAAAAAAGCCCAGAACCGAGTAGATGAGATTCTACTGAGCTGGAGCTACAAAAAAACCTTGGCTACGTAGGGAAAACCTGGCTAGAAGAAAAACACACATAAACCCTACGAAGAAGTAAGAAAATTGAGATATATATATATATATATATATAAAATCAATAAAAGTTCTACATTCAAAATATTGAAGTCTCTTTTTGTTCAGATATTAATTTCTGTATGTGCAAGAAAAGAAAAGTAACTGGGAGGCATGCAAGCTTGGGCCTAATTTTTATCTTACAAAAAAGAAGTCAAAATAAGAAGTTATAGTCTAACATCTGTATAATTTTATATCATGGATTACTTAAATGTAAAACATACCTAGAGCGGGCTGCAAGAATAGCTTTATGAGCTGGTCTTGGATGACCATCTAACAGTAGAATGATATCACAGAATTCTAAACCAGCACCTTCCAAATAGGCTTTCATATCCTGAATCAACGAGGTTCCTGCACACACAAGAACATAAAGGTTTGCCCGAGATGTTGAAAACCATTGACTTAGTTATATCAGAACAGCTAGAAGTGGCTTGCAATTATGTATCCACTTTTTCAGTGCAATGCAATGCCATCAAGAGGAATTTCATAATATTTGATCATCTAAGGTACCAAATTCCCCAAGTCAAGTTACTGACTGTAGACATGTCCATGTTTTCTTGGCAACAATGTAAAACTGATTTGCAATTGCCTTCTACGAGATTTTTTTCAGTTTCCCTGTCTCTCACACAACCTGAATCGTTTTTTTAAAGCCGAAGTAAGCTACAAGGTATTATTGTATTCATTTTAAATTCTGAGATGACGAATTGATTAGCTAAGCAAAATAGTTAACAGATACAAATTACTGCACAGTCGAGTTATAAAGCGGAATACCAGAAATCTAATACCTGGGGGAAGTTTGAAGATTTTTAATTGGCAAAATATTAATTATTTCTCATAGGGGTAAGCTTTTTTTCATCCCAAGCAAACTGATCATAATCAGCAGTGTCAGAGATTAGCACATATACTTGGAAAATACAATTGGAGATGTGAAAAACACATTTGCATTTTTTTTCTCCTATAGAACAACCAAAGGATTATCATTATCACCCTGCAAAATACTGTGGTTTAAATTTAAAAAGAACACAGTATCAGTTTTAGCAATAAGAGGCAATTAGACAAGCTACATCCATGTAAGTACTACTAACAGGTATTCCTCAACCCATTACCATTTTTAACGACAGTATGAAGTTTTGATGGCACTGAAAAAAGCCAGTTATGTCCACAAATACAGTCACATGATTGCAATTCAGGCACTTGGCAAAAGCAACTCACAATTACAGCAGTTGCAGTGTCTTGCGGTCATCTGATTGCCACTTGCAACCTTCCCAGCTGGCTTCTGACAAGCAAACTCAATGGAGGAAGCCAGATTCGCTTTACAACTGCATGATTCATTTATCAGCCCCATGATTTGCTTAATAACTGAGGTAATGTAAAATCATATCTGGTCACATGATGACTCACTTAATGACTACATAGAGACCAAAATTATGATGTCAATTGTCATAAGTGGAGGACTACCTGTAGTATATAATGAATGTTCTTTTAGCTTGCACTTTGTAGAACACCTGTACTGTAATTCAGCTTGTTTATCTGAGACAGTAATGGGAGGTTAAAATGAATATATCTTTCTCCAAATATTATCCTTTATTGGATAGGCAATCATCCATCCTACTTCCCCACCTACAAAATTATATAGAATCTTACTTATGATTTCAAATTCATTTTATTTCAAATTCATTTTATTTATGGATTTTAATTCTATCTTATACTCTAGACTTCTATAATTTATACACAGACTGTAGCTTGAAAACAACAGATGGAAGGTACATTACCGATATCAAGAGGCTGATCAGAATGTGTTCGAAATGGAGGTTGCTGCTTTCTTCGTACTATCTCTACTATCAAAGATGAAGAAAGATGTTCAAATTCTTTCATCATTATTACCTGATTAAAGTGCGATTCTTTTACTACAAAATTCAGACAGTGTTCCTAAAAAAAAAAAAGAAGCATATGTGTGCAAATGGGTACATATACATAGCCCCCACATTGTAAGAAAATAATATTTGGAACATTTTTTCTACAATTTCAAAAAATTGTAGAAAAATTCTACAATATAATAGAGTTTAAATGGTTTTGCAAGCGTTACAGTTAACGCTACGAATATGCAATATTTATAGAAGCTAATTCTGAAAGATTCAAATTCAGAAATGACATCACCAGTTTATTTTTCTTCCTTTGATTCTTGCCAAAGTTCTTTAGCAGAAATCTAAATCGAGAAAATATTGGCTTGCACATACCATCTCCTATAGTTGCAACATGTACTTTTCTATTTTATTTAATCTATGGGATCAGGTCCATTTACCTTTTATTTCCCAATAAAGCTGACATCACCCTTAAACAATTCAAGTTTGCATAGTTTATTGATACATGAACAATGGAAAAAAGCTGAAACATATGCAAGAATGAATGCTTTCATTCAAGAAAAGTACTTGAAAATTGATTAACTGGTACCAGAATTTTCAAGTTAGTTTAAAATGAAAGAGTTTTATATATGAAAATTCATTAATTCTACATACACACACACACTAAATATTTAGTATTGACTAGCTGGACAAGTCCCTGCAGTTTTCTTTAGGAAGAGTTTGGAAGTGTTTTGCCTTTGCCTACTTCCTAACCCTAACAGACAGTGACTGACCTATGGTCATGCTGCTGGCTTTGTGCCCAAGGCAGGATTAGAATTCACAAATTCCTGATTTCTAGCTTGTGCTTAGACTTGGCTACAATTTTCCAAAAAAAACCTACCTTCAGCTGATCCAGCTGAAGTTTGTTTGCATTTTCACATACAACAAGTACATTCTGCAGATCTACCGAGGCCTCAATGTATTGGACACAGAGTTGTTCCAATCGAGATAGTTTGAAGTTAAGAGCCAACTTGTACACATCCATGATTAGCAGAACATCTTGCACATGTCCTAAGTAACAATAACAAAGAACCCCAATTAATTGCACATACTGCAAACAATGTGACAGGTGAGAAAGCAGGCAGGAAAGAGAATTATCTGATTCCCAATATTAATATTGTAATAATGAATCTCTAAAGACCCATATTAAAATGCTATTAAAGCATGTACATTCCTTTGTGTTAAGAAATGCAATACAGAGTACAGTAAAACACAAAAAGATGAAAACTTTGTGATGTAAGATGAGTTATCTGTATCACCCTGAGTATAGGTAGACCTCGACCTATGACTGTAATGGAGTGTGCCCATTACAAAAATAAGTTTTGGCAGTCATTAATACCCACATAATTGCCTTACTGAATTACCACAATCCCTGCATACCCTGATTCGGTCATTAAATGACAATGCAGGTTATTAGTGTAGCGCAGGGTACCTCGTGGGTTGGTGGAGGCCCTAAAGGCCAGGTACAAGCCAGGTCTGCACTGCAGCACTTTACTGTGGTCTCCCTAAACTCCTTTTAGATTTTTAGCTCCCTCTTGTCTCTGGGAATTGGTTGAAAGAGCTGCCTGCTAAAGAATTTCAGCTCCTCTCTGGCATTGGAAAGGAACTCCTTCAGCTCTGTTCCTGCACCACACTGAAGGAGTTCAGCTTTTCTCGATAGGTAGCTCTTTCAGCCAACCCCCAGTAGAGAAGACTGCAGGTGGTAATCACATGATCATATGGAGTTTGGCAACTAATTGTTAGTCCAAAGACGTTGTCAAGGATCCTGATTGTGATCATATGACTGTGGGGATAAGGGTGCAACATTTTGCAACATCTGGAAATGCTTTGTGGGTCATAAAGAATAGAATATAATTTTTTATTGGCCAAGTGTGATTGGACACACAAAGAATTTGTCTTGGTGCATATGCTCTCAGTGTACATAAAAGAAAAGATACGTTCATTATAAAGCATCCTTTCTGAGGCTGTTGTAATTCTGGATCGCCATTAAACAAGTGGTTATAAATGAAACACTATCTTTATTCTGACAAGTAGTAGTTCTCCAGATTCATGGTTACAAAAAAGGCCTTGCAAGATGAACCTTTAAGCTGGACTGTTCCTTGCTTAATTTAGAACACCAGCCTATAAAGTGCATGTTCTAGCATTGCATATAGGCTTTTAAAAATTATAATTTAAAAATCTAATCACAAAAATTCTGCTCTGTAAGTAGGCTATTTGCTTGGGGGACACAAACAGGGAGGGATAATACAGTGATAAAATAACTACTTTGTTCAAGCCTTTATCTAAACTGGCTTCTCCTGTTCAAGAGTGTAATACAGAAAAGCAACTGGCTTATTATCTCCTTGAAAGACATTTCCCTCTCTCTTCCTTTCCTTTTTCTTCTTATTGGTATTCCGTCTCCCTTTAAGCTCAAAGGCACAAATTCTCAACACACCTCAGCTGAGAATTCATAGCCTCAATATTCAGCCTGCTGCTGGAGGTTCTTAAACTTTTATTCTTTATTTTTTTAAAGAACCTTAAGAATTTAAGGTTCTTAAATATTTCCTACAAATATTTCTTATAATGTTAGGCAAAGGCATCTTTCAATGGACAGCTATTACCTGATTGCTAAGGATTTCTAATGCACATTTGTTCAGAGTTTCACGAATCATGTTGGGAACACGTCATCAGAAGCACAGCCATCTTCTGGTTTGGTCTGTGACACACAGGCATAACCATATTGAAATTTGCTGCAGAGGGTGATCACCTGAAATTTGCTTTTGGTTTTAGTATCATAAGCCTCTGGCACCAGTCATGTTTATTTTTTTCCTTTCTTAGAAAGACAAATTCCAGAAAAAGTCAGAGAAAACACGTACTACATTTCCCAGGAATCAATTCTACTATTCTACCTTTGCGTGGGTATTTGATTTTGTCTGTGTAGAGGAACTGCATGAGCACTTCAAAGGGCTGAGCTTCAGCTTCCCGGATTGTCACTTCCAGCAGCGGCTGCGGGCGACCCATCTTTACATTGTTGCCTGCTGTTTCCTTTTGGGACACCTCTTGTCCTTCCTCATTAACCTCTTGCTTAGATTTCTAATAAAGAGAGGGAAACGTTAGGCTTAACATTATCTAAATTTAGGCTTACCTAAATTTGACAAAAATAAATACATAAAAGTCAAGTCTATGTAAGCCAAATAATGCCGCAAAACGAAGCAATTACATGGTTATTTATATAGCCTTGTATGTACATAAACACTAGACAAATTTGCTATTATTTTTGCTTTAGCTAGTTATTAAAATTAAGACAGACTTAGCAAACTAAATCTGATGATGGTATATATTTTAAGATTTACCCAGATATTATATCCTGTTGTAGCTACTGAAAAAAGAAATCACCCATCACTTCTAGATTACTTTTTCATTGAAAGCATCCATGCCTTTGGATTCTTTATGACAGGTTCAACTAGTTAACATGAAAGCACAGATTTGCAGCTCTTTCCTTAATAAGTAATTTTAGTGGCCTGTGACCCTCCTATCCATTTGTTTCAAGTTAAGTATGTATCAAAAGATACTGTGAATGGAGTTAATAAGAGAATATAACCATTAAACTTCAGCTAAGCAATGGCAATGTTCTCTAGTTAGTTCTAGCAGTAATATCCTTTGTTGTATGCTTATTACAGTAATATATTGCTGTAAACAAACCACAAACAAATGGCCTGATAGAATTATTCTTGGAGAGGAGAGCCAATTGCTGCAAACAAACATATTTATTCTAACTTATTTTTATGGTTAAATATCAGTAATTTACACGCTGGCCTTTTACTCCATAAGATAAATTGGAAAATGGGGATCCAATAAATATTTGTAATAAATCATACCTGTTTCAGCCTTTCTTTTGCCTGTGTAATTTTCTTCCTCAGCCATTTACAGCGAGCTGTGACAATAGCTGTATGCCCTCGGACCCTCTCTTCTTTCTGTCAGAAATAGGGAGACAGCATGGAAAAGGAATTGCAGGATTTTGCTGATCACTGAACATTAAAAATGCTATATATTGGAAATTTAGCCCATATATATATATATATATATATATATATATATATATATATATATATATATATATATATATATAATAAACAACATCGTTTATTTTTATTGAAAAGGGCTGGTTTCGGTTGTTAATTTACTATGAATGGTCATTTAGGCAGTCATTCATATGCTCTGTATCTGCACAAGATCTATTTTAGGAAGTTTCTATGACTGAAAAAATTCTGAAAGAATATCCTCCCCATTTTCAAGAGACTAACTTCTGTTCAGTTCTTTAATATATATTTATTATGTTTTATCAATAGGAAAAAAATATAAAACAGAAAAAAACATACATCCAACAGTAACAACAAAAAAGGAAAAATTCAGTTCTCATTTAATAAAGCAGCAATTATAAAACTGAAGCAAAGTAGAAAACTGATGAGTAACAACTTTAAACATATAGAGAAGTGGTTTGCTTTTCTTTCATGTTCTCTGATAATTATGGATAGGGGCTGAAAGAAAAATTCACTTCTCCAGTGGATGAACAGATATTACTAAGCCAAATAAATGAGTATTATATAGGCTGAGAATATATAGCAAACAAGTAACATAGTTCATCTACGATCTTTATATAAGCAGAATTGATACTCTTCTGGAATCAAGATTGGTAATAATTATATTCGGAATGGAGAAGTATCTGTTTTTGAGGTTATGAAAACATCTTTCTTTAGGCTGTTTATTCGTATCTCAAAAGCAGAAATAACAACAGAACACATTTTTCACGTTCTCATCTTTCTTCTAAGCTTTTCTTTAGTTTTTCTTTATCAATATAACAGGGAAATTATACACAGCAAGACCCCTGGAAATATTCCCAAGCCCCTTATCAGCAGTTAATACAACTATATTGATAAATAACGAAGTACATAGAATATAAATAACAGATGATATATACATAAATTTCCTGCAGAGATAACTTTTCAGCCATGTCATTAGAATTCACTTACCTCCCCAAGCACAAATTCTAGATCACTGAATTGCCTGTTTTCCCATAGTCTTCCATAGTCATCATGTAAAGTACATTTTGGATAACAAGAAAACTGAAATCAAGAGTTATTGCTATGTTACAGTCTTACTGCTATGACCAACAGTTTGGCATGAACATATTACATAAGTGTTATTAACTCTTTAATTCATTGAACCAATACAATGGTACACTATCTGGAAGATTTAACTCTCTTTGCTCTACAACATTTTTATAAGAAATAGTACCAAGAAAAACTTTGACCTAATTGATTTATGCACACATACATACATATTCATCATATTATTTCCTCTTAGGTCAGAAAATGTTATGCAGAATGCAGAAAATGGGCAATAAATAGTAGGCGAAAGAGACTAAAGGTATGAGATAAGATAAAGAAAAGGAAAGGAAACAGAAGTGTAGATCAGAGGTCCCCAAACACTGGGCTGTGACCCACTACTGGGTCAAGGCTTATTTGGAATTGGGTTGTGAGAGTGGCTGGCTGGAGTGCGCATCTGCATGTGTAGCTCAACTTGAGCGAGTGGGAGGCTGGTCGGCACTTGTCCGTGTGTGTGTCAGTCTGCTACTTGTGCATGTTGAGCTACGTGTGTGCGTACCGGCCTGCCACTCGTGCAAGGGCTGTCTGAGCGCCAGCCCACCGCTTGCATGGCCCAGTTCCCCTTGACCCCCCAGTTGGGTGCCAAGCCAGAAAGGTTGGGACTGCTGATGTAAGTGGTTTCTTGAAACACAACCATACAGAAGCAACTCTACATGGAAAAGTTATGTATATGAAATATTAGCTATTTACAACACAAACTGTTCAGAAGATCCAGGAATAAAATTAGACAGCTTGCAATGTCGGAAACTAATCAATTTTATACAAAAAGAAAAATGGTGGGAAAAGTGATGGGAGAACACAAGTTCAAATATGAAATCACATCAGCTGGATTCTAAATTTCTGCAAATGAAAATAACTCTGCTAGATCTTGATGTTTCCTTAGTGTAATAACTCTGCACTTTAACTTGTTTCTGTGACAAGTTAACATTGCTCTCAACTTGTACATTAGATCTCAACTAGCTAAAGACAGAAGGAAACTTTTCCATTATATTCCATTAAAAAAATCATTTTTAATGTTATATGTCAAACTGATCAAAAGATCATGCTCCAAAAGAGAATTCTATGCTAAATAAATACTAAATAGTAAATTTACTGTAAATAGTAAGTTGTTCTCTGTCAAAACCTAAAGTAATAATCCTTTTTATATTAATCAATGACCAATACTTCAATGTATTACCTGAAATCTATACATTTCTCCACTTCTGATGTTGTTATCCACTGTCCCTCCAAAGATATACATGGCATCACAGATAACAGCTGCAGCATGGAAGAGTCTTCCAGTTGGTAACTAGAAACAAAGAATACAAAATACCTTTTCCAAATATTATGGTACACAACCACAAATTTAGTTTTCCTCACTGGTGCTCTGTAACTAATATTTTCTAGTCTAAAATCAGTTTCAAGCCCTAAGATTCAACACAACTGTGTGGGAAATACAGCACATATATGCTGATCCACCACTATATATAGATATACTATTGTATACAGGTCAGTTCATACTTAAAAAGAAGTGTCTTTTTAATACAGACAAAGAAAAAGAGAAAAAAACCTCTCAATCCAACATCAAACCAAGGAAAATTATCACTTAATATCTTAGTATTCATAAGAAAGAGTGGGTATATTCCCGAAGGGTAAAACCCTCACTTCGTTTACCACTTCACAATGCTCCACCTCTCACCAGTAGACTAGCTGTGATTAAATGCCCCTTTTACCCAATTATTCACATATATACCCCTCACATTGTATAACATCCATTTCCTTAATGGATTTGACAAGCTTACAAACGTGCAATAAAACAACAAACGTTAAAACAAAACATAATAAAACTAAACTAAACATTTAACATATTCAACATCAAAATACCAAAACACTAAAAGGTCTGAGTGAATAAGTATTTTTATTTGTTCCTAGGCTGTAATATAATAATCTTTTTAAAATTCTAGTGGTAATTTGTCCCATGTTTAATAACAGTATTTATACTATTTACACTATTTCTTTCTCCCTTATAATTCTATCTCTCATATATGAAATCAATTTGTTAAATCAGAGATTTTGCAAAGGCAAATAATTATATTTTTACCTCACTATCCGGACTTGGCTGGATAACTTCCCATGTCTGAGAGTCAACATCATAGCAATGAAGTTCATTAGGCAATGTATTGTCTGCAGCACCACCAAACACATAGAGATGGCGATCAAAAGCAACCATCGTGTGACCATATCTCCTTTGGGGAGGAGGTGGAGAGCCCCGTAGTAAGTGTTCAGTAGGGATTCGTGTCCAACTAATATTTTAAAAAACAAACAGTATTTATTAATTGAATTTTTAGAGTTTCAGTTTCTAAAGCAGGAATGCACAAAGCTGCATCCAAGCCCTACAACTCCTCTAACAGTTGTCATGTTTCACAGAAAGGAAAATTATTATTTCAAGAATAATCCCAATGTATTATTTCATGTATTTACGGTAATAAAAATTGGTTTAAATTTAGAGTAACATCTAGATTAAGTAAGATTTAGTTTTTGCCATGACTTCACCAAGTCAAAGCTGAATTCTGGTCCTTACTCTGAAATGCTGTGCACCTCATTTTAAAGAAATTTATGAAGCAAATTACATCTTCCTTTGTATGTTTGACTGGTTGTTACTATCTATAATTTCTCCCTCTTTTATGTGTACAAAATATTTCGCAAATTGTTATCCTGCTTATCAGCTAATCAAAGTCTTGGATACAATCCTCAACTAGGTAATAAGCACATTAAATGGGAATTACTTCTAACCATATACATTTTTGTTATTCTCTTTTGATTTCCTTAAACTGAACACATAACATTTTAGTTGAATTTACAATTCTTTTTACATTTTGCTGTGTTTAAATGTTAATTATAAATGATTATAATGATTATAATAGGTTTTACAACAGGATCCTTTAATCTGTTTTCATAAATAACACAGAAATACAATTCAGTCTATCACTCTGTAGAATGTTTGCCCTGATAAGACAAAATAAGCTACTCCACTTTATATTTCAGAAATCAACTTGATGGAGCATCCTACCAGCATATATAATGTAATTTCATAATGGTCTAATAAAGAGATTCAGATAGGGTTTTTTTGGGGGGGTCCATTACAATTTGTATACTGATAATGAATAATTCATTCATAATAAAAATAATTCAAGCAAATGCCTTATTGAAACAGTAAAGCTAAATCCATGTAGGTTGATTGCTTTAATATATATAACAACAGAAATACAGAAGTAATCAATATACTTCAGTTATACTAAATGTTATAGTCTATTCCTGTGACTCAGTTTGATGTTGCAGTTAAGCCAGCAGGCTGAAAACTGGGAGACCATGAGTTCTAGCCCCACAAAGGGAGATGGGTGACCTTGGGCCTGTCATTCTCTCATACTTTAGGAAGCAGTAGTAACAAACTACTTTCAAAAAACTTGCAAAGAAAATTGCAGGGAATTGTCCAGGCAGTCACCAGGAGTCAAAAACAGAATTGAAAGCATACACACACCTCTCAAAGCCCTCTCCTGATTTTCATTTTCAGTAGCATTTTCTTCAATGTCTCCATTGAACTTTATGACAATTTTCTCCTGGAGATAACTTATAGAAATGCATTTATTTATTAAACATATTTCTATGCTATTGCGATCAAAATGATTCTTGGCATTTTACAAAGAAAAAATATAATGTAAGAGATAGCATAAAAAATAAAAACACAATAGCATCACAACAATACTAAGAAGTTAGAATAAAAAGAGGGCAACATCAAATCAAATCAAATCAGGGGAATGCTTTTCAAATCATTTTTCAAGATATAATTTACTATATAAATTATAGTTTACTATAATTTAAATTATAGTAAACATTTCCACTAGATTAAATCCAAGATACTCATTTTTAAACTTGTTTGATTTTGCTCAGTTATATTTCATACATACATTTTTTCTTTGAATTCGAACTGAAAAAGGTTATTGGTAATCTTTGCTCCACTCTGGCCAGAAAAAACAAACATACTTTCTTTGCAGACAGCTACAGGAAAATTACAGCATGAAGGAGGAATCTCACCAGTTTGTTTAATCTGAAAAGCAATACCACAAAATAAATTGCAATAAATTGTGTTGAGACCTGTAATCTAAGTATTTCTGTAGATCTATTTATTATATATTCATTGTCTATGGAGATTCTCAGTCATCCAGGTCATGGTTGTCCCAAAGGTGTTTTTTCAAGAGGCAACTGGACTTTCTGATTTTTCTTTGAAGACGTTTCACTTCTCATCCAAGAAGCTTCTTCAGCTCTGACTGGATGGCGGGGAACATTCACCACTATCCAGTCAGAGCTATAGATTCATTCTTAATTTGAAGGCTGAAATGTATTGTGATTTGTTCATACTATCAAAAAATAAACAAGGACTAAACTTTTTAAAACCAGATACTGAAAGCTCAACAATTTGGGTTACCTACCATATCTATGTACCCTTGCTAAAAGTAAAAATACATTTAATAAGCCTACTCCTGAAAAATGAGGATCTCAGTCTTAAATTACCTAAAGTATAATCTAGCAGAAACAATATAATTTAAATATAAAGAATTGCACACAGTTAGAACTATACATCCAATACTTTGTTCAAATATATTTCTGAAATATTGACAATTGTTGAATTAGAAATATCCATTCACCCTTCCCTCACAATCCATCTCTAAATAGATTAACCTCAACTCTCATTGAGGAATATTTTGATCCAACTTTTAACAATATTAAGGTAATGTCTTACCTCTTCCCAACACGTTAAATCTCTGTCTTGTAAACTAATAGTCCACATGTCATTTAATCTATATTGAAGGAAAATACAACTTTTAATATACTTTTAGGAATGTTAACAGTAACAGCATAATCTATTTTATGTGAAGGAAAATTTCCAATCCAAAACCCTAATAGATATTAGAATTGAACATACATTAAAAGTTCCTCAACAGCATAAAATGCTAATTTCAGCGATAGAAATTCAAGGAGACTGCGGGATTTGGTGGCCAAAAGGACTGCAATGTGTAACCTACAATCCCTGTTACCCACTATCATTATAAGCAATTGTCATAGCCAGAGCTCCAAGACATAGGGCCTGAATTTTGCCTCAGAGATTATTTTTCATCTTCTCTTCCACATTGGAAAATTAATCCATAGAGAATCTGAGGGGGCTTTTTGAAATGGGTTCCATTTTTTAGTGTAAGGAACTGATTCCAAGCTCCTAAAATATGTTTAAACATTCAAAATTTCAATCATCTATATCCTAAATTACCCTTCATGAATTTATTTTGGATTAGGAAAGAATTATATTGGAAAGACAAGCAACTAGGTATTGGAGGTCAGGGAGACAGTGAAGAACTTACTGTAATATTTGGTCAAACCAGGTTTGGCCAAATATTATTCTTGAGAAAAAAGGCTCCAGAAAATGGAAGCACGTTTTTCCAATGAAGAAATGTATGTTAGAACTAAGGTCATATAATTTATTTCATTTAAATTGCTCAATAAACTGCAAATTAGGTCTTCTTAATTATGAATTTCTGAATATCATAATAAACCAATGATAAACTAAAATACTAATAAAGGCACGTAAGTAAATCTAACTTCATCCTATCACATCAAGAGTCTTGAGTTGTCTTATAATTATTAATAAAAATAATCATAGCCTTATGACAAATAATGTACCTTACCGTGCATTTCCATCATATCCTGCAAAGATCCACAGTTTATCACTATAGACGGTTGCACCATGAGCTGACCGAGCAACTGGTAATCTAAAGACAAATTTATCAGTATCTTAACTGCTAATACAGTTACACAAGTATGATAAAAGGCTGCTTATTACATACCTAAATGAATGAATACTATCAAAATTTAACTATTTGGGGAATAGTTAAGTTTTAGTACAGAATATCAGATACTTTTTCTGGCTACATGCTATAAGAATTTTTTACTAGTACACAATAAATTTGGACCAACCTGCAAAATATCTCTGACCTGGATGATATATATTAATTAGATTTGATGATGAGCATATGTTTTACTTTATCTATATTATTTATTTATTATTCTTTTAATTTTATATTATCTGGCCAAAATTGCTTTGGATGGATGGAGGAATGGATGGTTTGGAGGGATAAATAATTTAAATCTCAAGATTTTGGTATTCGTAGTTTTATGAGAGTGTAAAAACAAACCAACACATTAAAAACTCCAAATTCTCTTTCAGGCTAAGCAAAGTATAATTCAGTTACAGTTTCCCATCAAGAAAAAAGCAACAGTTAATTGAATGTTTTTTCTTTCTGAATTAGTGAAGTCAACCATAGAAGTAAGGTTTTACGTTTACTTACTAAGTATATAAATCAAGGACTGGCACTTTTTAACAGCCTTGTCTTTTAGTTTTAGTTTGATTTGACATCCTGACTAAATAAAAGCAATTGTTCTTTATTTAGCTTTATCTGTAAATACAGCCACTGATTTTTTTAGGCAAAAGGATTGAAAGAAGACTGCTACCGTGGTGGGTTTAATGTTATTACTGTTTATCAACTGGGAAGGGCTAAAATTTTTAAATCTCTAGACCACTTTGCAGCCTTCACAATTATATATAAAATTACTACTCTGATACTGCTCTATGAATCTGCGCTTTTTACAGGTTTGTGTAATAATACATGTACACTCTTACCTTCCTTCAATCTTCCATTCTGTCCATTGGCCTGTTGCAAGTTTATATTCAAAAAGATCATTTTTGTTCTTCAAGTTGGAATTGGAATATATATCTCCAGTGTAGCCACCTACATGATGATAATGATATAATAAAAGAGATGGTTTGTACAATTTGATAATAAAGAAGTTATTATTTATAACAAAAAATATGATTACACAAAGCAAACCAATTAATGTCTTTACAGTTCATAAGAATCATATATGATATCCAGAACTTGTCATGTCTACTTTGTGCAATGTATACTGATTTTTTATTTACTGGTATGCTTTGCATTATGTCAGATTCCTGCACTATTTTCATACTGTTAGTTTTTAAACTTATCTTATTCCATATTGTTTTCAGACTTTGCTCACATTCATGAATTGATAACATTTATCAATTATTTTTCTGTCAGTGCTATATACGTTTGTTGTTAACTCCTCATGCTAATTCACTAAGATTGCTAAATTACGCAGGTTAGCTTTCTGATAACTCACCAAATACAAACATGCTGCTTCCATAAACTACTGCTGAGTGGTGATACCTTGGTGCTGGTGGAGTCCCAGTAGTAAAAGCCCTATGCAGGATAATATATAACAGTACGTAGAAATAAAAAAATAGGCTTAATTAATATGGTACTTTAATGAAAGGACATGTAAATGTTGATTGTGTGTATTTTTAACTTAATGTCGTTCATAGCAAAAGTGGCCAAAACAAAACAAGTACAGATCAGCAACAGTTTTCAGATCGCCTGCCATATAACAAAAAGTTCTTTGGATTTACATCCTAGAACAAAAGAGGAAATATTTTCATTTAACAACACTGGTAATAAAATAGAGATATAGACATCCTTTGAAAGGAATACTTCAAAATGCATGGCAGCATGTATGAAACAGATATTTTTAAAATACTAAAGCTGCTGTGCCTTTTTCCAAATGTATGTAGCTCCTTTGGAAGCCACCTCCAATTGTCTCTACAAAAGGGCACAAGTGTAGATATTTTGCTTTGTACGTTTTCCAGCTCTATTAAAATAATTTTACTAGTCTAAGAATAAGATGGTAGATAGGTAGGTAGAGCACTATATTTCATATTTAAATTAGCAATATTAATTCTTACATATTTTATGAATTTGCCAGTTATATACTATTGCTCCTGTATATAACCTATGAAAACTTTGAATATTTGTTCAGAAGGAATTTGGGCATATCACACTTCCTAAAATTCTGTGGTAGTCTAATTTATCTTGTTACTATTATAAAACCTACAATCCTGAATATATTTAGTATATTTATATAAATGTATTTAAAATTATATGCTCATTCTGTTATTCTTCTTTAAAATGATTCAAAACTTTTCTTCTTCCTAACATGCCTTACCAATAATTTAACTTATTTTGACACCAAATCAAAACAGACAACAATAAAGTATATTGCTATCATGAAAAATAAATAATTTCTCATTTTGTCAAATATTCATGTTCCAATTCACTCAAATATTGATAATATGGGATATTTATTAGAAATGGAAATGTACCTGCACCAAGAGCAGTCCTTCACATCAAATCTTAACAAGTCATTCAACATAGTTTTCCTTCAAAGTAAGGGAAACAATATATAAATATATATTAAGAAGCCACCAAAAAAATAAAAAATAAAGTTTATAGGTGAAAGAAATTTACTCAGCTAAAATCTATCTATTATTTGGTTTCTAACTATTTTTAAATCAAATGAGAGAAAAACAGTAACTTCTTTAACAATTATATTAGGATAAATTTTACAAATAAATATAATTAATGGAAACAGCAGATATTTATAAGTTGAAATTTTGCTTGTTCATGCTTGTTTCCTTAATGCCTCAAGCAAATGTCTTATTTATGTTTTTAATAATTTGCTTTTAAAATGACACAGTACTGATTCAATAAAGACTGCACATATTTGGTAATAACACTACCATTCTTTTCTTTGAAAGCTGTAAATGGTACGATGGCATAAACCCCTTAGCAAAAGTTCTTTCATTTGCTATTACATAGGAATTGTTTTTATATCAACCATCATAAAAGCAACCACTGTGAACTAGACAAAGTGAAACATATTCCCAACTATTACAAAGTTGATGCAAATAAAACTGCTATTCCATTGTCCCTTCCCACAGAGGCAACCTTAGAAATTTTATATATGTTTTATATATATAATTTTACCATAGAAGTAAGGTTTTACATTTACTGTATCTCCATTTTAGAAAACCTTGTCTGGAAGAAACTTTTTGTGTGCCACTGTTAAAGTGAACCATGTTAGGGAGCGGAGAAGCGCAAAAAGGAGCCAGCATTTGTTTTGCTTGTGGGGACAGGTGGGGCTACAACCAAAGGGAGGAACGTAGGGAGACTCACCCGTTATCCCCACCAAAGACGTAGATGGCATCTCGATAAGCCACCACGGTGTGTTTGCTACGGCTGGAAAGAAAAGAGGAGACAACTTTGGTTTACATCCCTTCCCTAAATCCGCCCTCCGGTCCGGCATTTCGTCGGTGGCTCTGTTTAGCCCAACACCGAGCCGAGCTCCCCGCAGACCCCCGAGACGCCTCACCGAGCCCCGACGAATTCATCGCAGGGCGGGAGGCGGCGCCACCGGTGCACCGTCTCGAAAGGCCCGAAATTCAGAGTCAGGTATTCGACGCTGTCGGAGCAGCTATGATCAAAATCTACGCTGGGCGCCACCTTGGACCGACCGCCCGAGTTGGCCGCAGCCGCCATGGCCCGGCTTTTGCTGCCGAGAAGAAAATCCGCGAGAGAACATCGATCAAGACCGAACGTCAAACTACAACTCCCGTCATCCCACGGCCCCGCCGGCACCGTTTCTTATTCGGAAATCCGACTACAATTCCCAGCATGCCATATACTTCCTGCAGCAGCATTTTCAAGGGTGGTTTTATAGTTTGTATTTTAAGTATGGATTTTAATCAGAACGTGGTTTTGATTATTGAGTCGCACACACCCTTTCGAAGTACGTGTTTCAATTATGATATAACGTGGCATCGGCAGCCAAAAGTTCAAGACAAAAAAAAAAAAAAAAGCAAACTTGTATATTAAAATTGGGATTCAGGCAGCCCAGGATGGACGTAATAGCGTAATGATCAGTTTTTCCAATATGAATTAAGACGTAACATTTTGTTAAGCAGGAGGGGGGAAATCTATAAACCTTTAGAGACAGTTCACTTTCCCAACTTTTTTGAAGAGATGTCAAAAAGACCATGTCGAATGTGAAAAAACATCACACTTAAACAACTATTGTTTGCCTTTTCAAACGAAGGCAATGAAAGCATTACTTGAACAAAATTTAATCAAAAGGAGTGATCAAAAGTAAGAAAATTAATTTGTCTATTAGTCTTGACTCATCTGTCTCCCTTGATGCATTTTTTACGACATAAAAGTGCTTATCATTTTTCACTACGTAAAAAGTATGGTGAATGTATTCAGCATGGACACGCACTTAAATGTAACTTTTGTCAAGGAAACAAAGCGGGACTTGCTAGAACCGTTGATAATACTCACAATTCAAGAATTTCATATTTTGTATCAATAAGCTATATATTCCCAAGAACATTTCTTCCCAGGAATGGTATGTTTTTCATCTAACAGTAGCAAGGTAAAACTGTTATGAATAGGATACGGCAGAAAATGATAAAAACCAAGTTGACACTAGACATTTCTATCAATATTATGCTGTTAACTTATATGTTTCTATAAAGGTCTGCAAGTTAATCTTGATCCTTACTATAGCTATCAAATCATTTTATTTCAAGTATACATTCTGTAGATACTTTTATTTTATATAAAAACTTTGTATAAAATCTTTATATAAGAAAACAAAAGTCTATTTATGTATGAAATAACCTATGGGACAAAAATGGCAGACCTCACTCAGAAGCACTATAGAACTCAAAAGGGATAAACCCACAAATTGTTTTAATATGACAACTCAATTACTGCAGCAGCATAGGAAACTGACAAGGCATCAAGTTACAAAGTACATGTAAAAAACAACCGAATATTTAAGAGAGCTGGAAAGTTTCGCTTTACTGGGTATGTTGAAACAGAAGCTGGACTTTTGTTGTTTCTTGATCAGCTAAATCAATGATGCTGTCTTATGAATGGAGCAGCATTTTTTTCTCATTATTTAAACACATAAATGTACAGGTATTATTCTATGCATATAGAATAAAGAGCAATGTTTGTACATTTATAGTTTTGATTTTATGTCATAAGACAAAATATTTATAAATAGCAATAACCCATTCTAAAATTACTTTTGATCTTATGAAATATTTGCTCTTATGTATATAAAATCAAGAATATCCTTTAAACAATATAGTTTATTAATTTTAAAAAAGGGAAAGCTACTTGCATTTTCTTGATTAAAGTTTGTAGTTATTCAAGTATCCAGTATTTATTATAGCAATAATAATGAGGTAGTCTTATGTTCATTTTAGTAAATAAAGGTAAACTATAAATAAATACAAGTAATTTTTATATTAGTAAAGTTAAATGATAACCATGAAGCCTTTTCTGGTACCCTAGTAATGGTTTTAATGTCATAAATAATAAAGATATACTTTTATGCATTTCAGATCCAAGATGAAAATATTTTTGCTGTTCTTTTATTTAAAATACTTGTTTTTTATGGTACACTTTTGAAATCCTGAAAGTTAGGAAATAACAGGGCAGACGATTTTAAATGGAAAAGATTTTATAATACTCGGACTTTTGCATTACAAATTCCCAAGCTGTCCACTTTGAGAGGAAAAAACCTTAAGGCATCTATTTTATCTATTTGCCCAAATATTTTGCTGAGAGAATAGAAACAAAAATTAATAAGTTGTGTCATAGTTTTTGGAACTGTCCTATAAAAAATAGTGTCAGCACATCAGATAAATTATTATATTCCAAATTCAGTTTCAAGTTAAAAGGATTTCTAAATGATCACTATCATTATAACTAACATTTCCAATCAAGCTAAAAGGGTTCTAATTCCAATGATAATGGACAAGAATTCTCTTTCAGTGTCCACATAAAAATATATTAGTAATTAAATTATATTAAACATCCTAAATCAGAAATCATTAAAGACATTTTCTTAGGCCTAAATTTGTGGTATGCTAAAATTGAGCTTCTATTAGATTTACTTCATTCATATGAGGGAAATACTTACATAGTTACCTTCATACATATTATCTTTTTCAAAGAAGTCAGGGATACACTATGTGTCTAATGTAACTCTGTGCAAGTCCTGGCTTTTTCATGAGCCAGAAATACTGATGTAATAGGCATTTCACAGAAATAAATTTCTTATAGTATTAACACTTCAAACAGTTTGAAATCAACACAGATTAATTAATGTAACAGTACACATTAAACAGAAAGTTGCTTTCCAAATCTATACAGAAATACAGTATTCTAAGTACTAATTAAAAGCAAAGGGTACCATTTTCTTTTCTGAATTTTAAAAAGAACAATACCAATTTATGTTTGAATAGTTTTATTTCATTTCCCAAAAAGGGAGAAAAAGGCAAAAAGGTGTTGGGAGATGCATTGGTGTACTGACTTTTAGAGTAACCAGCAATATTAATTTTACTACCCTATAAAAAATACTTGTACTAATTTGTGAACTATGGTTTAGCCAGTTGTATAATCCTGTGTGTGAACAAAGCAAACAGTTTTGGAGAAATGGGTTCGTGAAGTAAATAAACAAGTTAAATACAATCAGTTTCATATAAAAAAAGTTTGGTTTCTAAACAAAAGTCATCAGTAACCACAGGAACTGAGTTTTAATGTAGCAAGTCTGCTCAATATGGGTGCATGATAGTTTTAGTACAGAATTATGAAATGGTAGAACCCCAAAGGTTTTCTATAAATGGAAACGATTTAGCATTTTTATTTTTCAGGTTTTAATTCAAAGTATTGGACTGGAAGCAGATTCCATTTTATTCCATATGTCTATATAAAAAATGTCATCTGGTTAGATCAAGATAATATACCCTGCGTAACAAAAGTGTGAAGCGCTTCCAAGTTTCTAGATAAAGAAGCTAGTGACAACAGTTCCTTCCTCATTTCATTAAACTGTGCTGTAAAAAGTCAGTGAAGTGCTTTTTCAGTAGAGGAAAAAATGTTTAGAGCCAAACTGGAAAGTTTATCAGAAGAATAGTGTTCCCATTGTGCGAATTCAGAATGCAAAAACTCCATGCATATTTGCTTTTTGTCGCCTTCTAAATCACGAGCAGTACTTCCAAATAAAAATTAATCATATTTGTAATATTTTGTGAATAAAGAAACTGTTCCTTGTTTAGGTCAAAAATATGAACTAAACCAGAAAATGTTGCCTAGATATTATCACGATATTCTGGATTTATATGCCAATGGTCTGAAGAACTCTTCTTTCATTTTCATTGAGATGGTCTGAGAACATTGCATAGCAAGGCTGCTGGGCAAACTGGCATAAGAATTCTGTAAGATAAGCCTAGGAGAAAGAAAAATACATTGTTAATACCTGAATAGAAGAGAAATACATGGTTAATAGTTGATGGGAAAAAAACATCATAAATCCAGGGTAATGGAGTCGTAGTTTATATTAAAGTTGTCAAAGGATTTGTGAAGTAATTTACAAAGCAGAATCAAAATATGGGTTTAAGAATGAGTACAGAATTTCTGCAACAAACTTTTTTAAAATTTGGGATTAAGGCACTAATCTCAATCACCTACAATGAATGGCAGCACATCTTTTTATTCAATACTGGTAGTCCTTGACGTACAACCACAATGAAGCCCCAAATTTATGTTGCTAAGTGAGGCATTTGTTAAATGAGTTTTGTCCCACTTTACAACTTTTCTTGTCACAGTTGTTTATTTATTTTATTTATTGGTTCAATTTATATGTCGGCCTTCTCTGGAGACTCAGGGCGGCTTACAATGCAGGCTTTCGCCCCCCCCTCCCCCCAAGCGGTGTTCTTTTTTATACAAAGCTTATTGCCCCCACAAACCGGGTCCTCATTTTACCTACCCCGAAAGGATGGAAGGCTGAGTCAACCTTGAGCCTGGTGAGATTTGAACTTGCAGTAATTACAGGCAGCTGGTGCTATTTAACAGCACTTTAGTCTGCTACTCCACCAAGGCTCTTCTGTTATGTGAATCACTGCAGTTGTTAAATTAGAAACCCGCTTCTTAAGTGAATTTAGTTTCCCCACTGACTTTGTCAGAAGGTTGCAAAAATTGATCACATGACCCTGGGACACTGTAAACATCATAAATATGAGTCAGTTGCCAAGCATCTGAATTTTGATTACATGACCATGGGGATGTTGCAACAGTCGTTAGTGTGAAAAACAGTCATAAGACACTTTTTCAGTGCTATTATAACTTTAAATGGTCACTAAACAAACTGCTGTATGTCGAGGACTACTTGTAAGGCAGAACATATTTATTCTGAATTGCATCAGAGATTCAGTTCAAACTGTGTCCAGGATTATAGCTTTAATTTCAATGTGTTTGAAAACTATGAGTAGTGTCAAGAGAACAATCTCATCAGCTTTAGAATAATGTTAACTGTTGGTCTATTTCCTGTTGTAACTCAAAGAAATATTATATTTGAGAAGAACACTTATTTCTGATTAACTTACACAGAGAATGGAAAATTCTTCTCCATAGTATTTGTTCTTGGAGACAAGTCATGAATAAGAAGATATTTTCTTCTTCAGGTGTTTTTTTTTTTTTGGATTCTCTTTCCAAATTATTTACCAGAATAATTCTTGAACTCACAAGAAGGCTTTCTTTTACAGCGTGTTTCCCTGGACACAATGGCGAGGAAAGCAATGGAGCTTGAAAGGTAAGACCTGTGTCCCGCTCCTTGCCCATCCCACCTGCCACCCCCAAACTGCATCCCTAAAGGGGGCGGGTGGCTAAGCAAGGGGCAGGAGCCCTCTCATGCCCGGCGAGGGGGGGAAAAGAGACATCAAGGGGAACCAGGTCTCGTTCCAGGCGTCTCACTTCTCCCCCACCCAATCTGCCACCCCTCTCGATAAAGAGACGGCGGGGAAGGGAAGCAGCTGTTGCCTTTGGGGTGGGGTGGGACGTGTTGGGCTGCTTGGCCGGTGCGAAGAACAGGGTGGGGAGGCAATGGCAGTGACGGAACATCCAGTCCCACGCTCGCAGCCTCCTGCATCCCCAAAATAATAAGACCCCCCGATAATAAGGCCAAGCCCTTATTTGGGGGGGTCAAAAGAAAATAACACCCTGTCTTATTTTCAGGGAAACACAGTAGTCATAATTATGGTTGTAAGCCGAGAACTACCTTTATACTATTTCAATATTTTATTCATTTCTTAAAATTTAACACACTAGAATAAACTAATTTCCATTTGGAAAGCTTTTGATTCTAATAAATGTAAATTTTCTTATCTGCAATAGGTCCAATATTAAGATTTCTTGTATCCCACCTTTATTATGCTTACAAATACCTCAAGGTGGTGAATATATCCAATACACTTTCCTCCTAATATTCTCCCCACAACAATCAACTTGTGAGGTGAATTGGGCTGAGAGAAAGTGGCTGGCCCAAAGTCACCCAGCTGGCTTTCATGATTAATGTGGAACTTGAACTCATAGTCCCCTACTTTCTATCCTGGAGCCTTATTAGACTAAACTGGCTCTCAAACTGGATGTGAAATTATTAAGACACTTGCCAGAATTAACAAACAAGCAAACAATGGAATGAAAGAGAATATAGAGAAGGGAAAGGTAGATTATCTAAAGTTTCCCATGCCTAAAATGTGAAGAGATTCTCTATATAACTTCTCAATCCTAAAGAAATCAAAGAAGCTCAACTGAATTATTTAAATTCTTTTCTAACTAAAGTCAATTTCTCATTAGCTGCAAAGATAAACATTTACATATGATTTTTTAATTATATTATATATGGCTACATCTTTCTATTTTGCATATGAGCCTCTTCAAACTAGGCTATTTGATTCTTGTTTACTTCCCTTATCTAAGAATAACAGATAAAACTTAGGGGCCTTGCAGCATCCGATTTTAAGCAATTCTGAGTTCTAAAGTACAGACTCACTGCATTCAGAATAACACTTTTTCTTGGCTTAGTCACCACAACCATCAGAATGGGATCTCCAATTGCTTTCTGCTACAAGATTTAAACTGCTTTGCTTTTAAAGAAAAATTGAGCACTGTGTTCTGTCCTGTCTCTTGCTATTAGTGTACATATTGTGAAATATCTTTAGATTCATAAATGATACTGCTCCTTATCATGGTGTTGCTTTAAAAAACCCATTTGTGATACCATTTTAAAAACAGATATGATAAATAATATATATTATTATTCTAGATCAGGGTGTCAAAACTCGCGGCCCGCAGGCTGGATGAGTCACACGCTGGCCATGCCTATCCCCCGTTTAGCAAAGGGGGGGAAGTTGTAAGACATCACGTGACAACATGTCGTTGTGAGTTTGACACCCCTGTTCTAGATGGTGAAGTTTCAAAGTACAAATGAATACACAACATTAGACTGCAAGATACACCACCTGTAAATCTATCTGATACAGAGGATCCTTCAATGAATCTGGATCATCCTCATCATCATCTTCATAATAATCTTCATCTGTCAAGCAAATATGTTTCAAAGTGAAGTTGATGCATACTTAAAGAACTGAAATCTTAAACTTCTTATACTTTCTTTGCACTACAATAAACTGCTGTTTTATTTTTAGACATTGAATAAATCAGTAAATAACAAAACAGACCAGAATTACTAATAATCCTATTTCCAAACTAAACAGTGAATGTATTTGGATTCTGTTTCTTCTCTTTATTTAACCATCTACTATTTAACAGCAACAATATATATCTAAAAGTGGCATAAACATGACCACCATTTCTATGTCATCATAACAAAAGTTTTATTTCCATTCCTAAAACTACAATAGTAAGAATTGACAATGAATAGACACATTTTTGTGAACTCTTTTCTCCAATCCAATTTTCAATCTACTTCTAAAGCTTCTCAGAAATGGTAGATAAAATAAGAAACAAACATGATTCAGTTTTTTTACTTTTAATACAAAAGAATGAATTCCTACATATAGGACTCAAATATCATGTTTAACAACAATCCTAGCCAAACCTTCTGTTTAACATGCTAAACAGAAATCTTTTTCAAGCAGAATCACTGAATCATGAAAGTCTTAATTTGTCCAGATATAGGTCATCCATTTCACTTACTATTTATCTTTTGAACACATGCAGCTTTTTTAATTTCAAAGAATATATGTTTGTGTAGGCATCGTGGGAGAGTTGCTCAATTTGTGTGTTTCTTGGAACGGATTTAGAAATGGAACCAATGTGTCTAGTTACCCATACTGAAATTATTGTATTGAAATAGGGAACAAACAAATCCTAACAGTTTAGACATATACATTATTGTTGCTTTGATTTCAAAAAAAATTAATAAGCTTTTAATGCTTTTTCAAAAATTTAAAACTGATTCACTTACCATATTTATTGGTGGCAAGAATATCTGATAATAGCTGGCCCGTTAACCCTTCATTCTCTTCTTCCTCTTCATCTTCTTGATCTTCCCACATATCATTGGATTCCTCTGTTAATTGAAATAAGAAATTAAACTTGCAGAACAGATTGATTTAATTTTATTGACTGTCTGCTGTAATATTCTCTGAAAAACAAATGTTAAGATTTTTGTCCCCAAGTAAATTTTATTTACGCATTGTAGTAATCTGTTATCGCACTGAAAATTGATTCCTTTACTGTAAACATTTGTGGTCATTAACTCAGTAAATTGACCCAGAACATAAGGCAAACTTTTATATAAGAGACTGTAAAAGGAAAAGAATTCACATTATGAACACATGACTACTAATCTGAATGCCCAATACAGTATTTTTTTTTTTGCAACCTTGCTCACATTTTGTTGGTACTCATGCAATGCTGTGAACATTGTTTACATTATGTACTATAGCAGCATGTCATATATTTATATATTTTATTAATTTTATACTATAGCTTTTTCTCCCACAACCACCATAACCAGCTTTTTTTCCTGTAATCAGGAGAAATAACCCATAACCACTAATTGAAAATCATCAGTACAACAGTGATTAATCCATGGCTGAGTGTATTTGGACCTTCCAAACCTATATTCCATGCAAGTTGGATCATAAGATACCTAGCAAGATAGTACCTTGGCTCCATTCTGCAGCAGTCTGTCGAGAAGCATTTGCTTCTATTGCATTAGAAAGCTCATTTATTATCAGCTTTAAGATTTTAACTAACAAAGGAATGTTGGTCCAGCGCTCAGGATCTAAAAGATACCAAAAATTGCAGATTTTAAAAGAAATTAAGAACTCTGAGAAACCACAATGCAAAACCAGTTGGAGAAGCGCTTCATGTTTTATTAGCCTTAGAAGTATGTTTTTGAAATACTTTATTTATTCTTATTTATTAATTCAATTTGTATGCTGCCCCTCTCTGAAGACTCAGGACATATTTTATTAAAAGCCAGTAATAGTTTAACTCCTCTTGGTGCACACATGCATACACACGCATGCACGCACGCACGCATGCATGCACACACACATACACACACACACACACACACACACACAAATACAGCAGGATCAGAGAACCTATTGTTCTGGGACCCTGACAATGACTGCCTGGCTATAGGTAGTCCTCATTTAGTGTCCACAAGTGGGCTGGCAACTACGTTGTTAAGTGAAGTGGTCTCTAAGAGAAACTGACTATTCTCACAAAGTTACTTCAGCTTTCCTTTGTTTTACAGATCTGCAAAGGTTGTAAATGCGAGGATTGGTCATGAAGTTAATTTTTCATCACTGCAAATGGTCCCATATGAGGTACTTGCTAAATGAGGATTATCTGTTTATGCAGATTCTTTGTATACTCATTGTTATATTTGTTATTAAAAGTTAATATTTACTTTGTCTGAACAAACATTGTCAATATCACTCTTTAACCATCTGGCTCTAAGTTAACCTTTTGCAGGCTACATATTTCAGGACATAGCAGGACATAATTTTTTTTAAAAAATGATAATAAATATTTTGTATAAGATATTTAGTACACAATAGTTTAATTAGTTCAGAAGAATAGTCAGTTACACACATGGCAAAATATTTTTTCCAGTCAAAAAGTTACATTGCTTTTCATGAAATTTGGACATATGTTCTGAACCTATTTTTAAATGTTCAGAATCATTTATTCTTATAAAATTAAAAATTCACTATTAGCTTTTATAAATATTTGTTTAAAATATATGTTTATAAATATTTGTTTATTGGTAAGTGCAGTTGGTATGCAAATTTTAAAGGCTGAATGGAATACAGAACAGACTATTTCAATTTTTACTGAAGACTGTCTTATCTTTATCCAAAATTTCAATAGACTAATTTATCATGAAAAAATTAATTTTGGCACCAGTTACAAAATAGACCTAGTGTTAATTGTTTACTAAAGGTAACAAAGAATTAAAATTACTTTTAAGGATACATCCTGTTGATTCAGATACAAATACTCACTTTTGGCTGCTTTTGATCGTGTACGTATGCCTTCTTCCATATTAAATATTTCTTCTCCTTTTACCCTGATATCTTGAAGACGCTTGTCATCTGTACTGATACCATACTGGAGTAACTTACATAGAGCTACAGAACTGAAAATTTAAAAAATAATATATTTCATTTCATTTCATTCTACCTACAAGACATATATGCAAAAGCATAAGTGAAAATTTGCAACATTTTATTTCATTTGGACGTGTAACAAAATATTTAACAGAACCTATGTCGTGATGTTTATATAATTATTTTAATAATCACATAATTTATTTTACCGCATTTTAAAAACAAAGATTAGGCAAGACTTTAAGATATTTGTCTATATTACTGTATGTGTGGTGTTCTCTGGGTACCTTCTGGCTTTTCTTTCCAATGTGCTTTTCCATAATCCCTAGTGTTTCTTCCTTTCCGCCCAATTTGAAATCCCTATTACCAAGTTTACTAGCCAACACAGGACAACACTTCTATTTTCTTTTTGAATGGGTGGGCAGGATGCTTAACAAAATCCAGCCCTCTACAACTGTTGATGGATATATTCCCATTCCTTTATATAAGAGATGTTTGTGTTCTAAACAAGGCACAAATCCTTGTACAGTATGTAAAGAACTGTATAAGGTCAATTTGTCTTGAACAATTCATTATAATAAAATTACGATAAAATGCATTGCTTCTTACAGTTACTTCTTACATTCTTTAAAAAACAACTAAATACTTGTTTCAATCTATAGAAATATACACTGCAGTAACAGAAAACCTTACCTGACCTTCCCTTCATACTGTCCATAGAACAAATGTTGTCGACTCATCCACTCTGACATTACAAATTCCAGAGCAGGCTTGCCTGTTGGTCCAGGTAAACTACAAAGAAATTCTAGTAATGGTTCCAGCTGAGAATGAACTAGATGAGCAAATACCATGATCAAAGACTGCAAAAGGAATCAAAAGAAAATAATGATAGCTTCAATTTCTAAAAAACAATCTCATGAATAAAATATTGATATCAATATTAATTTTATATATATAGTGCTTGCAAACAATTATTCTGATAATTATCATGAAATAAATATTCCAATAATAACGGTTTTCATCCATTTTACAACCTCCTTACCTGCATTACAGTGAGTGTTTCTGCTTGCTGCATTTTACTAAGAATTGCTCTGAGAATCTGATCCAGATTTTCTCCCAATTCACTCCCAACTTTGGAAATCAATGTAGAAACTAGCCTGCCTACAAAGGCAGCTGTGAATTCTGAGGTGCGTGGATCCAGAAGTTGACTCACCACCTGCATCACATACCACAGTCCATTGTGGCCTTGCTCATCATGCCACTGTGCAATTTGTTCCAGAGCGACTGAGATGTATGCACGTAAACACTCACCACCATTCTGAATAAAACATAATAATAAAGCACAAAATCTTTCATTCTAGAAAGAATTCAGATATTACAACCAAACATCTTATCACACAGGATGAAACAGTAACTGGTGATCAAAGAAAAAAAAACCCCACAATAAATCTTTTCAGATGAACTTACTCTGCTTCACTTTTTCACAAAACCCCTTTAAAGATCTAGGTACTAAGCCTGAAAAATAAAATAAACTCTACTTGGCACAATTCTTGGAAAATTACAATGTTTAGACTTCTAATCTAAACATTCAGAGGATGAAATTGACCCATGTGATGATCCAAAAAGGTGGATCAAAGGTATAATCTTATAAAATGTTATTCATTTTTTCATGCATGAATGCCTAATGTTATTCATATCCATTAGTTAAATTTAAGTGCTGGCATGGTAGAAACAGGTACACAAAGAAATAAAGCCAAAATTGGTATTTTCCAGAATGTTGTTGCATTTAAACAAGTGTATTTTATCAACTTGCTTGAACAAGTGTTATTTTCCCCCTTCACTTAAGATTAGTGAAGCTTGTTCAAAGTATGACAACTATCTGAAATTAAATAGCCTATCTTTAAATAGCATTTATCAGCCATATATCAACCTTTATTTTTCTGCTTTCTGTAGGCAGATACAGTTCTACAGAGGAATGATTGAGTCTGTCATCTGCACCTCTATAACTGTCTGGTTCGGTTCTGCAACCCAACAAGACAGACACAGACTTCAGATGATAATTAGAACTGCAGAAAAAACAATTGCTACCAACCTGCCTTCCATTGAGGACCTGTATACTGCACGAGTCAAAAAGAGGGCTGTGAAAATATTTACAGACTTCTCACATCCTGGACATAAATTGTTTCAACTCCTACCCTCACACCATAACAACTAGACACAAGAACAGTTTCTTCCCAAACGCCATCACTCTGCTAAACAAATAATTCCCTCAACACTGTCAAACTATTTACTAAGTCTGCACTACTATTAATCTTCTCATCATTCCCATCACCCATCTCCTTCCACTTATAACTGTATGACTGTAACTTTGTTGCTTGTATCCTTATGATTTATATTGATATTGTTCCTGATTGCTTATTTGTACCCTATGACAATCATTAAGTGTTGTACCTTATGATTCTTGATGAATGTATCTTTTCTTTTATGTACACTGAGAGCATATGCACCAAGACAAATTCCTTGTGTGTCCAATCATACTTGGCCAATAAAAAATTCTATTCTATTCTATTCTATTCTATTCTATTCTATTCTATTCTATTCTATTCTATTCTATTCTATTCTATTCTATTCTATTCTATTCTACTCTACTCTACTCTACTCTACTCTACTCTATTCTGTAGCAAATCAATTACCAAAAAAGGAAGAGCAAAACAGGTAAAATTTGACAACGTTGCTAAGTATTGTAAGAGTGAGAAATAATAAAAACTACATCATGATATGATAATACACTATTTTTTACATATTTGTACCCAATGTCAAGATGCAAGTACAATAGGCTAGGGCTTGTGTTGTGTAGTTGCAATGCCTTTTTGTCAGCCCTATTGCATAGATGCCTCTACTAATTTTTCTGCTATTAATGAAACTTAGAGAAAACTAAATTTCAGTTGTGAAAGATTTGCTTCGTGTTTAAATAATATAATAATAAAAATAAAAAAGCCATTTAAATTTCATTAATGGAATCAATTGCCATTTGCAGTCAACTTATCCCTGCATCTTAATCATCATGAATCCGGTTGGTTTAAATACAGAAACTTTATACAAATGACTGAACAGCCACTCAGAAAACATTACCTGCATGGTAGCATTGTCATCTGTGTGCAGGCTACACTGAGCCACAGCAGGAAAAGCTTGGAAGATTAAGAGGTCCGAAAGAGGTGGTTTAGTATTTCTTACAACTGTTGTTAATATGTCTATTGAAGTCTGAAAAAGAAAATAAATCAGAGGTGATAACTAACAAGCGGGGGTGGGGGGAGATGACATGATGCAATAGTAGGATTAGTTTATCCAAAGTAATTAAAAATAATAAGCAAGTGTTATTTTGTTTTCTAAAACTTAGAAGCAACTTGTTCAAGATGACACTTCTACAACCTTCCTAGCATTTGGTTGGTAAGAAGATTCATATTGTTTTCAGCTTTTCTCTGAATGTCTTGCTGTCTTGCCTCATCGAGAAATCTTGCAAATCTCTCTTTTTATTTTGGGAGCTGCCCAGAGTTGTTAAAAGACAGGTGGCTATGTAAGTATTTTAAGTAAATAAATAAAATATTTTTTTCTGCTTTCCACATCTATAGCTAAAATCTGAAAGTTCCATTAAACTGAATAACTTTTTAAACCTTCCCCACTTTTGTTCCTTTACTTTGAATTCACTTGTCATCTTTCTTTTATTTCCATTAATATATTACATTTCAAGAAATTACTTAAAACTTTGTTCTCCTGTAAACTGCTAATTGTAACTATGGAATGCCAAATTATTACCTGATTGTCCTTTTTGCTATTAATTTAAGTATTATACTATATTAATTGCTTTAATTATACTTTCATTTTTAGACTTCTAGAATATATAAGCCTATTTAATTCTTATATTGTTTGGCTTTGCGGAGGATATCAGCTTTCATGTATTTTTCATTAGGAATTTAAGAACAAATATTTCTTTTTTTAAATCAGCAGTCAGGCTATACAAATGTCTCTATATTTTGAGAAAAATGTCTATATACTTACTGCACAAAGTCCTGCTGGAATTTTATCAACAGGAGCTTGCATGATACTGACAAGAGTTGGAATTAATCTCATCTGCATTGCATCCTGACAGGTTTCTATTTGTGCTAGTTCCTTAAAAATATCCTGGGCAAGAGAAGCGACAACTGGATCTAAATGAAGAAATGATATCAATTACTAAGGAGAAATATCCTAGTAAAATCATAATGTTATAATAAGAAAAAGCAGCCTCTAATATCACCCTGTCTACTAACAAGTATTCTAGCCAACACATAATTCATACGCATTCTTAGAATATTACACTGCTGGGTGGTTTCAGCCAAGTGTTTTGTTCAAACAGTATTCAGAAAAAATGCAAAGATACAAAATAGAGGGCATCCTGAGGACCAAGGAATGAGCAGTTTATCAGTTCTCCTTCTAATAAATGGGTGTTCTGTAACTGTCCATGCTCACCATTTGAGCAATTTTCTGAATGCTAAAATGCTACCTGTCACAGTAGGAAACAAGCATAACAAAAAGCAGCTATTTTCTATTAATCGGCTTAATAATATTTCTGATCAGCAGTGTTCTTTGAATATAATCATCTGTAATCATAATCAAGAGCAAGTCTGAACACGTACCATTACTATATTTGAGAAATATTGCAATGGTGAAGGGACAAATCTTGTTCTCCACACTTGCTGTAAAGGTTGGATCTACTGTGCAGACAATGCAAAGAGTTTCCATCACAAGATTGAGAACCTCGGAACTAAACTGAGCTGCCAAATGGATTAATCCATCAAGGATACTAGGAAGAAAAGGCTGTAGGACATGGGTGCTTTCAGAAATCTTCAGTTGGTCACAGTAGCTAGGAAAAAAAACATTTTAAAAAGAAAAATTTTAAAATTACATTTGTCAATAAGATTGTAACACAGCACAACATTTCTCACAATCATACATTCAATGTCTTCACCATTCTAAGTCTTATACATTCTCAAAATTAAATCATGGTATTATGCTACTGTTCAACCAAGACAGGTCTTCAGCTACATACCCCCAGATAGCCCTTACTGCAGAAATTCGCACAGAAGGAGGTTGTGTTTCATGAAGGCCACTGACTGTTGCTTGTAGAAATTGCTGGATGAGCTCTGGAGACATTGCAACTGTGAACCGACTGGCCGCCCAGAGAGCACGGCCAAGAAGGAAAGGTGAAACTATAAGAAAAAAAAACAATATATATATATATATATATAATATATATTAGTGAGACAGTTTACATACTTGGAGATAGTAAAAATGAAGTTATCTTTTTACACATAAACATGATAGGTGGTGTAGCCTAGTGGTATCAAGTGTGCACACCTGATCAACATTGTAACAAAGCATACTTCTTTAATTCTCCAAGTGCAGGTTGAAGCAAATAAATGAATGTACCTAATCATTTTTATTCTAAGGATTTTAACAGAAAGGATAACTTGCCATTATGTTACTAAGAATATGTTTGTATTCCTTACTTTTTAACTGTTGACAAAGAGAAGACATACATATATCATATGAATGCATATAAATCAAAACGAGCTTCTATTTGCAGACCAGGGTTAAAATGACTTCCCTTTCTGCTTTGAAATTTTCATTAAATGACATAGTTGTAAATCTGATTTTATGTTTGGAAGAATGTTTCTGAATTAATCTCATCCTGTGTATAAATAAAAGGACTCACGCCTACTTAAATGCCATACAATTTGTCCATAACCACAAACATTCTCTTAAAATTTATCCAAACTCTATACAGTATTTCGAAAAGATTTTTGAATTTCTCTTTTTTTATTATTTTTAGGCAACCATAAGTACCTGACAGGTTAAGGTCAGCAAGAAGAACATTGGTTAGAAATCCATGCATATCAAAATGTATCCTTCCATTTTTTACACAATCTGTGATAAGTGACTTGACCGAGCCTAGAGCCAGCATGCAAGCTTCATGTATCTTCCACCTGCAAAGAATAAATTACTTAAATTTTCTAATATTCTATTTTCTTACTTGATAACTAAAAAGCAGTAGGAAACCAATGGCAAACTAAGAAAATAATAGTTGGGTTACCATATGTAACAAAAATAATACTGTGGTTATTTAACTTTATTTGGAAATATGAGCTGTTATATATTTGAAGTATGTTATTTAACTGATGACTATTTGAGATAGAGTTTGTTACAGATGTAGTTTAGTAGGGTAACTTAATCTGTTTGTATTATAACAGGGAAAATTGTATATTGGATTAATATAAATACTATTCTCATATGAATTAGTTTTACTATTTATTTTAGTGTATTAGTATTAATCTTCTCTAGTATTAGCTTTAATTAAATTAACAAGGAATAAAAATATAAGCAATGTCCTATTGGATTGGATCCCAGCTCATCTAGTCATACTGGCCAGCCAACTGCACAAGGAAGACATTAGTTACCCAGCAGAAGGCAATCAAACTGCTGTCAAGACTAATATCCATTGATCCCATAACTTTCCTGAATTATTTTGTATTTTGTATTATTTGATCAACAGTGGAATACAGATAGAATATTTATGTCTAGAAATTCGAAACAAAAATATTTACTGAAAGTAACTTATTTAAAGAAACTAATGTATAATATTTTTTGTAATTATTCTCAATGGCATTGAACCAGGGAATACCATTTATTATGTGTGGCAATAGGACAAGAGGCAGAGACCCAAAGACCAGCTGGCTGGAGGGAGGAATGCGCACATTTGCGGCGGAGCTGAACTGGGGTGCCGGCTCATCTGCCCACAGAGAGGGCGCTGCGTGCCACCTCTGGCATGCGTGCCATAGGTTCGCCATCACAGTTATATACTGTATGTATTTATCATATCCTGTGATTATTTTAGAAACAGTAAGTATAACAGTATGCCATAGATTTGGTGGCTTTTACCATATGGTGTGGATCACTATAATAATCATAATAGTGCATTTGTTTCCATTTTCACCTTAAATCCCGTTTTTCTGTTCTGATATGCATGCTTTCAAATCTAGTACATGACTAAGAGAAAGGAGAGGACAGACAATTGAGAATATAGTCTTTAACTAAATGAGATCTACGGGCATAGATCTATGTTTTTGTTACTTCTGCAGAATGAATCAGTAAGTGGATGTCACAACAGCCACTGCTTACAGAATTCACTATTTTGTAGGAAAAACCAAGCAAAATCCAATCTTCATTTCATAGAAACTGACAGCATTTAGCAATTATCAAAACAGATAGTAAACTGGCAGTTAATTAGTGCCCAATCTTATTTATAATTGTATTTTTTTGCTGATTGTTATGTAATAATATCCGTGTAATTATTTTGTTAAACAAACTTCAGTTCATAATTGAGTATTATGATAATTGTATCACCAACATTATCAGTATCTTCCAGCTACATTTACATGATCTCCTAATACCAATGCCCTTCAGCATTCTATGGAAGGTTAGATTCTGATCAATATTAAAAATGATAATAAATCATGTGATTAATTCTCCTGTAATTTAAGCAAAAAGTGTCTAGAAAACTAGCATTTATTCTGCCTTATGAACAACCTTAGCTTATTTATTAATGTCCCCGAATAACTTATAATAGTCAATGAGAAGGCAGCTGCTCTAATTCTAGATTTTTCATTTCTAACTTGATTATAAGGTATATACTGTTTCCCCTAAAATAAAAAATCCCCTGATAATAAGCCCAATCAGCTTTTGAGTGCATACACTAAAATAAGCCCCCCCCCAATAAATCCTCCCCAAAAATATTTAACTGCATGTACATCTGATCCCCGCCATTTCCTCTGGTGAGGGTTAGGGAGACAGAAATCAGGTAAGACGGCAAGAGGAGCCCTGTCTTGCTCCACGCGCCCCAAAATAATAAGACATCCCTGAAAATAAGGCCAAGCACTTATTTTACGATTCAAAAAAATATAAGACAGGGTCTTATTTTTGGAGAAACACTGTAATACTAGCATGTTTCATTATGGATTAAATATTCTGATACTGTCACCTATAGAAGCTGTTTTCTTACCAATGTTCAGCACCAGTATTTTTGGCTTGCTCCGCTTCCTGCAAGTGTCTTGTAGCTGCAGCAGCCAAAGCTGTTGCACTTTCATTCTGGAAATCAGCTGCCACAGCCTATACAGAAGTATGACAATAGCTCACATTTTCTAGAAAAGGTAAAGGGAACCTTCATATCACTATTCTTTGTTGATAATGAAGTTAGCAGTTATAGTGAATAGCTTCAAAACAGTCTAGTCAGGAAAAAATATTAACAAAATTGTCTTCTTTTTAGCATCTTGAAATATTTTAGATATTTACATGAAATACAATGATGCCAAGGATGGAGACGTAGCAAACATTAGAAGAATTCGAAAGCAATCTAATACCATTCATGTGTATCTTCTTTCCAAAACGGTGAGTAATAAATGTAAAAAAGAATAAATGCTAAATAAAAATAGTTCTATTAAACAGCCTTTCTGACCTTCATTGCATTTATGTATCTCCTTTTAAACTGTCCATTAATTGCTTCATTCTTTTTTCAACTTAAAACCTGAGAGCAGAATAGCTCTCATAAAATAGCATAAAAGTCACACATTCTCAGGCAGCAAGCATTAAGAGACAAGTATGTACACAGTGACATACAGTAAGTTACTTATTAAAAACAACTTCCATTTGCCACTATTGTGTAGATCAAAAGAAACAAACCTATATTCTACCACTTATTACTGGTTTCCAACTTCTATCAGCATAGGCCATCACTGTCATTAGTTAAGGATGGTGAAACATATTTCAACATCTGAAGAACCATACATTCCACATTCCTGCTTTATATTTTTCAAAACATTGTAAATTTGTACCATTGCAAAATCTTACCAGCAGCAAGTCCTGTGCAGCAATTCTAACTGTATAGGAAAATGTATCATCATCTTCATCCTCAACAAATTGTTGCGGATTAGCAGTCCAGACTTTTATCTGAAAAGCAATCATAGCACTTCAATAATTTATAGAAATACCTTTGCTTATTCAAGACTACACATAAATAAACTACCACATATAGGTAGTCCTCAGTGAATGACCATTGTTTGTGACCATTCAAAATTACAGCAGTGCTGCGTGAATGTAATTACATCAGGTTCCTGAAGTTACAGCTATTGCAGTGCCTCTATGGTCATGAAATCAAAATTCAGGCACTTCACAGCTCACCTCCACAGCTTGGATCAGGGTATCCAAGCTTGGATACCCTGCTTGACAACCAGGTGGGATTTCATTAATGATGGTAACAGGTGTGCCAGCCCATCACTTGTGTGGACCGGTTCCCTTTCCTCCCCAGCCGGGCCGCCAAACCGCAAAGGCTGGGGATTGCTGCTCCAGACTGTCTGCTTGGAAACTTGTGTGTCTTTTTTTTTTCCACACCAGAACATTGCAAGTCAACTTTTCTGCTGTCTTAGTTGCAGTTTAGCTGCAGGGTAGTATCAAGATGAAGGCAGAGTCTTAAGACTATGATCTCTAAAAATAGTGGGGCATCTTCACAGCAAGCAGAATGTGTGGTTAAGATATTTATCTAGTAATAAACTATTTAGGTAAATATTATGGATCCATTACTCATTTAAACTTTTAAAGAGAATCAATAAGTATTTTGCCATATGGTACAGCCTGTGTAATTCAGAGGATTAAACAAGAACAGGTTAAATCATTGATACTATGTTTGCAAAAGGAAAACTTGCAAAAGGAAGAGATGCTTTAATGACTTGCAGAGAGATGCTGTGCTCACACAAAATCTGAGATACATTATTTTGAAATACATACATTCTTGCAAACATTGAAATATGAAATGAGGTTTGAAAAACATTTTACTTTGAGTAGAAAGCCTGGGCCCCTGCAGGTGGTGCTAAATGCCAACTTCAAGCCAAGATGAATGAGACTGCTTGGAGTTGTATTTCATCAATATCTGAAAAGTAATAAGCTTCTAGCCCATTTTCTACAATTTAAAGCATGAAAAATGTGCTTACCTGTTCTTCTGTTATCTGCATATAGAGAATGATGTAATATATTAATTCAGGCAATGCTTTCTTCACTGTGCTTTTAAACTTGTGGTTTTCTAATAGAGCATGAACAAACTCGAATATGCTGAAAACTAGGTTTTCAAAGCCCAAAACTTCACCTAAATTTTAAAAATTATATGAAAAATATTAAAGATCTTTCAAATTATTACTTTAGTATTTGACAATTATATTATTTTATATAATTCAAATTTGATAATACTATCGCCAATTGCCAATAGCTTTCATTGTTTTACTCACATTTAAAATATAAAAAATATATATGTAAGAAGAAAACTTATTAAAGCAATCTAAATTTGTTATATTAGAACCCATTTGACATTCAAAATATCTATAGCCAACTTATTCTCTGTCTGACAACTCAAAGCATCACCGATTAAAGACTGATTTTTTTTCTTTACAAGGAGCATATTTTAAAATATCAATTTTCATTACATCTCTAATAAGAGTTTTCCTACCATCAGAATCCACTGGATCTTCCACTTCTTCTGTATAATTTACTTCTGTTCTCACATAGGTAGTTGAGTAAATTAAGGAAAATAAATATAGCTACCATACAATTAGATTGCAATGCAATTATTTCATCTATGGAAGAAAACTAGATAATGAAAAATTCAAAGACTATCATTTATTAGAAAAAGGTCTAATAAAAAAAGAATATCAACTGAACTAACAGGAAAAAATTGCCCTCTTCAAAGTATTTATTTTTTATTAGCAAATCATTCAGATACATCTTTACATTACAAATAAAATAAGACTATCAACATTAGAAAATGTGTAAAATACTGTATGTACAAACCATTATTAAAAAGATCTAAATATATCAATAGTGCAGCATGGTCTAAGAGTAGTAATATCAACCTAATCATTTTTTACTTTCTGGCAAAAATATACCATGTATTCACTTAAACTTTCTAGCAAAAGAATCAGCCTTCAGCTTCAGCTCAACCCTCTCCTTAATTACATCCTTCAGTCCCATAGTTACAGCAGAAGCGGTATGTTTCAGGTTCTGTCCATTATGAAATATCACCTGATGAGATCCAGGTTATTTAGTATCTATCAACTTTTATAGACACTATCAACTAGTGTCTATCAACATGGAATGCTAACAGCAGCCTTATATGAAAGGCAGCATTCACTAAGTCACAAGAGACAATTTGAAAGCCTTTGGGGAAAATATTTTAAATAGATCTTTTGGATTCTTGATTATAATCTCTAAACTATATTAGTATCTATCAACTTTTCTCCCTTTCAAGGAAATTCATGCTTATTGCAAACCAAAGCAAAAAGGGTATAAGGCTGCACTTTCTGTAAGTGTATTCCAAACAATAGGAAGAATCTGTTGCATAGAGGAAATCATGTGTCTTGGGTAGTTTTTCACTAAAGCTGTCACTGCCTGCAGGAAGAAAAACAGAGCATTAGAATTAATAACATGCTTTTATTTATAATATTACTATTTTTCTTTAAGCGCTATTCTAACACTATATTTATATTTCTTCCTCTCGAGAAAAGTCCTCTGCCATATAGTAGCCATTAGATGCATGCAAAACTAAGCACACTTCAGGAATTATCGCAACAACTTGTTTTGAATTTGAAACTTTTAAAAAATCAAACAAAAGTGTTACAAATTCAAAGTATTTTGCACACTACTATAACTAACCATCTGCTAAATAAATGAATGCATATATACATATTCATAGGCATGCTACATTACAGGTAGTAAGTGACCACATTGTGGTGAAGGCAAATGATGAATACCGTAAGTTACTTATTTACGTTAGATATCAGGATGCAAGTACATAAGGTCAGGATTTGCATCATAATGTTACCATGTGTAGTTGTCATTTTGATCTAATATAGTTTGCTGTTGATGCTCTGAGCACAATTAAGTTCTTGTTAGGTTTAGAAGATTTTATTAATTCTTAAGAACCCTACTGAAAATAGTCTACGTAAAAGCTCTAACAATTTTTCTGCATTAACAATTCTTAATACACAAGGGGACTTTTAGAATATACGGTCTTCTAGATTGACATGATCTGTTCTTATGCTTTTATGTTTATTGTATAATAAATATCCTGGACTATATGCCTACAGATTTATTTAATTAATGCTATTTGTCATTAATACTATTTCATAAGATATTCATGTTTGATCCCAAAAGAAATATGTTCATGCAATGAAAGGACTTCTTCTGATTTTTCTTATAGTGAATTCTTTTTGTGACAAATTAATGGTATCTCTATGTTATTAATTCCAATTATACTTTGCTCATATTATATAAAACTCAATATTGCTGTTACCTCTCATATTATACTGATGAGAATATGCAAAATCCTCATTTATGTTGCTCATGGCAACCTCAAACTCATATACAATCAGATATTGTACTTGCCTTTAGAACTTCCATTTTAAGTCCACTATCTGATGTAGGGCCATCGGGCATTTGCAAAGCCTGAACAAAGGCTTCAGTAAACTGCTGCACCACAGGGAAAATCAGAACTTTGGCTGCTCCCTATCAAAAGAAAAAGAAAAAGTATAATTAGCTCAAAAATTAGAAAAAAGGGAAGATTCAATATTTATTAATTCCATTTTTATACCTCTATTATAGAAAAATCTAACTGGCTATAATTATTATTATTTTCAAGGTCACACATAATCCTATAAGTTTCCCTTATTTGACATTCAAGTATCTTACATAAACTCAAAGCCTTCAACTAATAACTATTAGGGACTAAACAAGATTTTGGAAAGTCGTTTTGAAAAATCAGAATTATGCTGATAAAATATTAACAAACCAGGAGAAACAGTTCTTGCAAAGGCCTTATATCTACAGAAACCAGATGCTCTCATTATTCAACAAATGCTACTAAACAAAAATAATTCCAGTCAGCTCAATCCAAAGAAAAATATACATGGTTAAAATAAAGAACGCTGACTCAAATAGCTTCTAATGAAACCTTTACCTTTAATGAAATAAACCTTTGTTTTATTTTAGAAGAAACTGAGTACCTGAAATCTCTAGATAATGACGAAATCATAGATATCTGAGGGGCTTCTTGGCTCTAATCGTATCTGCCCATGTTCTGTAATTCCAGCACATGAGGAGCCCTCCATGTCCCATCTATTAAATATGTAATCTTATGGGACTGAGAAAGTGTCTTTTCTGTTGTGGTCCCCCTCTGGAACAGCATCCCCGAGAGATAAGGACTATACTCTCTTTCTTAAAGTTCCAGAAAGCTCTGAAAACCTGTGTTTGATTCCAAACCTAAGGCTGATGTATTAATAATACATTGTATTATGGTTTGTTGAAGGCCCATTTTTGTTATCTATAATATTATTTCAGTCTGGGTTATCTCTTAGCTTGGTGTTTTTATTTTTGTTGTTGTTGTTTTTCTAGCTTTGTACTCTGTCCAGATTCCATCAGAATCAAGTGGCTAATGAATTCAAATAAATACAATTTCAAATAGGGTTCAAATCACTTACTTAAACCACGCCAAAATACCATAGCAGCTGTATTCAAGTAAATCTGGCAATAGTAATCCCAGACTTTTTAATCTCTTATTTACATTAGTGTAATGATTTGTTTGAAATTTTAAATAGCTATTTTCTTTTACATTGTGCATCAGTTTATACATTTATAAACAATTTAATAAATAGGTTTCAGAATGAAAAGCCAGCATATAGCTGCCTATCTTAGAAATTACAATTGAGAAATTTATGTTTTATATTTTTATTTAGTTGTCCCACTTTTATTATTGTTATATTTTATATATTTTATAATTTTTTATAAATTAATTCAAGACAGCGAAGACACACTTCCTCGTATATTCCCCACAACAGCAACCCTTTGAGATAAACTGGGCTCAAAGAGAGAATGACTGGTCCAAAGTCACCCACCAGGCTTTCATGCCTAAAGTGGGACTAGAACTCAGTTGGCTTGTAACTTGGTTCCTTAATGACTACACTAAATTTAATGGTAAATTAAAAAATAACATTTAACAACAATAAAAACCACCAGTACCTAAACTTAAGTTTTCTTTGGTTGAATATTTCAGAAATATGTTTTACCGAAGCTGACTTATACAACACAGAGGAATCTGAGTAAATGCTTTTCAAACATAACACTTATTGGCACTCTTGATCATGTTACCAGTTTTTATGGTATCACAATGTAACATATAAGGAAATTAATAATTTACCTTTTCCAACTCTTCCATATTGCAAATCATCTGTGCACAAGTGGTGAAGATTTCTACAGCACGTGATCTTGTACGAATACCATACACCTAAGAAAAACAATCAACTATAATTGTGAAAAAGACGGAAATTGTGTTCTCAATATTTATTGTTACTTAATATTCCCTTTTACAGTTCTGTAATCCCTTAAATACCTGTTAGAATGTTTTCTAATAAAAATTAGAAAATTAAAATTAAAATTAAAAATTTTCTAATAAAAATGTTCTCAGTTCAAAACCTAAATAAAATATATTTCATTAAAAGATAATCATATAACATAAATCATATATATGCTATCCTATAACATGATCTTCTTATATGATTCTAGGATGACAGAAAAGACATTTCATTGCAGATTTTGGTTCCTGCAGCTTTTTTCCCAGACAAAGGAAAAGGATCTACTAAATGATTTAACCTAAAGGCAGATGGATTCTATTGGATGCTTTAAAGTTCTAAGAGATTTTTGGCCTCTCAAAATCCTAATTAGGATATCCATGAAGAATACTCGTGTGAATGAGAATTCATGAAAATCCTTCTAATCCTAATCAGTAGTTTCCATGGAGATTGAGGCTCTCCAATCACCATTTATACATAGAGAATAACAGTGGTGGGTTGGGCGAACTGGTAGCTGCAGCAGTGGGAGACTCCGCCCACTGCCTGGATGCTTCTGCGCATGCGCAGAAGTGCCACGCGCGAGCACGCGCACACAAGCAAACCAGTAGCAATGGGATGGAACCCGCCTCTGGAGAATAAGAAAGTGAAATATAAGTAGTCCTCAATTTACAACATTTCATTTAGTGATCAAAGTTACAATAGCACTGAAAAAAGTGTCTTATAACAATTTTTCACATTGACGACCTTTGAAGCATGGTAATGATCAAAATTCAGATGCTTGGCAACTGACTCATATTTATGAGAGTTGTAGTGTTCCAGGGTATTGTGATTAACTTTTGCAACCTTTTGACAAGCAAAGTCAATGGAGAAGCCAGGCTTACTTAACATCCATCTTACTAGCATAACAACTGCAGTGATTCACTTAACAAATGTGGCAAGAAAGGTCATAAAATAGGGCAAAATTCACTTAACTAATGTCTTGCTTAGCAACAGAAATTTTGGTCTTAATTGTGGTCACAAGTCGAGGACTACCTGCATCCCAAGCATAGCTGGACTCACTAGATTTGATCATAGTCTATGCACATATAGACTTCCTTCCGCTTGGACCTTAGCATAAAGGCCTCTATCAATCCATTTTCTTGTTGGAAACAGAAGGAAAAATCGTTTCAATAATCCCTGTATCTGTTCCTCATTTTTACAGTATAAGTTGGACTAAACTGATCATCCTCAGAACAATATCAATAAATTCATTTGAATTCAATGGTTGTTGGAATGATTAGTCAAGTCTGGTCAATGATGTGTACCCACAGCCCTGTTCCTTCCATGCTTACTGGAGGTATTCTGTATTTGGATCTGAAGAAGAAAAATACCACTAAAAGTACAGTAAATCTAAACATGCTAATATTTTATATTATTCTTACGACAGAAGAAAACAATTTTCATCCATACCTCAGCCATAGTAAAAATCTTGTACATCTCTGGAAGAATAACTGGAGCAACAAGGGGCATCTGTGTATCTGTTACCTCTCGAGTGAACTCTGCAAGATATTATACATATGCATATAATAGAGCTAAATTATGGTTTCCCAGACATATATTCAGGGAATATATCTTATTTCTATGCTGTTTATCCATTTTAACAGTATACTGATGCCCATATGGACAAAGAAAAGAATAAAAGTTTCCCTTGTAATTACATATAGTCTAGCTCTTCTAAATAACAAATCTATTTTATTTCTAGGTTCCATTATTAGAAATTATAGATGGGGGTTCATATTCAAACCTATCTTCATACATATATACATTCTTTCTACAATGAAAATCATATAAAATCATATGATCAATAAAATCATATAAAATCATTCAAGCAAATAGGCTGACTCTGATTCCGGGTTTTATTATTTATTATTAATTAGTTATTTGGTTTAAAATGGGATTTTATTGTACATGTTTCTTAACTTGTGTTCACTGCCCTGAGTCCTTCGGGAGAAGGACAGCATATAAATACATGTAATAAATAAATAATAAATAAATAAATATAAGATTAAAAAGTTCTAACTGAACTGATTATCTGCCTCATGAGAACTAGACATATATCCATAATTTATTATTATGTATTGACTCTTGTTACACAAAGGTGCATTGAAACTATTCTCTTATATTCCTCAGCTTCCTGGTTAAAGTAAAACAGATTTACACAAACTAATATGTTTGATATGAACATTCTCAGGTCTAGGAACTTCAGTCTATGAATTATTATCATCAGTAGTTGTCATTCACTCTGGATTCTTAGATACAATTTTTAACATGTATAACTTCTACTAATATAATCTGAGACATTGTTTCAAAAAAAAAATCACTGTTTGAACAGGCACATCATGGGTCGGTAACCTATAACATTGAAGCTTCATATTCACCTGAGAACATCCTGATAAAATCTAATTAAATTTCAAAGGCAGATTTTTTTTTTGTTTGTTTCTTCCTTCCTAAATTAAGGAAAAATAGGAGGCGTTCCATTCTCCCTTTCCCTCTACAACTTGCTCCAAATCACTATTTTTTAAGAGTTTAAGGATGGGAATATGATTAGGAAACCTCTGAAAGTAAATTGCTTCCGTATCCATCCTTAACACACACACATACACAAACGGCTTTCTATTCCAATTTTAATATTTTAAATCTGAAAAGAAAAAAAATGAAATACAGTATTTTGGCCAAATTGTGTCATAATCATTTGAAAGTTTCCCATCCCTGAGATAAAAATGACACAATGAGATCCAACAGAGGCAGAGTTTTCTAGCGTCTAGTGCAATTTTTCTTTTGTTTCAATGTCAATATTTACAGAAATAAAGATCATGTCACACTGGATATCTAATGATGAATTAGTGACTGTCTATTAAGGAAAACGATATTTCCCAATGATTTAATGGAATGACATATTTTTTAATTATTATACCCCAATATTGCACAACTTTTATAAAAGGCTAGGGTCAAAAATCTTTGTTTATATTAAAACGCTGTGTACTCTGTACACTATATCAGTCATTATATTAAAGTAGGAAATATTTTCTATCTTAAAAATCAAAGCAAAAAGCCAAGCCAAGGTAGTAGAATTATCCAGTTAACAGCATATAAGAAACAAATACCTGTAAGCACTCGCATAGCTCCATGCACTGCATTTAGATCTCCACTGACCAGCATTTCCATCAAGAGATTAAAAAGTTCAGGCCAAGCTTCAGGCCAGTCCCAATGTGCTATTGCTGAAACTGCATAAGCAACGCTTGAACGAACTTTGCTAATTGATTCCCTCAATCCATTGGGCAGCAGTTCCCTAATGGCAGCTTTTGCCTATGGAGAATAAAAAGAGATGAACTTAGAAATAATCTTTGTCTACACAGGACAGCAATATCTACAAGTGCCATCTCATTACTAATCAAAGGCTATCAAATATCTGGAAAAAGGTCTCCTAAGGAAACATTGCTCTCCGACTTTAAATGTCCTTTAAATTGCATAAAAAGGAAATACAGTTTCTAAGTTGTTCTACAATTGTTCTAAACTTGGGTATTGTATAATAGAGTTTTTAAAAACAGGCATTACCCTTTCTGTAGTTTCAGGAGGTCTAAACTTGTCCGATTGGGAACACCAATGAGTTTCCACATATTGTTTCAAAATCACAGATGCTAGCTATGAATAAAAAACAGAATAAAGATTTCCAGATTTATCATTTCATATGATCTTTCATCTCTTCAAAAATTCAAAGAACAGACACAACTGGTTTCAGTTACAGAGGAATGCTGCTTTTAAAGTTCTAAAGTAAGTATTAGTCATTATTTAACAAATTATACCTGCCCAGGAACTGCACTACATTATACCATAAAGCAAGATATAACTTGAAGCTGACAGAGACAAGAAACATTTTACGAATAGATGTAATGTTTTATTTAATTTAATTTAAAATTATGCTTTAATTCTTCAGTACATATTTTAATTGCAAGAATATTCCTATCTTCCTATATTCCAATAGAGTTCACTCTATTGACAGCAATTGTCTCACATCTGTATTTTAATATGATTGTCTTGACATTACTTTTTTTATTGTAATGAAATGTAACCATATATTTAAGGCTAGCTTATTTAATCTTACTTTAACCATTTAAATGTGAACTAATGTATTCACTCCGGCCTGCCAATTCTAATTCAAGAAAGTCTTAAGTATGACACATAACTGTGAGATAAACTAAGTTTAAACAAAGCTTTCTGGAAACTGACTCCTGAGCAATGCCAGCATATTCTGGGCCAGACTATTTGTGGGATTGCCTATCTCCCATTGTTTCTGCTCACCCTACCAGATTTAGCAGGGAAAGTTCCAGGTCTCTTCCATCAACAGTGCCATTATGTTGGATGTAGGAGTTGTGCTTTCCTTGCATGAACCTCCAGAAAAGCCACATGGCCCTTTTAACCTTCCAGAAAGCATTTGACCCAGGAGGTTAGGTAAGCTCTATTGGCAGGGCTCTTTGTATGGATTATTTTTCTTTTAGCTTGGGCATTGCCTTTTAAATGGTTGTGAGATGTGTGGCCATATTAGATAGATAGATAGATAGATAGATAGATAGATAGATAGATAGATAGATAGATCTTGAACTAGAGTATTTAAATGGTTTTATTTCATACAAGCTTTATTTTTTATTCTATTAAAAAATATTTTTCCAAGTTAAAACAGCTTTGTACTAGTTTGGATATTGGTTGCCCAGATTGGACCTATAGTGCAAAGAAATCAATTCATTAACCCAGTATTAGCTATTAGCATACCACACTAAAACACAGAAAATTGCTCAGTATATAAATTGTTTAAATCTTTTGAACTGATCGTTTGGAATGACTGACCTGACGAATAGCCAGTGCTCCTTGGGGATCTACAGTTAATTCTGCCAAGTGAACACCAAATTCTGAAATGGAACAAAATAAAAATCATCAGCCTAAGGACCAATGATAAATCACCATCGACTCAGGGGTTGTATAATGGTAAAGAAGCTATAGTACAATGACTTTATTCACAACCCAGCTTTATTACTTAAGAAATTCATTCCCTACATTTTTTGTTTGATTTTATGACTGTTCCCTATTGTTCATATGACATTTTTTCACCTCATAGACAATAAAGAAAGCTTACAGAAAACAGAACAAAAGCAGCGTCTATGAATTATTTAAAGAAAGTAATGTTTTCCCATTTGAAAAAATATTCTTCAATGCTGAACAAATATATGAAAGAAAAAACATCTCCAATGATATAACTTCCACAGTCATTAACTAAAAAAACTAATAAAATACATTAGGACTGAATAATCAGTCCTTTGGATGGAACAGCCACAGTAATGAATTTTCTTACCCAGTCTTTCCCAATTGGATGTCCTCTGATTGTATTCGACTACCTGTATCTTTAGGACATATTAAGGGTCTATATTTAAACTATAAGCTTTTCCTTTAGAAAAAAGGGAATATAATTCTGAATATATTTCATTTATTAAGTGTGTACTCCAACTTTCAAGGGTCTTTTGCCAAACATTTTTTTAAAAAATAGTATAGTTAAATTAGGAAAATTACAACTGAAGAACGAAAGTACATAATAAGTAAAAAATTCCTCCAATTTTCAAATTCTATTGCTACATTCTTATACATTAATGCTTAGAAGACAGAAAAGCCCAAATCAAAATAAATCAAATTGGATTATTTCCTGGTTGAAAGTGTTTGCAATAGTCTGCTACAATTCATGTCAAAATTATGAATATAGTTATCAGTAATTATCCTATAGTTTTTAGATTTCATAATAGCTAACGTGTAGTCCTGTAGGTCCTATCATAGGAACATATTCTTGACAAACTAATAAAGTCCAAAAATCTACAACCAAATTGCTCTACTCTGATTGCCTCTCATTTCTCCACTGCAACTAATATTAAAGATAATTCAAATAAAGAAAGGTAAATGTTTCCCCTGTCCAGTCATGTCTGACTCTAGGAGGTGGTGCTCATCTCCATTTCTTAGTCAAGGGAGCCAGTCTTGTCCAAAGACATTTTGATGGTAATGTGGCCACCAGGACTACTGTATATAAAATCAGCTATTTTGAATTTGATCATTTTATTGCTAAGTATATTACAATTTTCACAAGTATGTTATCATTTTTTATTCACAAAATCTCTGAAAGAATAATTCAGTTCTATAATTACAGTTCTTTAAAAAGAATCAGAAGGTGATAATAAGGATAACAACTGCATGCATGAATCACCCAAGACACAAGTTTTGTTGAGCAAATTTTCTCAATAATTATATTTTCAGGAATACTCATACTGAATAACGAAAAGCAAATCATATACTTAATTCTGATACATAGACTGTTTCCTTGTTTCCTAAAATAATTACTTAAATAATTAAATAAAGTACTATTTTTAATTTATTCTATTGGTGTTAAATATACCAAGTAATAAGAATGAGTAAGGTAAAAGAACACAGCACACATTTTTTGTATGTCATGGAAATATATCACCATTGTCTGCATTTATACAAGCCTTGTCAATCTTCACTTGGCTCCTTCAGGCTTGCCTTCTCTGAGTAAAATTGACTTAGTAGGTGCCATCTGAAAGAAATGACTAGCAGTTCCCCATTTTTGTGAAGTTAAGGGAGAACAGGATAGTACATAGTGTTTTCAATTGCAGCCAATGTGTCTGCAGCCAAACCCACACAGATTAATGTATCCTGTTATATTTCCAAATGGTTGTGAAAACTGAACTCCTTCAGGGAGCATTTGGAGGATGATGAATTCCATTACTGGATTCCTATAGTGGATATTCCCATTTTTATCCCACTGTAAGCCAATCTGTTATCAATAAGATATGAGTGTCATGCATTCAGAAAAGTTCTTTATAATTGCTGGAGCAAGTGATCAATAATATATTTCTATTTATATTTCTAGTTTTAGTATAATACAAATGTAAATTTGGTAAAAGAATACAATATATTTAACATACAGCACAAAATAAATAAATTACCTGGTTGGTTAGAAATAGCAGAACCATTTGATAGCTGTTGTGAACATAAAAATTAGATATACAAAGTTTTTGTGGTTGTGCTATGCCATTACATATACACACCATGCTATACAATCAGCGATTGCTAATAAAAATGGAAGCATGAGGTGTCTTTAAAACAACAATGTGCACAGTATCATGGAAGGGACACTATGCAATTTCATTATGATTCTACCTGCCTTCATTATATGCATCCATGTGTCTGCACACACCATATCATGCTGCACTTTTAGGAATTTTTTTTCTGTTTAATTATTTACAATACTTTAGCCTGGGAATCAGAAGGCAACAGCTTTTCTGACTAACAAATTTTATTAGGAGACAAAGGTTTCATGAGCTAACTTTTTACATCTCACTTTATCAGATGCAAACAGCGTAGAATGATCTAGAATATAGATTGGGATGAATAAATGGGAAGAAAGACAGCTTGATTATACAGATGCAGGTTATATGAGAGTGTAAACCGTAGCTCATTTAAAGTCTGTAGAGATTCTGAGTCATCCAGGTCATGGTTGTCCCAAAGGTGCTTTTTAAGGAGGCAACTGGACTTTCTTCTTCTTTTCTTTGAAGACGTTTCGCTTCTCATCCAAGAAGCTTCTTCAGCTCTGACAGAATAGTGGGAAATGGGAGGATCCTGTCAGAGCTGAAGAAGCTTCTTGGATGAGAAGCGAAATGTCTTCAAAGAAAAAAAAGAAAGAAAGTCCAGTTGCCTCCTGAAAAAGCACCTTAGCTCGTTTCTTTTTTGTGGCTTAGTGTGTCCTGCAAACCAGATCTATTTAGATTATGGCTCAAGATAGTGTGCAAATCCAGAATAGGGGCTAATTCAATAACCAAGTTAAGCATGTTGCAGTAATATCGAAGACACTGTTTTCCAGTCTCTCTTCAGGGGGTAGGGGGGGGAAACTGAAATAGGAATCTGGTACCTTCAACATTGCGGGAACAAGAAATGATTGGCTACCGGATCCTGAAATGAACCCGGAACCAAAAAAAAAAAGGAGAGGAAAAAAAAGGGAGGTGAGCTTTCCCTCCCTTCACTTTCCTTTTCAGGAATCACTCCCGCCCAGAACGGGGATCTGTCGCTCCAGCCTCGCTTGCGGCGGCAGCTTTTCCCCCTCGCCGAAGTAAAAAGGGGAGGGCAGCAACGACTGCAAAGACTGGAGGCTCAGGAGGCCACAACAGGACCCCACGGCCTTCGGTCCTAACAGCCCAGGCAAGTACCTCCAGCTCCGCTATACTTACCCTCCGTCACCTCCAGCACCTTCACCTGCTCCTCAGCTGCAGCACGAACGCCCTGCACCGGACAGAGGATCCCGTTCAGGGTCTCCACCAGCGCTTCTTTCAGTCCCTGAGCCACGGGTCCAGGCCCGCCGCCCGCCACCGCTCCCGACATCCCGCGGTATCCGCCAGGCAGCGCCGCGCTGGGCGGGAGGAAAGGCACGCAAGAAAGCCCCGTGGAAGAGCGCGGCAGAGAGAAAGAGAGAAGAGGGTGGAAAGAGAAAGAGGCGGCACCGGAGGGTCGCGGGTGGTGCCGCCACGCGCCAAACGCGCCCGCAACGACGCGCTCTCCGAGAGCGACGACTGCGAAAATCGGAGGCTGAAAGATTCCCGAAGAGCGCCCCTTCAGGCTCTTATATACGCGTTTAAAGGAGCTTTTAAAAAATCGCCTGAGGTTTTATATATATATATAAATTGTATATATGTGTATATGTGTATGTATATATGTATGTATGTATGTATGTATGTATGTATGTGTGTGTGTGTGTGTGTGTATGTATGTATGTATATATATATATATATATATATATATATATATATATATATATACATACATACATACATACATATATATATATACATACATATATATATACATACATACATATATATACATACATATATATATACATACATACATACATACATATATATATATATTTGTTTTCGTAGATTTTCACGGGTAGAGGTATGCAAGTTTTGGTGTATTCGGGTCTTTTCCCGTGTAAGATTGAGAGTATCTGACCTTTGGACGAGGTCTCACTCTCTTCTTCAGGCTGGTATCTTCTTGCTTGTGCGAGGAAAGCTTTTGTGCACAAGCATGAAGCCAAAGACACCAGCCTGAAGATGACGAGTGAGACCTCGTGGAAACGTCAGATACTCTCAATCTTACATACTCTCCACTCTTCATAAGCAATGAAACTATTTCAGCCCGAATTATCTGATACTTTTTTAAAAATGCCTTTTCCAGTTTTACCTTTGCCCATCCTAATTAGCGCTTAGCTGTGATAGAACAGATAGGACTACAGCTGAGTTGAAGATAGAAAGATGATGCTGTGTGTTGGGCTGCAGGTTGGCCCCTGCCTGTTGCCTATTTCACAAAGTAATGTGGCATATGGAAGATGATGGTGGGAAAATGAATGGGTCTACTCTTACATGCTGTGTGCTTGAAAAATAAAAATAAAAGAGCTACACCTTGTATTCCTTGAGCATCACAGCTTGCTTTCCTTATATAGATGGAGTGTCCCAATGAAACAAACCAAATGTTAAAAAGTTATATTTATGTAGTTACTTACCAAGCACATCTACATTATATCAAAGTAACCAAAATATCTTTACAATTCCCAAGGCATGTCACAACTTTTGAGCATCCTAATGTTTGGAAATTAAAACTTGAAATTTTGACACGCCGTAGGTCCCAAACATTGTTAGTACCAAAAAGAAGGCTGTAGCCCAGGGCTGTCAAACTCCCGGCCCAAGGGCCGGATACTTCACGTGCTGGCCACACCCATGCCCGCTTTAGCGAAGGGGGGGGAAAAACCTGATACATGACGTGACGCCATCATGATATGAGTTTAACACCCCTGCTGTAGCCAAATGCCTGATGACTGACATGGTATAGAAGAAATATTATATAGCAAGAACCATGATGGCGCAGTGGTTAGAATACTGTACCACAGGCTACTTCTGCTGACTGACAGCTGCCAGAAGTTCTGCAGTGCGAGTTCAAGGTTGACTCAGCTTTCCATCCTTCTGAGGTTAGTAAAATGAGGACCCAGATTGTTGAGGGCAATATGATGACACTATAAACCCCTTAGAGAGGGCTGTAAAGTACTGTTAAGCGGTATATAAGTCTACGTCAGTAGATGTATAGATGGCAAATAATTCTCATCAATGAGTAGATTCATTTCAGTTTATTATCTAGCTGCATTTTAAGTAAGCCTCTTGATTTGTCCTGATTTTTTTAAAGTGAAAAATGAGAGCACACCATAAAGGAATGTAAAGCGTATTTGGTGTATGGATACTTAACATTTACCGTGTTTTTCAGACAATAAGACGCACCAGACTATAAGGCACCTAGATTTACAGGAGTGGAAAAAAAGTTTTTGGCCTCCACACATCGCGTTTTCACCTTCCCCGGCCCCCAGAAGCACTCTGCAGTGCTCCGCATGTCCCATTTTTGCCAAAAATGGGCCTGTTTTTGGCCTGCTTCTGGGGGCCGGGCGAAAACGTGACATGGAGGTTTGGGAGGCCAAAACCAGGCCCATATTCGGTCGATAAGATGCACTGAAATTTTCAGTCACTTTTGGGGGGGGGAGGGAGTGCATCTTATACTCCGAAAAATATGGTAATTTTTTTGCTGATTTTTTTGAGAATGTAGCAGTCTAGGTCTTTCCTGAAGAAAATAAGATTTCATACACAGAAAAGTAAAAATAGCAATGTCCCTCTCCCTTTCCTCATTCTTCCTTCCAGAAAGGTTTTTTATCAACTCTTTTCCATATTTCAGGAGGATATGATTAAGCACTGAAAGGATTTTATAGTAAAACTAAAATTCTGTTGGGTGATACTTTCAGTTATCTAATTCCATGGGCAAAACGTGCATTTCATTCAAATTCAACCTGTGCCAATGAACAGACAATTACGTACATAATTTATTTTATAACAAGGTTAAAAATATTAAGTATTAGCAAAGACATGTTGAATGTGGCCTTCAATCAATATTTGCACTGATTCGAGTTTATCAACAGTGGTTGATATTATTAGCATTTCCTTTCCTCTACCTAATCAGCAGTGAGCTATGATAAGAAGTGCTGATAGGACCACAGCTGAGTCAAAGGCAGGATAGAAAACCTTTTACAGCCTAATACAGGGGTGTCAAACTCGCATCGTCATGTTGTCGTCACGTGACGTTATCGCGACTTCCCTTCACTAAAATGGGCGGGCCGCAAGTTTGATACCCCTTGCCTAATACGACAAAACAGTTCCTTTAAATGTATTTCCTCAGAAGAGAGCAGTTTTGTTTTATCAGCATCCTTATAGTCAAAAATTCAAGCAATTCCTTCAGAATTCTGCAATATTACAGTGTCTCTTTACATATAAACAATTTTTCTCCAGGGAATCAGGGAGACCATTACTCTGTATTATCCTGCCTCAAGTAAGCAAGCATTTCTTTGTAGCAATCACAAAATTAATGTTTTCCTTTATATTGCTGTTCTGGAGGAGCTTGGGAGTATCAAATACTTGGTAAAATGAAATTTTCTAATGTTGATTGTACATTTTGATACTTTCTTTTTTGACGCATAGGTTGTCTTCCTTTGCCAGGACACTTCACCCCCAGGACTAGAAGCAATTTCCTTCCCCTGAGAAAATTAAGCTGTCTTGACATCACACCTTAAAAATAGTATTGTTTGAGAACTAAGGTATTTATAGAATTGAAGAGTGACTACTTTGATTTTCAAAGTGCTGATTCCTCTAAAACAGTGTTTCTCAACCTTAGCAATTCTATGACATGTGGACTTCAACTCCCAGAATTCCCCAGCCAGCAAGTCTGACTAGGGAATTCTGGGAGTTGAAGTCTGCACATCTTAGATTTGGCAAGGTTGAGAAACACTGCTCTAAAATATCTAACAGCCACTTTCATAAATACTATCACTTCAAGGTGCATAGAATTTGTGGAAGGAGCAAATCTCAAAATTAGAAATTACAATGTTTTTTTCAAAAATGTCCATGTGGACATGACTGAGATCAGTATTCCTTTGTGGCAATAATCGTAGAGGGATTTTAACCCTTTGTCTTTTCCATTGTTTGATTTTTTTTTAGTATATTCACATATTTATTTTGTCATGTTTATGTAGTGTATATTGGAAGTGGTGACCCTTTGATAGCGGTATGCAATAAAATTTCATTTTAATGTATGCCGATTAGTGTACATTTAAAGTGAGAATAAAGTTATTCTAAGTCTATATTTCTTGTATTGTTGGAAAGTTCCTGCTCTCAGCAATCTTGTAGCTCGGATTTCTTAAGTGGCAATTATATGCCTGCTTTTTTCCTGAGATGAATGGATCACAGGTGCTACTTGAATACTTTCTATCCCAATTAGGTAGAAGCTGCTTACTTATGGGTCAGTATTGTGATTGTGAAGACACCAGATAAGAGGAAGAAAGCAAGCATATTTCATGCACAGGGATGTAGAAAAGAACATAATCCAATATAAGAAGGAGAACTTGAGTTCTAAAATGCTGCAAAAGAAGTACAAAGCCCTTAATATAATTAGGAATGACATTTGAGATTTCGTTTCTTAGAAAAGTGCATTCATCTTAGGTTTTGGATTTAACATTTATCATAAATTTGATCCTGTTGTATATATATTTTCTTATATGTTGTTTTAAGAGTTCAAAAATTTGAATCTTGCTTTTTCAAAAAGAAACTTTTCAACTCGATTATATTGATAACAAATGCACTCATCTACTAGTAAAAATATTTTCTCCCAAATTATAGTCCAATGCTTTCAAAGGATAAACGAATTTAAAATGGGATTTATTTTCACAAGTCGAAATCATGTGAGCCCTTTGTTGTTTCAAAGATCAAAGCTTTTTAGTTATGTGCAAGTATCCATTTTATCTTTGCTCCTTGGTTTTTGCTTAGACATTTTTCTTTTACTTAGTTTTTATATGACCCAACTTCCAATGACTCCTGGAGGGTCACAAAAACATGTATAAAACAATAAAACACAGAAATAAAAGAAATAGATGACAAAAGTAGAAACAAATGCACCTACTCCTTAAAAGTAGCTACACCTATCTTAGCCAAGTGCCTGGGTGAGGAATCAAGTCTTCAAAGCTCTCCATAAAATATCAGTGTGAAAAGTAGTGTGAAAAGTCACCCTGCTCTTGGGAAGGAATCCTCATTCCAAAGGACAGATGATGTGACAGAGAAGGCAGGCTTCCAGGTCTGATAGGTGGAATTGTTTAAAAGGAACCTGGAGAACATCAACACTGCTGACTGACACTGTATCCAGACAGATATTAGAAGATAGGTGGTCCCACAAGTAATCAGATCATATGCCATATAGCTCTTTATAGGTAGCAAACAGCATATTCAGTTGCACCCAGAAGCAATGATGTTACAAAGGCATATTGAAGTATGCTTATTATTGCCTGTGCTGCTGCATTCTGGACCAAGTGAAGCTTCTGGATGGTCTTCAAAGACAGCCCCATGTAGAATGCATTGTAATAATCAAGTCACAGGATAACCAGGACACAAGTGGTCATCTGAACAGCATCCTAATTTGAATACAATAAAATTAGTTCACCAGGTGCAAAAGCTTCCCTGGTCACAGCTATAACTTACTAATTAAGTGATATGAGTCCAGGAAGGTCCCCAGATTGTGCATCCAAGATTAAAGATGGAATTTGCTAATATTTAGGTAGCCCAAATCCAACAGCCTTCAAGCACTGAAACAATCTTGAAAGTTTTTTTTCTTCTTCCATTGCATTTATATCCCACATTTCCTTTGAAAGTTCCCAACCATATATTTAGCAATATCGTTTCATGTTATTATCCCTAAAAAAGCCAAAACGTAGATTGGGCTGAGAGTGAATGAATGGCCTAAAGGCACCAAGTAAGTAATATAAACATGTAAGGATTTGAACCTGTGTCATATAACTCTACAATACCTGAATTCTTTATCTTTATCTTGACCAATGCAGCATTTTTTCTTCTTCCACATTATATTCAGATAGAACTACTGATCTAACACAGCCTGTTTCTAAGAATCATTTACCTGATCTTAGGCATATTTGTGTCTACTATAGGTAAGAACCATCATACAATTGTACAAGATTGACCACATATTTGTCACAAGATAACAAACTACCAAGTTTGTCCCATAGGTGACCTACAAGGAATCTTTTGTCTGATTTTTTTTTTAAAAATAAGGCTTGCCAGGATGAAAAAGAGTAATTAATCTGAATATGAAGTAGCATAGATCCTTTTAAAAATATTGTGTGAAAAAGTGCCATAAAAGTGGCTGCAATTCAACTTCTGTAAAGACACCAGTGTTGAATTTTGTAACATAACCATTTGTTTATTCCACAATATAAACTGCAACATTTGATACAAGCTACCAAAAAAGAAAAAGCCAAAATACAGCTGTGGCCATTACTTTACAGAGCTTTCCTGTCTCCTACATCGCTAGTGTCATCAGTGATACTAGAACCTAAACATTTGCTTTCTGTACATTAACCAATGCTAAAAGCACCATCACGCTGTTTGGAATTATAATTCCAGTCACTGAAAGCAGACACAGAAGTTATTGCTCAGATAAATAAATCTAGTCTACAAAATCAAAATGAAGGAAATCTAACATTTTTAAAAATGTTCAAGGGTAAACAGGGATTTCTTCAAAAAGAGAATTATGGGGATGCTTAGTGCACTGCTTTGCACCTAAACAGAGCTGATTTAAGTGTGCTGGTAAATTCCAAAGAGGTAATTGAATGCTATACATGAAAAGGTGCACATCTTGATGCCTTCCAAACTGGCGAAAACCCCCAGACCAAAAGAGTCAGCATTTCAAACCTTAATAACCACAAACAGTTTAAAGAATAAAAATACAAAAGTGTCAAATTGTTTTAAGTCTGAAAAAATGATCCCATGAGGACAGAAGTAGCACCATTTGCAGTGTGGCTCTAAAACCAGCCCAGTGGCTTTATGGAGAAAAATCTCTTTCTCTTCTACAGTCCTGAATGATCATCAAATGATTTACTTTCGATATGGAGAATCCTTTCTGGTACAGCTTGTACAAATATAGTCTTCTTTTTCTGCCATCTCTGGAGAAACACCCACACACACTTGATGAAACCACTGGTTGCAGCAGCCATCACACTGGACCCAGTCCACCTAGAGAGAAAAAATCCAGAAAAGTCCTCAATATATAGCATTATTATTATATATGTCTGTTTATACTGTCAAAATTTCAACAATGCAATATATGTCATGCTACCCACTAGGCTTAGTTCTGAATACTATGCCTTAAGAAAGAGATAGATAACTAAGATCCTCCAACAGTATAGAAAACGAAATGCTAATTTTCTATAGATATAAAATGAACCACGTGGAAGTATTATTATTTAAGAGACTAAAATCATTCTAATGGTCTTAAAATGTGAGATATAGATTACAGGTGAATGCGAGAAGAAATTTGTTGATGATAAAAGCAGCTTAACAATGAACTAGCTATCAGGATAGCTGGTTTTGCCCTTCAACGAAAATTTGTGAACAGATGGGGCAGTTATTAAAAAATAACTTAACTCTGAATTCCCTTAATTAAGTAGGGCAATGGAATAGATAACCTACAAGAGCCTGTTAATATTATCCTTCTATTATGTCCTGTATTTTTTATTCCATTTACTCCACAAGTTTTTGTTTCAATTTACCTCATCACCTTCAGGCTGTAGACAGTTGTCAGCTGGACAAATGGCATTCTCATCTTCAGAGTCTTCCTGTTCAGAGAATGACATTTCTGAAAAAAGCAACTGACTTTCGCCAGTATGCTGAATGTCAAACAGCCCCTCTCTTTCTAACTTGCTCAGCTCCCTCAAATGAGTCAATTTCATTTTTTTCTTGTTTGGAGCTATTTTTCTTACTCTTGCTCTCATCTCACTGCAGAATTTCTCTCTTTCAAAGCGTCTCTTCAGCTTCTTTTCCATAGAACAAATTCCATCTCTCTTCCCTTGACAATCATTCTACAAGAAACATATTTTAAATTAAGTACTACATAACCATTTCTTATAATTATTTTTTCATGCAGCAATTCTCTGTGTACTATATAAAAAGCATATTTGTAGCAATGTAACAACTTTTAATTAACTTTGGATAATTATAGAAATAATCTGTACACTGTCTTGTTGTGTAGCTATGCAATGTCTTTTTCTTAGTGCTTATGTAGGCTTGAATAAAAACTAATAAAATTTTAAAAATTTGGAAAAGGGAAAAGGGATAGCATGGATTCTCCTTCTAACCAGTATTTCCACTCTTGCATTGGTATCAAAACCTACAATCTTCTTTCTTTTGGCAAGAAATATACCTTCACTATAGGCAAAGTTTATGTCTCATGGAAAGCCCTGGGGGCCACAAGTGGTGTTTAACTTTTTCCAGTATCGCCTAATAGTGGTCTATCTTGTTCATATCACCAGCCACCCCTTCCGATTTCCCCTCTACCTTCATAGTGCTTGCTGCCGCAGGTATTAGAGAATAGAATATGGAAGGCCAAGTAAGCAATCAAAAACTATTCTCTAACACTGAAGAGGCCAAAATGTGGAACAACGGATTTAAGTCATACGTGAAAGCAGAGTCCACTAAATGTTAGAATACATTTCCTAACAGAAGTAGAATTTCAGAAATAGAATTGATTTTCCAGAGAAGCTGTAGGTTCCCTTCATTGGATATATTCCAAGAAAGGATAGATAGCCATCTATGAAAGCTCCTTTAATTTTAATCCCTCACTGAACAGGAAAAGATTGGATGGCATCTTCTAAATTCTACAGGAAAACTTGATGGCCCCTCTTCATTATAGCATCTCCACAGAAGGTCAGGAAGCACAATGGTGCTGTTTAGGGGGGATATACAAGAAGAGTGAGATGAATGTCTGGTGGAGTCTTCCTGGTAGTTGGTAAGCATGATAAAAAGACAAAAGTCAGAACAGTGTCTGCATTAATTTAGTTAAATCCTCATAAAAATGTTCAGGAACCCATTGCACTCATAATGTCATGCTGAGGAATGAGCTGAGAAATGTACGACTGGTACAGCAGGAAAATCATCATGGACACATTGATGTGTATACACTGATTAGCCCATCTACAATGCTTGTGTCAATTTTTAACATTCTGAAAATGCCCTTGATTACTCCTTTGTAGCAATTAAAATGTTTTTTCCCAGTACTTACTTTTTCACTTGTTGGTCCTACTGACTTTTCCTTTGTAAATAATATCTCATATAGTTCTTGTATTTCAGGTAGTGATACTTGTAGTAATTGGGCTTCCATCATTAGCTCATTCAATTCTGTACTTATGGCTACAACAAATCCAATATGGATTTTTTTTTAATTCTCCAGAGGTGACAAAGGAAATTCATTTTACAAACATTCACCATATATTTGTATAATGATGTACATACACACATACACATACATACATACATTTATATCTTATCCATAAATAAATATTTGATTTATAACCACAAAATGAGAAAGATTCAAACCAATCTGAATTAAAGATTGAATAGAAAAACACAATACAAAAGATGCAAAAATTAAACAATGCTAAGAAACAGTTCCAGACATCCTTCATCAATTATCACTCAGCAGGATCACAAAACAGGCCGTGGCCTATCCAAAAAGAGTCTAGGAGAACTCGTCATGAACAACTCGCCACAGCCATCTTGTTTTGGACAACTTGCCACAGGATAACTTTCCACAGCCAATTCCTCAAGGGAAAACTCACCAGGGGACAAATGGAATGTGATAAATATTATCTGTCACCGTTTCTTCAACATTATTTTCATTTTTGTCAATTTCTGCAAAAGTGGAAGTAATATCAAAGAAACAGTGGCGGATAACATCACATTGAGTTATCCTACATGGAATTGTCCTGATGCAAGTTGTCTCATGGTAAATTGGCTGTGGCGAGTTGTTCCATGGAGAGTTGGTCATGGCAAGATGGCCACAGTGAGTTGGCCATGGTGAATTATCCCATTCCGGTCCAAAAAGCTAGATTTTCAATGCTTTTCTAAGATAGAGCAGCAAGGCAGCCAAATGGACCTCTGGAGAAATAGTATTCTAGAAGGCAGGAGTGGCAACAGAAAAGGCCTGCCTCTTGAGATCCCACAAGATGTATTGATTGGTTGATTTTAGAACTGAATAAGATTGTCCTGCTCTAAACAACTTTGGACAGTGTACAATACAATTTATCATACAATGCATTTTTAAAACCCATGTGCCATAAAAAAATCCCAACAATTAAAATACAGGCAAATATGAAAGACCCACCAGCTTCTTTAACTGGGGATGCAGCCAGGTTTTCTGATTATTTTTAACACAACCAGGGTGGGGACCAGATGTATCTTGGGAGGGATAGTTTTCCAATGGCAGATGCTGTGACAAAGTGTATACTTCCTAGTCTCCATTAGATGGGTTATTTAACTGAGAGGGCCTAGGGCACACCCACCCTATCAGATCTCATAGGATGGTAAGAGACATGAGAGATCCCATATGTATTTAGGATTTTACACTTCAACACCAGGAAGTAAAAATACTTACTATGAAGGGGGATGCAATTTTGTCCTGTAGAAAAAGGTGAATGTAAATGTATTGATCTGTTATTCCACCCATGAGGCAATGAGAAAGATGTGGCACCAATTGTCTGTGAAACCTGATTTTAAAAAAAATAAACACATTTTTCTTGTAATAATCTATAAACATGAATGGCTAATACATTGATATGTATTACTGATTAAATAAGAATTGTCTACTTCATACTTATTACATTACAAAATTACATTTTGTGGGAAAACGTGCAATACAATTTTAAAAGAAAATAATGTATTTACAAGGAAATCAGTAATAGCACATTTCATTAAGAAGCCAGGAATTTAACCAATTTAATTACTGTTTCTAAGTAGTTTGATGTAAAGCATAAAACTAGAATTATTAAATTGGGAAAAGAACAAATCATTGTAAAAATAAGCAACGTGGGGGGGAGAGGGAGGAAGGGAGAGAGACTAGATTAACTATATTGTTTAATGTGTGTGTGTGTGTGTGTGTGTGTGTGTGTGTGTGAGAGAGAGAGAGAGAGAGAGAGAGAGAGAGAGAGAGAGAGAGAGAGAGAGAGAAGGGGGGTATTTATTCATATGTGACAAATGTTTTTAAGCTGCTTCAGTTCCAGACTCTAATCAGTAGATAGATATATCTACTTTCATGCTATCTGAATTTTTCACTAAATAAGATTAAGCTTCTAAAACAAAGAAACGTTGTAAGAAGGATTATGACTGGTGTAGGTATGAAGAAAATGTCTTCTACACTAAAGTTTGCCCCATCAAAAGATAATAGTCCAGAGAAAGCTATAGTAAACAACGATCAAATCCTCAATTAGCAGAACTGAACCATATTCCCCATTATATTGAAAAGTTTGGGCCCAGCCTAAACAGGGATGCAATACAGGTTTATAATTATATGAATGGTGTGGAAAGAGGAGTATCAATTTTTTACACGAATATCAAAACTTGAAATTATTTAATAACTCTATTAATTTTACATTTAGGACAGACCTGAAAAGATTACTTTAGACCAAGCCTGCAGCACAACATATAGCTTATCAAGCAAACTTTTGTAGCCCTTCAGCATTTTTTTTTTACAAAGAAATAAATTCACCACCACTGAGATATGCTACTGAGCACCTCCAGGCCTCATTGCTGCCACCAGATCTAATGTTGCTCATCTCCTAATCAGTACAGCTGACTGGCACACCAGTTATTCTTTTGCAGCCTGCAATGATTTTTAATTTATCAATGTGGCCGTTTCCTCTCTAAACAGGAAATAATTAATGAAAACCAGTTACTCAAGGAAGGGAGCAGCATAAATTGCTTCTGCATCTTATGCACAGATAACACCATAGATCACCAGGAAAAACACTAGATAGACTTTGCTCTGGATAAGTCTTTTTCTTATATTATTATTCTTTTCCTTCTTTTTCCAAATTCCCATTCCCTCCCACTCTAAAACAGTCAGCAGATTTGGTCCAAGATTGACTGAGTTTGAGATTGACTGTCTCAAGTAACATCAGAATAGCTGACTGAAGAGTACTTTGAAAGTCCAAAGCAAAGGGATTGTTATTATACACAGCTTCATTATAACAACCAAGCAGATCGGAAAGAAAAAAGATCCAAGGAAAAATTATCTATTCACTTCTACATGGAAAGTTTTTTTACAGTGACATCAAGTAGCTGAAATCTGTAGGTAAAACAGATTTTGACTGTTTTACCTACATATTGTCCAATAATCATGGACAATATGAACTAACTAGTTAGTTAATAAATATACTGTATATATGAATCAAGACTGAAATACCTGAAATAGCTTGAAAGCATTGATAGCATTTTATCTGACTAGCAATTGCTCAAAATTTAATACTGTGCAACTAGAATGTTTATTATTGGATCAGGCATGTGCATTCATTTATATGCACACTATATTCCTCCACACACTGCATACTGCACTGTTGAGTTAATGAGGCCTTTATCAATCATCCCAGAAACATCCCAACAAATCATTGGCCACCGTCCATTCTGAAGAAAAGACAGAATCCTCACAGCTGTCAGTTCAGCTACTTGTGTTCAGGACTGACACTTCTGGTTAAGGCCTCCAGAAGGTGACATGCAATTGAGTCCAAGCTATGGTTAGACCTCATTGCAAGACTGAGTGAAGCCATATATCCTGAAAGACATGGTTGTGCATCCCATTCTCAAGAGGTCCTTTTTGAACCTTTAAGCAACTATCATCCAGTCTCCAATGTTACCTATCTAGGGAAGGCTGCATTGATAATACGAACTCAGCTTCAGAGGACTCTAGATGAAATGAATAATCTGTCCCATTTTGAGTTTGTTTTCAGGCTGAGTTATGGTAATGAAAAAGCACTGGTCCCTCTTATGGATGACCACTAGAGGACTCAGGATGTGCCCTCCTGGATCTCAAAAGTTTTCAAGGCCATCAACCATATTTCCTTCTGTCCTGGCTTCAGGGATTGCGGGAAGCATCATTTTCCAGTGGTTCTCTTCCTTCCTCCATGGCCAGTTCCACTCAGAATTGGTGGAGGAGAGAGGTCCAAGACCTTGCTTTGTGGGGTGCCTCAGAGTTCTTGTCTGTTCCTATTTAAAATCTATATGCAACTGCTACATGATCTCATCCATTGGTAAGAAGCTAAATATCATCAGTTATGCTGATGATATTCAATTATATATCTTAGTCCTAGGCAGGCAGGCAATGCCATTTAGGTGCTGACCCAGTATCTAGAGGCTGTAAGAGTCTACATGGGGAGAAAATGGATCCAATATAACCCTGTTAAGACAGAATGATTTGGAGTTTTTGGCCTTTGTGGATTTGAAGAAATATATTTGAATTCTTGATGGGGTAGCACTCCTATGGACAGAGCTGGTCTACAATTGTGGATTCTCCAAGACTCATGGCTCATGCTTGAGGGACAAATGAGAGTTGTGAATAGGAAGATTTTGCAAAGATCCATTTTATGCAGCAATTGTCCTCATTGATGAATTGAGCAGCTTTGCTCTAAGTCACTCATGTCTTGATCATTTCTCAGTTCAATTACTGCACTACATTCTGCATGGGGCTGCTCTTGAAAGCCAACTAGAAATTACAACTAGTCTAGAACTCAGTAGTGTTTGCAGCTGCCCCTCAGTTTGCCCATTATCATACCACTGTTTGAACTGCACCGACTTCCATTTTCTTTCCAGGTACAATTCAAGGTGCTGCTTATCACAGTTAAAAATCTACGCTGGCATAGTTTCAAGTGAAAATTATCTGCCTGCTCCACTAGACAGGGTGCACACGCTCCAGGTTTCTTCTCTCAAATAGTGTCTTCTAGTGAGACCTAGAAAGCAGATTGTCTTAATAGTAGCTCTTGCCCTTTGGAAAATTCTCCCACATTAAATCTGGCAAGCCCCCTCTCTTTAGCTGTCCAGAAAGCATTATAAAGATGATTTTCCTCCCTGGTGTTGAGATAGGGTGAGGTTGGAGCCTAGCAATTGTGGTTTCTCATGTATTTAGGAATGTTGGTTTAAGAGTGGTGGCAGTTGGCTTTTTTCCAGGATATTCTTAACTATTATTCTTTATGTTCTTATCACTGGTGCTATGAGCTGCCATGAGTTATTAGTTTGGCGGAAGGGAGGGAGGGAGGGAGGGAACTGTTATCACTTTTTCCCCTTCAAATCCACATCCCTGCAGGACTCTATACCTAGCTGATCAACTAACAATTTGTAAAATCACTATAAATGTTTATACTCTAAAAAGTAAAATGTAGAAGCATTCATGCTGGTTTTCATATAGCACTTTGCTAGGATATAATTAGAATCTTACCTTATTGGTCTCCTGCAACTGGCCTGCCATGGTTTGCCATTTGCTGTACAATATCCCTGAGTCCACTTTGTCTGCTAAAAGTTTTATATTCCCTGAGGATAACATTTGTTGTGCTCTATGTTGCCAGTTCACGGTTCTCTCTATCATATACCGTAAGGCATCTCCCTCAGGCAGTCTCACCCGAATTCGCTGTAAAGAAGCCAGTAAAGGTAGAATCTTTTCTAAAGGTGGCTTTTCGGATCTATGGCAGTGAGGGCAAAGCCATACCCAAGGTCCCTTCAAATTGCTGGACACTGAAACACAACTGGTATGGAACATTCCTCTGCACAGGTCACACTGTATCATTGGTGCTGCCGGCTCTCTCTGACAGAGGCAAACTTTGATCTCTACATTCTGTTCATCAGAAAAGATTTTTTCTTCATTTATTGCTCTCAGAGAATGCAGTGCTTCCATTTCTTTTAAACGGGCTTCACCAAGCATGGCCATCTGATAACAAATTACACAAAAATTATTTAGAGACATTAAAAAAATGTCCCTAAAATGTTCAGTTACGATTTGCTAGAACTGTTGAAAAAAAATTATAAGAAAAATGAATTCTGTTGATTTCTCAAATCTTTTTGAAATACAGTTCACTATCCGCCATTTGGACAACTGTTAATGTAATCTTATATGCCGAATGCAAAGCTTTACTTTTCTTCACAGGTTACATTCAAATTAAATGAATAGAAAATCTGATTTTACTTTAGTAACATGAAGAATATACATTAGTATTTGAAGCAAAAAAAGTACTAATGTACTCTGTCTCTGAAAGAATGGAAAAAGAAGCTTCATAAAATAACAAACTTTCTAAGCACATAAATTCATTAAATATATTTCAGAATGTATACATACCGCAGCTGCAGTTTCCTTACACTCAGATAATGCTCTTTCTAAATCACATAAGCTCTCAAGTTTGGTGCTCTTTTTTTTCCCATTTGGAACTGATTCTTTTGTTTTCTTTGTTTTTCTTTTAAATCCTGATGTCCCAATATCACATCTTGGACATAACACCTGGTAAAAATTAAAATTGTCATGTTTTCTTCTTGTGTATCACAGAGCAATGTGTTCTACTAAGCCTACTCTGGCGGAATGAGAGACCATTCAATAATTATATATAATACATATATTATCTATTTCTAAAAGCCTTCATGCAAATTTGAACAAACCCAGATTAAAATGCCAACATGCAATTTAAAGATTGGCAGGTACTTCCAAATTTTACAAAATAATTAATAGAACTAAGCCGGGAAGGGGGGAATGCTTGCCTACAATGCCAGTAACTGAAACCCTGGATTGTAGCATGTTTTTTTCCCTTTCTCATATACATCTATGAGCCTTGACAATTGAAAGAGAAATATTCCACAGCATAATCCTTCTCAATCATCAACTAAAGTGCTTTCTTTAGGTTCACCTACATGATCTGCCAGCACAAACACACACAAAAATAAGATGATCTGTTAAAATAACACTCTAATCATGATAAGCACCCTGCCCAAAGTGTGAGACTAAACTCCCTGTACTGCATGGGCAGATAAAAATAGAACAAAACCCAAACCTTGCTTCTACTTTAAATAAGGCTTGAATTTTGCACTGAGAAGTTGCTGGCTTTCTTCTTTGATGACATTTCTAATTCATGTTAAAAAAAAGAGAAAAAGTCCAAGAAGCTGTTACATTACAACTGCAAGGCTTCTAGTTCCATTTTTGGCCAGGGCAAGCCTGAGATCTCAGAAAGAGTGTTCATCTTGTAAATCCCAATCAAGCATTTGACCAAACCTTAATTCTTAATTATCATTTGTTTAATTTCTATGATAGGCCTATATAAATTATCTACTCAGAGTAAATTACCTCCAGAAGAGAATAGGAAGAGTCCTCAGTCAAGAAAGTATTGCTTGCACACTCTTTCCAAACTTGAACTTCAGCTACTAAAGACTCCAGCCTTGGCAGATAGTCCAGATGAACAGGAATAGAGCGACTTCTTGTGACAAGTTCTACAAGCATATCCAACACGGGCACACGTCCACCAGCCTAATAATGCAGAAATGTTACAAATATTCAGTGAAGATTATAATGAAATTGAAGATACACAAAATGAAACCAGACATTAGATAACAGCAGTCACTTTTGCTTTTATAATGTTTTATATTACTTATCATTGTAAGTAATAATCAACTATATTACTACTTTTCTAATTTGTTATAGCTATAAAAACAGCCAATTAGAAATATGGATTTTTTAAAATAAAAAATGTGTATCGATATTGCTGCAGAAGCCTTATATTATACATTTTATAACATACATGAAAAGTCTTCTACTTTGTTGTTTTTTTTAGAGGAGTCACTACTCTTTTTAAGGAAACATCATTTACAGTACATATTACTGCAACTGCTTACAATCAAACATCACACAGATCTCAGAAATAAAAGTAAAGTGAAATTAAAGCATGAACATCATTTGTAATTATTAGATTTTTCTTCCTACCTGGAGGCTCTCTACTTCCTGTAGCCAGTCTTTGGCCTTCTTTACAGCGTCTTTCAGAGCTATTCCATTTGGAAGATAAGCAGGGATAACATCTATTTCCTTCACTGCTGCTTCAAGACTGCTTAATGACTGTCGTGGCCTTAAAGAAAACACGAAGTTTTGTCATGTATACTGTTATCACTTAAAAACTAGTAAGTCAAAAAATCTCTCCTATAAAGAAGCAACATTCCCCCAAAAATGCCTCAATATAATAAAGAACAGGTTCTTGCTAAGATTCAGAAAAGAGTAATTCTATATACAGATAGAGTCCCAACATGTCATGTTTTTGTTGATATATATAAGAATGTGAATTGTGAGAGTCCTTAGCTACAAACTAATGAAGCACAAGTTTCTCCCTGTAGAATTCGAAGGTTGCTAAAAAGGTTCACTATGATACCATACATTAAAATTTGAATTATACATTTATAGGTTAAAAAAGTTAAAACTTGATTGCATTCCTCAGTGTGGCATATTATAGTGTGAACTTCTTATGAAACCATAAAACTATACATATGACTTGCTTTAGTCCCCAAATTCAAACTTTGTGCTATTGTTGGATTGCAGCTCCAATCACTGATTACTGGACATGCTTGTTAGCAATTCAGTACTGGACATAGTTGGCCTATGGAAGAGCATAGGCAATCTAATATATCAGGTTGTCTTCAACTCTCATCAGCATGGCCAGCGGATACTATTGGAGCTGCTATCCAAAACACCTTAAACTACCAAGTTGACACTATCACAGGGCAATGCATGTGTCTGGCATGATGTGAATGCCTGATGAGCACTTCAACTTTGGCATTCTGGGAAGTTAGCAGGTAAAGTGCAAATGGCGATCAAATAATCACAAGGCACTGCAACCAGTCTTAAATTTGAGCCAGTTAGCAAGCAGATTGCAATCATATGATTGCAGGGTGCTGGGACAGCCAGAGCTGGAAGAACCAGTAGTAACCACCATTGGCTCATCATCATAACTTCAAACTGCCTCTGAATGAAAGGTTATGTTGAGGACTATCTGTCCTGTACTATGTAAGACTATTTCCCTTCCTTTATTTTAAACATTATTAAGTTACCTACATTCTCAAGGTACTGTTTAAAATAATAATCAGCAATGAAATTGCTAATGAAATATGAATTATTGGTTACCAAAGAAATATAACTTTTTTGTATTAAAAATACAATTTCATTGTTGCTTTTTTTTAACACTAGCAGAACACATTTTTGTTCATTTTTAGTACAGGCTGAGGAAAAATAATAACTTAATTATTAAAGCAATATGAATTTTAAGAGTTCTGAAACAATAAGATTCATTTTCTACCTGGTTTTTATCAGAGTTCTAGCCTTGTCATCCCAGTGTTCAGCTACTGTTAAGAGTTCTTGAAGCCTGGCCATTGCCTTCTCAACTGCAGGATGAGGTGCTAGTCCAACACCAGAGTCTATGAGTCTTCTCATATCATCAAGAGTAAGAGAAGTGTGGTCCAAGCAAACATTTTGCACATCTTCCAACCAACGGGCTTGTTCTAAGCGTATTCTTAATTCACCAAGCTGAGGGAGGTCAACATCAAAGTCAAAACTGACTTCTAAAAGTTCTTGTAGTTTTGAAGCACTGGGAATTTCTTCAGAGAGGAGTTTTTCACTGTATTTCTGAAAGTCTTCTACACGATTAAGAAGATCCTAAAATATGAAGCAGTGAGAACAAGTAAAAAAACAAAATTCTCAAACAAGAACTTTTTATAATTATTTTAACAGCATTTTGCATTTGATGACAAATAGATTATTTCTGCAACTAAGTGACAAAAAATCAGAATGCAAGGTATGTTTCTCTCTAAATTGTTTACACTACTAATAGTGTTTAAGAATTTAACAATTCTTCATTAGATTTGCAGTGGAGCACCCTGGCCTGCAGTGGAATGGATTAAACAGGATAAATCAAGAGAAAATAAAATGCTAAAACATATTTTAAAGAGTTTGTGTAAACACTCTGGCTTCATCATAGATCTCATGTTGGCTGTGGATAGGATCTCACTGAACCTGATGCAATTATCTGTCACTTGGGATTCTCCTAAATGATTCTGATCAATCAGCAAAAAAACCCAACAATGCATGGAATCCCTGTTAGTTCATACAGTTTATGAACTGGTTCATACCAACCAGATCTATAATGATATTTATTTATTTAAATTCCTGAATCTTTGAAAATATAAGAAGGTATATTTATATTTATTATTTGGAGAAAAAGATTCTAGTTTATTCCGCTGATAATTCCAAGTTACCTTCAGTAGTGTTGTTTGGTTAAGGACACATGGTAAAGCATGCAGTTGTCTAACAAATAAGCGGAGTTCATTTACTGTCAACTGATTTTGAGATTTTCCTCCTCCAGACCGGTATCTGCAATTACACAGAAATGTTTTATACCACTAAATGGTACATAAAATGCATTCATCTTGTTATTTCATCTTTATTCAACTAACTTATTTAAAAGAATATTTGTTAATATGTAAATATTTTTCTCAAACCAGACAGCCATTAGAATCATCATCGTGTAAATAGATTTTTATGGACCATACTCTCTGTGCTAGCAATCCAATTCTGCTGTCACGTCATCATTGATTAGAACAGGAATGCACAATATGTGACACTTGAAAACTTTGCATACAACTCATCATGGCTTGCTTTGAGGACAACACTTAGTTATTTCCACCAAGCTCTCTGCACCAGTTCAGCTAGACCCTGGTGTCCACTAGCCTGAGATCTTAAACCCAAGATTGTGATATAAACCATGCAAATTTAATGTGTAGTTAACATAAATGGCAGATAGAGATGTATAAATTGCATAACTACCCTAATTTTAAGATGGGAATCTGAGAGAAGACTTAGAGCTATATGAGATATGTAAGAAGTAATACTGAACAGCCTAATTATAGTTGGATAAACACTAGTAGAAAAATCTAAGATTATTGAAACATTCTATCAAATGCAAAGGGCTTTTCTTTTTCAAGGCCAAACCTCTGTGTGTGTGTGTGTGTGTGTGTGTGTGTGTGTGTGTGTGTGTGTGTGTAGGTGGGTGTACATGAGAGCATGCTGCCACACAGATAGTAGTTAAAAAATCTTGCTGCAAAAGGCATAGTTACAATTTTTTATGTTTTCCCAAGATGCTGTTAAATCTATGAAGAAGAGAGTGAAAATAATTCAGTGAATTCACTGAAGACTTATAAAAGCTTTGCATTATTTCCTGTTGGGAATTTAATAAGTCGCTTACATTTGGGAAAGAATTTTTAAATGGGTCTTGTTGTCTTGGCCAGGATTACCAACTGGAAGCAGCAAAAGCAACATTATTTAATGTTGTATAAATACTTTGGATTAAATTAAAAGATTACTTCTGTGGACTTTTTTGCCTATTTGAGACATTTTATTCATCTTCTAATGCTAACAAAGTGGCAATGCAAGAAAGAACAATGAATGGGTAGAAAGGAATAAGAAACTGAAAATGTGGATGAATTAAATCATCAAAAAGGTGAGAAAATTAAAAACAAAAGGTTAATATATGAAGCTATGTATGCATTTAGTGGAAACAAGGATATTTGGAAACAGAATACTATGGGAAGATATAATGAATGTTGTCAGCAAAATTTATATTAAACAATATTTCCTTTTCTTTTTCTTATACTATGTCTTGATTTCTTTGGTTCACTTACTCCTTTGTGTATTGCATAATGTTACTAACTTTGAAAGGAAACTACACAATAGGTATGCACATAGGCAAGTTTCAGTACCAACAGTAACTGTGACACATATAGTGTTTCCAAACAAACACCACAGGAATATAAAACTACCCACAAAAACATACCTTGTTTGTCTCTTGCCATTGAGAAGTTGCTGTGCAACCGAGGCACATTTCTCTGCATCCTGAGTAACTAACCGGAGATGTCGCAATAAATCATTGTCTGGAAACTTTCTTATTTCTGATTGTTCAATTAAAGCTTTGAAATTCATGAGACCTTTAGGAGGATAAGATGTCAACTTTTATTATTACATTATTGCACATTCCTATAGCACAGGGCTATTATCAGGCATCATCTTTGTACAGGCAATTCTATCCATCCATTTTGAATATTTTGAGAAGGCCTGCTGAGTCTCTCTTCTTGAAAGTTGAAGCAGCAGGCTTTCTCCCTAGTGGGGCCTGGTTTATGGAATGTTATCGCTAGAGGCTCAGAAATGTCTTCACTTCTTACGTTCAAAGTATCTCCCTTTTTCAATGAGCATTTAACTCTATCCGATTGATTTTTATTTTATTTACTGGTTTTATATGCCACTTGTTGATGGATGAGTCCTATATATATATATATATATGTATATGTCTTCTTAAGTTTTCGCGGGTGTGCATATGCCAAAAATTAAAATCTCGGGTGTTTTCCCGCGTCATTGTAAATAAGTTGGTTAAAATATTTAAAATCCTGGTTAAAATCCCAGCTTAAAATCTTCTGCAAGGATTTTTAGAAGATTTTAAGCTGGGATTTTAACCAGGATTTTAAATATTTTAACCAACTTATTTACAATGACGCGGGAAAACACCCGAGATTTTAATTTTTTGGCTTCATGCTTCTAGGAGCATTGCTCCTGAAGATGACGAATGAGACTTCGTCGAAACGTTGCCAAGACACCTCCAATTTTACGCGGGAGAAAACCCAAATAACCAAAGACCTACATATATATATATATATATATATATATATATATATATATATATATATATATATATATAATGTATGTATGTATGTATGTATGTATGTATTTTTCGTGCATCTTTATTATTTTATTATTTACATGATTTGTTTTTACTCCATTCTTATACATCATCCAGTTGAAAGTTAACAGATATAGTTAAATTAAAATAAATTTTAAAAAATTAAATTTATGATTGCTTAGTTATTTAGCTATAATCTGATATATGATGCACATTTTCTTGACTAATTTGCTTTAGTTCAACAGGACTCTGGAATAAACATGAATATGATTGGATAAGCAATCTCATAATGTTTAACTACAGTGCAAAAATACAAAAGATACATACTTTTTTTATTATTAACTTTTGCCTCTAAAGCTTCACTGACATTAGAAGCCCATTCATTGTAAGATTCTGCCCGCAACTTAAGTGCATTCATCATTGGATACAGTTCATCCACCGTATGACGATACCTGGAGGTATTATAGAGTTCAAACAGTTATTTATAAATTCTAAATATTCTGGCTTTAATAAAAAATATGCTGCTGCAATGCATACAACAGCATGAAATACACTGCTATGGTACAGTAATAATTATGTAGCTGTTGCAAAGGGCAGCAAATCTGTTATTCCTTCACCTAGATTTGTTCTACAATGGCATGTTTGCTTGCCTCAGCTATTATAAGCCTATAGGGTTATTAAGGGTCATTAAATTTCTAATGTTATGTCAAATTTACATATTTTAATTTATAAAACTTTCTGATTGGGAAATCATGTGACAAGGTACACAATTCCTGCTTTTGACCTCAGTATCAATTTTGATCCATTTCAGATAAAGTAACAAGTCTTCTGGTGGTCAAAGCTATATTAGGACAGAAACAAGACATATCTGCTGCAGACATACAAGGTGTTGAGGGAGTGAATCCTATCGAGTATTTGCCTGTACTGTACTTCCTCTGCCTTTACTCTGTGCCCCCCAATAACTCCAAGTAAGAAGATCACAGCTGTTTTTACAACAAGAGAAAATTGTAGAGAAACAATCCCCGGGAGAATGGTAAAGGAAAGATTTGTTGTTTCCTTCCACTGATTCTGAATTTTTTTTAGATATTCTTCTAATACATTACAGCAGTGAATTGGTGGTTCTTCCATTATCATATGTAATTTATAGTAGATTGTACTGTTAAAAAGAGAGGACTTCATGAAACAGAAGAGACAAAACACAGAAAAAATTATGAAAAAAATCACAATACTGTAAATATAACAGTACATTTTTTTTCTACTTTTCTACTAACATCAGGTAGTTATTTATTAACTAGGTGGTTAATAAATCTTCCTTTTTCTTTTTAAATTATTACGGTAATTAAGATTGCTATCCAAAGATGCATGTGAGATTTATGTAAGATGCATGTGGGATTTATGCGCATAACATTAAAAAAAATAAGATATTTAAAATATACTTAGTTGTCATAATGAAGCAATACACTTACCCCATTTTATATTGATATATGGGACATGTACAGAGTTCTTCTACATGATACAAGCATGCCAATAAGTCAGGGTTACAATTACAGTAGACTGCAGACATGTAACAAGTGGTTTTACATTTTATGCACTGTCGTTCATCATCCGGCAACACTTCTAAATTCATTCTTTCTGATTCAGTAACACCCTGCAACAGACAATTCACAGAATAGCCATTATGTCAATAAGGAATGATGTAATCAGAGTTGGAACAGACATTCTCAATCAAATCCACATCTGCACCCACATCACTGCAGAACTTTCATTACAAGATACTCTTTATTATCACCAACATTAGCAAACACATTAAAAAGGTGTTTTGTTCTGTGGCCCAATAAGTAACATTTTGTTTAATAGTTAGCAAAATTGGTTTCCTTATTTTTTTTTTGATTGTTCAACTCTTGCCTTCTAAATCAATAGTTCTTAATATGAACCATGCCATACTTCTAATTTCTAGTTACCATTTTTCAGTCCACAGTGACTATAAGGAAGGTCATATAAATAAATGAGACTCAGAAGCGGGCCATGAGCAAAAATAGGTTTAAAACCCTACAGCAGGTTGTCCTTCACTTACAACCATTTATTGTAAGTGATGGAAAGACAGGCAAATACAATCATGCTGCATTAGAAGAAAGAACCCATGATGTACAGTACTTAAGAACTGTTAGGTGTATCCACAGATTCCAATCAGAGACCAGCAAGAGGAACATGAGGCAAAGTCAAAATTATGGCAGAAAGCAGAGCAGCCACTGATATTCAGTTGGAACTCCAAAACAGAAAGAAGTGTAAAAAATATTGTTGTCAAGGTGACCAGCTAAATAAACCAAAGAGGTCAGGAGGTGGTGTTTGGTAGCCAAGGCTGACTAAGATTTAAACTGACATAGTTAAGACATGAGAATGTGGAAATGAAAACCATCTGATAGGGACTGGTTCAGACTTGTGGTGCCCAAAAAACTGCAATTCAAAGCACTGGTGTGGTAAGCAGGAAAAGATAAAGATCTGGAAAAGAAGGGAACTTCAAGCTCAAGTTTAGTTGTTGGGAGACAGTGAAGAAGGGGAAATCTTTTCCCATTGTAAGAGACGGTTGGGCAATCTTGCTTTCAAACCTGAGTGAAGGGGCAGAACAAAGGATTTATGTGAGTGCCTTAGGATGGAGGTGCTGGTGAAAGTGTAAGGCATTGTTATAGGTAATGTAAACCAGTTTGTCATCTGTAGAACAAAGGCACTGTCCTTCTACTGAGTGGAAGGTGCCTGGTGTTGAAGGTGTTATAGTTGGAAGTGATGTCTTAGCATCCTGGGAACCTATTGAGCCTGTGAATCTTGGTGAAATGGACAAGTCTTGTTAAGGCAAGCTCTCTCTCATCCCAATCCACTTTACAGAGTTTGTTGTAGGAAAGTAGAAGGCAGGAGGGCATGTTTGCCGACTTGAGTTGAACCAAAAAATAAAATATAGGATAAAAATTTAACAACTGCAGTAATAATACTGCCCCATCTCCAATCTCCTATTTTTGAGGAAGATTACTAAGAATAAGATGAGGCATCAAGTAGAATGGTCTGTAGATAAAGCAGATTTTTAAACCCTTGGCAATCAGAAGTCAGAAGTACGCATGGGATGGAAAGCACAATGGTCACTCTTATGAATGATCTAGGGCAGGATTTAGATGAAGAGTATATGACTATTCATATGCTACTGGATCTTTCAATGAAAGATCAATTAATGATCTTTCATATCATTAATCACAATGTTCTTCTGTGAGGAAAAAGAATGATGTTGCAAAGGTTCTACAGTTTCTAAATAGGCAGTCTGAGGTTGTGGGAAGGAAAGGTCACATTACATCTTTGTTGTAGGATTCTTACTGGTTCCCAGTTTGCTGATTATTTATGAAGCTCTAAAATGAAGTGGGACCTGATTTTCTTCAAGGTTGCTAATTCCAAGTAGAATTAGCCTTTCTAATGCATGAGAATTTAGTTGATAACTTTATACCCAAATTAGTAAATAAATAAATAACTTAAAATAATGCTATCTAAATGGCCAGGCATTGTAAAGTTCTATCAAAAATAGTTCGTACTGCATTTATTTTTTATTGATTTATTCAATTTAGATTTTGCCTCTTATTTGTAAAAATAATAAAGGCAGGATTTAAACAAACAAACAAATATAAACACATAAACAACTGAGCAGCTCAGAGTATTAAAAAAACCAAAATGCCACAAAAAGTTAAAACATGCAACAGTAAACAATATGGTGAATTCAGTCAACAACAAACATATCATGCACCAAACAAGGAGCTCCAACCATCTTAGCACAAAGCCTGGGGAGAAGAGCCTGATCTTTAAGGCTTTCTGGAACCCCACCAGGGTCCAAGTATCTGGATCTCTAGGAGAATCTTATTCTAAAGGTTGTCTCTGTCCTCTCACTAGCTGGGATATATTAAATGAATATAATATCCACCGCCTTGGATTGTTTGTAAAAATAATAAAGGCAGAATACAAATAAATAAATAATAAATAAAGCTGTCAGTTTGTTTAGCTTAAAATTATTTCACAATTTAACATGTATATATCCCCCAAAATTTACCAGCTTATGCACAGCCTCCCGTAAAGTCTTTTCATCTTCAATCATAATAGCCATATCTTTTTCAACTGTAGAAGCTACCACTACATCAAGAGTTTCTGCTTTGGCTGCCATTCGACATATCATCTCATCATGAGAAAACACACAATAGCGGTTTAATAAGCGGTAGTGCTCCACACACTGACGACCCAAAGGCAACTAAACAAAAAATGAGAGCAAATATAGTTTCTCTAAGGTAAACAACATGATATTCATTGTTGAAAGCTCTTGACTGAAGAAAATGTTAATTTAATGCCGTTCCATAGACTAAGAATAAAAAGACTAATATTAAACTCTTCTAAGATCATATACGAATAAACAAAATATATTTATTATACAAAGAATGTATTAAAGCTTCAATTTTGAAAATGCAAATGCAAATCAAAACAAACTACAATCGTCCCCAACTATTAAAAAGCTTTATATCTATAGAGTTGCTACTTTAGTGGATCAAGACAATTTCCCTCAGAGTAAGTTTTATATGCACAATAAAGACTGCCTGTAGAATTGCCGGATCATTTTTAAGGTTACCTATGAACAGAACAGAATAGAATAACAGAGTTGAAAGGGACTTTGGAGGTGTTCTAGTCCAACCCACTGCTTAGGGCAGGAAATCCTGTATCAGTGATGGTTAACCTTTTCGGCACTGAGTGCCAAAACTGGAGCGCACGCACGTGTGTACCGGATCACCGTAACTCGGAAGAGAGCAGCTGGCTGGTGCGCATGCATGTGGTGGCCAGCTGCTCTTCTGGGTTCCATCACATGCATGCATGTCGGCCAGCTGCTTTCTTCCAGGTTCCAGCGCACATGCACATGCCGGAACCCTGAAGAGAGAAGCTGGCCGGTACCCATATCCAGAGAGAGGGCTCCGTGTGCCACCTCTCGCACACGTGCCATAGGTTCGCCATCACGGCCCTATACCATTTCAGACAAATGGTCGTCCAGTTCTTAAAAACCTCCAGTGTTGGAGCATTTACAACTTCTGGAGGAAAGTTCTTCCACTGATTGATTGTTCTGTCAGGAAATTTTTTCTTAGTTTTAGGTTGCTTCTCATTGATTAGTTTCCATCCATTGCTTCTTGTCCTGCCCTCATGTGCTTTGGAGAATAGCTTGACTCCCACTTCTTTGTGGCAACCCCTTAGATATGGGAACACTGCTATGTCACCCCTAGTCCTTCTTTTCATTAAATTAGACATACCAAATTCCAGCAACCATTCTTTATATGTTTTAGTCTCTAGTCCCCTAATCATCTTTGTTGCTTTGTTGTTACTTGAGAAAGTGTTCAGTATAAAAACTGATTTCATTAAAAAGAAAATTCTGAATTTACTGAATATTTTTTCTCTGAACTGATTTTTCCAGTAAACTTCATTTTGTGTAGTTATTAAATTACCTGTACATTGATTTTACATACACGTAGTCAGCATATTTTTATTTTAAACAAAATTCATATCAGATAACTATATCCATATCAGAAAAGCTAGCCACAAGCCATTTATATTTTTCTAAATAAACAGATCATTATCTTCACAACATACCCAGTCAACAGTGCAGAAATTAACCGCTTCAGCAAAGTTAAAACCTTGATTAAAGCCACTATGATAGGCTCTTGGAAACGTAATCACAAATTCACCAGCACACTGATTGGTTCGGTAAATCTAGAACAAAATAAATAAAGCCAACATAGGACAAAATATAGTTATCACTTAATAAGTTGTTTTTACTTTTAAGAACACATTAAGAGCTCTTTTTCATAAAAAAGAATATTCAGTTTATCCCAGATGCTGGTGCAATTGTCAATGAGAATCATCCAACAAACCAAAAGACAGAAAATTCTAATGATTCCAGTTATTCAAAAATACAGGTAGTCCTTGATTTACAACAGTTCATATGCTGACTGTTCAAATTACATCACTGAAAAAGTGATTTATGACCATTTTTCATACCTACGACCATTGAAGCATCCCCATGGTCAAGTGATCAGAATTCAGATGTTTGGCAACTGACTCATATTTTGACGGTTGCAGTGTCCTGGGATCATGTGATCATCTTTTGTGACCTTCTAACAATCAAAGTCAATGGGGAAGCCAGACTCACTTAACAACCGTGTTACTAACTTATTAATTGCAATGATTCACTTAAAGGTTGTAAAATGGGGGCAAAATTCACTTAACTGTCTCACTTAGCAACAGAAATTTTAGGCTCAATTGTGGTCGTAAGTCTAGGACTACCTGTAAAGAGTTTATGTGCAATTAGTTATAAGAAATAACAGGAGCTGAATATCTAATCTTTTCTGTACATTGAATAAGAAATTTATTTTCCAAGATAAAAACCAAGAATAAATTATGGATTTGGAATGGCTTGTCAGTTCAGAATATGAGAACAATATGATACAGCCTATTACACTATAGTCAGAATAGAGAAATATGTTGCTAATATTTATTAGTTTTCTTATGCTACATGCAGGTTTTAATAGGCATTTATTAATACATAGGAAAACTGTTACATTGGATAGGCTACTGTGTGATACACAATGTGAACTAATTGGGCATAACTTTGATATAAATTAGATCATTTTTTAAATCTTTTCTTTTTTATATTGTGCACTTTTCTCTGTTTTTCCTTTCTTTTAAATTACATTTCCTGCATTTTCTTTTGTTTATCTGTTTAAAAATCTTTAGTACAAATTTATTAAAAGAGAAAAAATAACAGAAGAACTGACCCTCCAAACCATGCATAATAGTAAGGATCTGCAATTCCTCCATATAGCATTTAACTCATTTCTTCTTTGGGAAATGCTCAGCAAATAAGTCAGTAAAAGTAGTTACATTCCCTGTTCTATCACACCCATTTATAGAAACACCTCAATGCAGGTATGTAAAAATAGGTAAAACATTCCCAAGCGATAAAAAATGCATTAAGATATGTATCCTACATTAGAAGCAGAAGGAAAAAACAAAAGCTCAGTAACATACAGGCACACCATGAGACATTAGTGTGTTGGGATTCATAATTGTAACCAGCTGATGCAAAAGGTCTGGTTGAGATTCAAACAGCTCAGGAGCCAGCTTCTTCATGACATCTTCCAGTTGTTCAGCTGCATATCCTGGGGCTCCATACCATGTTTTAGGTTCCCCCCTACAAATAATGAAATAAGAAGTTATAGAGCAGTTTTAAATTTAGAATTATACTTACGTATTATAATTAGGAAGACAAACAAGATGTATACCCAAATGAAAGATTAATAGTGCACATTAATGTTAAAAGGGAATACTTAGTCTAACGATCTATATAAGTCAGGGATCTTTAAGTATCATTCTTTACAAGCTCACCAGTGCAAATAGTTAATGGAGTAACTCCAGTGATCTTCAATATGCCAGCAAAATGACGAAAAGCACATTCCCACATACAGCCAGGGCAACTTCATTCCACATATATCTGCAGTTATGTGAGCAAGTACAGACTGTTCCATCACGGGCATATTATTCAAATTCCATCCACTATCAAGATACTCCTAGAAGTAAAGCAAAAAGTAGAATCCAACCAACCACAAACCACAAGCCAACCAAGAGGCAGCAAACTTTTTAATCTGACTGTATTTTTCTAACTTGACAATAAAGAATCACTGATTTATGCTTAAAATTTTATAAAATAACACAGATAACATCCATCAAGATTCAGTATGTGAGCAAAACAATGGATAAAGTGATGGATGTCCAAGGATATCAAGGAAAAGGGGATACAGATGAAGGGAATAATCATTTACTTTGACATGCTGAAAAAAATCAAAATCTTGAAATATCTCTGTTTGTTTTCCTCCTTCCCCTAATTTCAAAGCTTTATCAAGCCTGGGAAGAGAAATTTTCTTTTCCTGTGTACTGTGTTGGAGCTCTGTGCTAGATAGAACTTGAAAGTCAGAAGCACCTCGGAGAATTTTGTAGAACACTGAGTTATTTCACTTCTTTTTGAACTACCTGGGGTAGTGAAACCTCACTCTACTTTACTTGCACCGTAATGATGACAATAATATTTTCAGGTCAGCACAGTAAGAAAGCAGAGTTGGTTGGATGGGGGGAGAAATAGAGAACTACCAGTATTCTTTAGTTTTGGTCTTTAACTAATTTTTTATTTGGAGCTACCTAGCATTTGTTATAAATGGGCAACAATATAAATATTTTAAGTGAAGGTAAAATAAATAGTTGAATGGTTTTAACTTTAATGATTTTTATAGTTTTATTTGTTTTAATAAATACTGCTTTAGTATTTCAAAAGTAATATGAAAATATTGTAAAGTATAAATAAAATAAAGCTGAATTTAAAAATGGTTCAAAAACTTAATATAGTCCAGAACTGGATAACAAAATTGTTATCAATATTGTCCCAACTTTCAATTCTGTTTCCAATCCTGACTGAAAGTGGTATTAACCCTTACAATCCTAAATTCTTTGGATTGTTGAAAAGCTTTTAAAGCCTCTCATATGCATTATTTACCTGTATTCTAAAATTGTATTTAGAATGATATTTCTGACTATTTAGACCAAATGAAGTGAAGCAGATGGCTACTAAAACAGTGGTTCTCAACCTTCCTAATGCCGCGACCCTTTAATACAGTTCCTCATGTTGTGGTGACCCCCAACCATAAAATTATTCCTAAAACCATTGAAAATATGTGTTTTCTGATGATCTTAGGCGACCCCTGTGAAAGGGTCGTTCGATCGCCAAAGGGGTCGCGACCCACAGGTTGAGAACCACTGTACTAAAAGATCTAGAGGTATGTAGCATTTGGATTCAACCAGGCAAAATTGATTTGGCTTCACTGTTAGCAGCAACTTTTCTGGGCTTGAATAGTAACCCACATGGGTGCAGGAAAATGCTCATTTGAGTTAAAGAAGCAGTAAAAATATGCTCCACATTGTAAGAGGTTTACTTGACATTTTTTCTCCTGTAATATTTTAGTACCAAGATAACTTTTACTTTCTTCCAAGCTTTTCTGGTAGTAAAATAGTAAAAAGATTCAGCCCTAAATGCTAATTTCTTGTTCTCTTTTAAATGTTACACATCTTTCTAGGTAACCTACATTCTGAATTAGTCAAGAAACAAATCTTACCTCTTCTTCTGGTCGGAGTTTAATTTTCCCATCTCTTACAGGAAACCCACTGCCAAATTCTTTTGAGGCAATATCAGCACCATATTCCACTGTCACATCCTCTTCAATTGTACTTACAAGGCGCCAAAATTCTTTCTCCACTAATTCTGTGGGGACCATCTGAATAGAAAGCAGTCAAACATTACCAACAAATAAAATAAAAATGAATGAGAATACACTGGGAGCCTAAAAGAAGTCAAATGATATAATATGGAAGTAAGGAAAAAAAATATTTAATTTGTAAGGGGTATATTCAGCAGATATTTGTACTTAAAAGTTTAATGATTTGGACAAATCACAAGGAAACAGAACAAATAAAGGAGCCAAATAAATCCTTTCAGTGATTTCATGTTTAATATTGAAATCATACAAGTATATCTCGACTTATAACAGTTCATTTAGTGACTGTTCAAAGTTACAAAGGCACTGGAAAAAGTGACTTACAACTACTTTTCATACTTATAACCATTGCAGCAATCCAATGGTCATGTAATTTACCTTCGGATGCTTAACAACTGGTTCATTTTTATGATGGTTGCAGTGTCCCAGGGTCATGTGATCCCCTTTTGCAACTTTGTCCTTCAATAGGTAAGCCAGATTCACTTAACAACCATGTTACTAATTTAATAACTGTAGTGATTCACTTGGCAACTGCAGCAAGAAAAGTTATAAATTGGGGCAAAACTCGTTTAACAAATTTCTCACTTAGCAACATAATTTTTGGGGATCAATTGTGATCGTAAGTCGAGGACTACCTTTAGTCCTCACCTTAATCACCATTTATTCAGCAATCTTCAAATGTACGAGGCTGCTAAACAAATAGTAGTTGCAGCCAACATTTGAAGTTATGTTCACTGTGGCTCACCAGTCACATAATAAAAATTTAGGCTTTTCAGCCTGTTGCATTTATGACTACTATGGCAGGTCAAGTGGGGGTCACAGAGTGACATGGGTAAGTAGCAGTAACAGAGTGCAGAGTAATCAAAAGGAAAGACATAGGGGAAAGATAGACAGATGATGGAAGCTGAAGCGGGGTGTGTGTGTGTGTGTGTGTGTGTGTGTTCCCCCAATTACTTGTATAAGGATTATTCTCTATACTATTCATGTTGTCTTGTATTTTTTTTATTATGGATTGCACCAATAGAGGCTAAACCAATTTTGTTGTATATATGATGTACAATGACAATAAAGGCTATTGAAAAAGTAATATGCCCTACATTCCATGAATATCCCCTATAATGCAATCTAAGTAAATTAAATAAAAATATAAACATACATGCACTGGCATATTAAAATAATCTGATTTGAAGGCATCTGCCATTTCTCCAAACGTACGAAGCGTATAGTCTCGTGCTGCCTGTTCAAAGCCAAATGCTTCTTGTGGTTTATTGCATTCCTGTTGAACATAACAATGAATTAATATTGTATGCACAGTACTGAACAAAATGCAACATATTACTATGGATTACTTGCAGAGAGATGGGCAACAAATAAATTTAATAAATACATAAATAAATTTGCAGACTCCAAAGTTTATAATATGGTCATAGAAGTCAGAGATTGCAATGCTCAAATTAAAAGAAAGGAGTAAAATTATGCATGATTTTATGGGGACTATTTTTAGTCTCTCCTAGAAGCAATATAACATTCATACATTTATTTAAATAATTAATGTGGCAATCCATCTCACTACTGTGACTTGGGGAGGTTAAAAAGAAATTAAAACCACCTCAAAAAATTCAATTAATTAAAAAAAACATTCAGCTACAATAAATCAATATATCATGTCGTAGATGCCTAAGTAGATAATTCCATCTTACAATCAGTAAGAAACAACAACCAATTACTAGTGCATCTATAACACTCTGACCCAAACATACAAGGAAACAATCAAGTCTTACAAAGGCCAAAAGTGTCAGGACCATCAAGATTTCCAGGGAATGCTATTCCATAGAATAGGTGCTATGATAGGCATATTTCTTAGATCCCACTTGAAGGCATAGCTTAATAGAAAGGACCTGGTACATGCCCACCTTGACACTTCTGGTAAAATAAGCAGAAACAATAGGTGATTCTACAGCATAGAACCAAAAGGCCTGGTTCTATGCTGTACAGGGCTTTGTAAATGACAATCAGCACCTTGAATTGCACCAGCTCACTGGAAGCCAATGGAGTTCACGGAGTAATAATATTATGAGAATACTGTGAAATACTGAAAACTGTCTGTATTGCCACATTCTAAACCAGTTGCAGCTCCTAAATGATCTTCAAGGAAAATTCCCATGTTGCCCACATTACAGTACTCCAAATGGGTAGTGACAAAGGACATGAATAACCATGAATAGGGACTCCCATTCCAGAAACAGACACGATTGGCACAGAAGATGAATCTACGCAAAACTTAACTACACCTGCCTGAATAAGAACCATGAGTATAAGAAAAATGCAAATTGCTCACCGACACTGTCTAGGGAGGACTATCCCATTCCAGTTAAGGATGGAAAATCTCCAAATTCAGGAGGTTTTAGGACCTACAGTGATTTGGTCTCACCAGGGTTCAGTCAAAACCTATTCTTCTCCATCGAGGCCACCACAGTCTCTCACACTGGTAAAAGTAGCCTAAAGGCATCATTTGGCCAACCCAGGCAGAGATACCTCACCCAGCAACTTCATGTACCTGCTAACTCAACCTATAGAGCAGGTGCATTCAACTCAATCCCCTTCCCCAATTGGAATCAATTAACTGAATAATTAACTGTGAATAGACTGGCTCTCATAGTGATGAGGGAGTTTACCTATTAAACAGTTATGGGGAAGTAAAAAGTGAGATGCATTATCCAACATAAGGGGAAAATCAAAGAAAAACATATTTTTGTTTCATACAATTGTTTTTTAATAATGATAATTTATCTTTTAGAAAAAAAGCTATAAGCTATATTACCTGAGCTAGACACTGGGGACATCTCCAATCTCCCTTGGGGACATCATGAAGAGGTGGTATCAAGCAAAAAGTATGATAACTATCATCACAGCCATCACATAGGAGCAGACGATCTTCATCGTTTCCACTGCCACATAATAGGCATACATACAAATCCACCTATTAAAATAAATATTTAATATTTTATTCTACTGCTCACAATATGAAAACCAGACCAAAATAAATATATAATCATCTCATATTTATATTAGAACATAGCTGTTTTTACTGAACAATATATAGCGGATATAGAAAATCTACACACCCATTACAATGTGTTTTTGGTGATATAAAAAAATCAGACCAAAATAAATCACTTCAGCATTTTTTTCACTTTTAATATGACATAAAAGCTGTATAATTCAATTGAAAACCAAACTGAAATTTTTTAGGGGGGAAAATAAAAATCTAGAATAATGTGGCTGCATAATTGTGTATACCCTATAAATAGAGATATGGCTGTGTTCAGAATTAACAATCACATTCAAATTGACTGTCGATATTACTCAATATCAATCTGCCATCAATTAAAGTGTCTGATCAAACCCATATAAAGTCCAGCTATTCTAGAAGGATTTTTCTGACATTTACTCAGTTGCCTCTTACAGCAAAAGCCATGGTTTGCAAACAGCTTGCAAAGCATCAAAGGGAACTCATAGTTGGAATGTATCACTCAGAAAAATTTATAAGGCTTTGGATATACCATATAACAGAGTAAAGACAGTCATCAATAAGCAGAGAAGATATGGCATAACAATGACATTACCAAGAACTGGATGTCCCTCCAAAATTGATGAAAAAACAAGAAAACTGGTCTGATAGGCTGCCAAGAGGCCTACAGCAATATTAAAGGAGCTGCAAGTACTGGCTGTGTACTTACATGTGACAACAATCTCCTATATTCTTCATAAGTCTGGAATGTGGAATAGTGTGGCAGGATGGAAGCCTTTTCTAACAAAGAAAAACATCCAAGCCCGGCTACATTTTGCAAAAACTTAAAAGAAGTCTGACAAAAGCATGTGGAAAAATGTGTTATGAGCTGATGAAGCCAAGTTTGAAATGTTTGGCCATAATTTCAAAAAGTAAGTTTTGTTCAAAAACAACACTGCACATCACCAAAAGTACACTATACCCACAGTGAAGCATGGTGGTGGCAGCATGATGCTTTGGGGTTGTTTTTCTTCAGCTGGAACTGAGGCTTTACTCAAGGTGAAGGGAATTATGAACAGTTCCAAATATCAGTCAATTTTGTTAGAAAACTTTCAGGCCACTAAAATGCTAATGATGAAGAGGATTTTCACCTTTCAACACAATTATGACCCAAAGCATACCTCCAAATCAACAAAAGAATGGCTTTAACAGAAGATGATCAAAGTTTTGGAATGGCCCTGCCAGAGCCCAAGCCTAAACCAATTGAAAATCTGTGGGGTGACATGAAGAGAGCTGTGCCCAGAAGATGTCCTCACAATCTGACAGATTTGGAACACTTTTTCAAGGAAGAGTAGACAAAAATTCCCAAGGCAAGATATGCCATGCTGATAGGCTCCTATCCCAAAAGAGAGAATGTGGTCATAAAACCAAAAGATGCTTCAATGAAGTATTAGTTTAAGGGTGTGCATCTTTATGCAACCACATTATTGTACATTTTTATTATTTTCCCCCAGATCAGGGGTGTCAAACTAGCAGCCGGTGGGCTGGATGCATCACATATAGGCCATGCCCATCCCGGCTTCATGAATCAGAAAAACGTCACAAAACATCATGTGATGACATGATACCACGAGTTTGACACCCGTGCCCTACATTTTAGTTTGGTTTTCAATTGTATTGTACAGATTATACAGTATGTTATATTAAAGGTGGAAAAATTCTGAAGTGATGTGAGATTAGACATGGAATATTATAGGGTCCCCTACTTAAGCAAAAGATTAGACTAGATGATGACCTCCAAGATCCCTTCCAATCCTATTATTCTTTTTTCTATCTTGATCTGGTTTTTTACATCTCAAAAACATGACATTTTAACAGGGCTTTGTAGACATTCTATATCCATTGTATAATATGCAACTGAATAAAAAGAATAGATGGTCCTGTTGCACAGAGAAATGTAAACACACATGAATTAAAAGCCAGAAATGAAGTCTAACAAGCCATAAAAAATGATATTTTAGTTATTTTATATATCCTATCACTTTAGAAATATAAGCAGCAAAGTCTGATTGTTAACTACTTGTTTGTTTTTTTATTTCTACCAGTTTTTCTTTTTTAAGAGAACTGAACAATGATATTAAGGGCTATTTTTCCTTGTTAAATCAAATGTACTTTGTTCTCAGTGAGTATCAAAATACAGCTTCTGAAGTAGATCTCAAAAAATCTGAAAGAATCTGAAAAATATTTTGAGTAACTAAATATCAAATTAAACTAAAAATTTCATTCTAAATAAATGAAGCAACAGTGGATCAACTTTCTAGAAAAATATGTAACAGATTAGTTTAATATCAAGCTATTAGTGTTGGCACTTTGTTTTTGTATAACTTGAGGAATTATCTTTCAATTATCTACACTAAATGTACACAGTATTTTTATAATTAGCATGAAAAACCCCAAATAAACATACTCACAGAATTAAAATTTTTCTTAGAACGTCCCTTTGATTTTTCTCTATCTGCTTCCCAAAGCCACTGTTTTTTCTCAACACCTTCTCGTTTCGCTAAAGCTTGAGGTTCTTTATCTGATTAAGGTAAAACATTAACACTAGTCTAAGCGTTTGGAATAGAAGTAAATCCATTGAAGAATATTTAGTTGGAAAAACTTATTTTTATTTAATCTATAGAAACATACACATTAAAGAAAGGTGATTTTAAAAAGTAAATTGGAGTATAACAAATTCTTTTTATAACAAAGAAGGTCTTCCAATTTTGTAAACAAGAAAATATTCATAAACTTTTAAATGTTATTTAAGTGAAAGACCACACAGGACTTTGGGCAATATACACTGCTAGACCTACTAAAACCTTAAGGGGAAACTATGTAACAACAATGTAATTTTCACTTGTAAGCTTACCATTGTCTGGCTTTATTGGAGTGCTCCCCATTCTGCGCCTTAAATTATGAGTTTTGGTCTCTGCAGTTTCTTCAATCTCAGCTTTAATATTAGTAGCCTTGTAAGAAAAAAAATAAGTTTAACATTTTTTCATTTACTCTTAAATTAACCTACTGTAAGCTGATTTCATACCAAAAACATATCTTTCCTATCTACACTTAATGTGTCATTCTTGTGTGAGTTCAGCTTTCATCGTGAATAAGAATTACATTATAATTAAACTACTAAAGACAAGTAAAATTAATGTGAAGAGAAAGGAAGATGGGGAGTCTGGCTTTTTTTCTCAGCTGCTAGCAATTAATGCCTTCTTATGGTAGTAATGTAATAACAATGTTAAAGAATGTTTGCATGGAGCATTCCATGTTCTGATTTAGCATTTAATTTCTAAGTCTAAAACATAAGAAATTACTTAGACAAGGACCTTTATAATAGCCAAGAATTCCATATACTGACACTGCCCATGCATTGGATTTTGAGTACTCTTAAATCAAAATGTTTTAAAACATTTATAATGAAGGGTTCTAAAATCATCTGCATATTGTTAAAATTACAAAATAACAATTCACACAAGTGGTAAATCAGGGCTCTAAATACCCAGAATTTTTAGTATAGCTAATTTGGTCATAGATCAAAGCTTTAACTCAAAGCACTACTGAATACCATAGTAGAAGTCAAATTAAATTGCTTCTAGATTTCAAGGATTTATAAATTTGTTCAACTTCTACTCTGACATAAACATTTCTCAATTAGTTTGCTTTTTTTAAAGCAGACTATAAAAACTAGATCCGCTCTAACAAATTTCTATAAAAACCTTGACTTAATGATAGAGAATTTGGGAGATTCTGACATCTCCCCCAGTAGTCATCCCACTGTAATATACACTGTCTGTTATGAATTTTTTGAATCCTGTTATTTTTCTGTTTACACCACTTTGAGTGATTGGAAATAATGACTTAGAAATATTAGTAATAATACTGAATTACCATATGTGATTGTTATAAAACATCTTTTACACAATGGAAAAATTGGATCCACACATTATGCTAAGTCATAATTCTTAAAATATTTTATGTTAAATAAGCTATAGTTTACACATTATAAGCCAATAGGAAGCACATCATTTTATAGCTTAATATGATGCGCTCACCGAAGCACTGTAAAAACAGCATTCCATGCTATGAACACAGGCAATATACTCCAAATCTGGTCTCAGATGGCCACTGATCTGAATCATTATATTCACACTAAGCATTACTGCTAATAGTTTATGGTAAAAGTTAAAAGTACTTGTTTCCACAAAGAAATACTGTACTGTGGGAAGAATATGCTATCTCTAAGAGATGCACTGGAGTTGAGCCATCAATACGTTTAATTAAATAACAATAATCTTCTCAAATGTGGTTGAATTAGACCACAGCAGCAGCTGTATTTATAACAACTGCAGACATAATTTGGAAACCTAAGACATCATGCTCTTTAATTTCTGGCAATGGATGAAACTTCTATATTATGACCTTCTGACAATGATCACACGTACAAAATCAATCTTACCTCTGATCTCATGCGTTTTGCACGACGTGCAGGAGGGCAAGTTTCAGATGGTTGAACGGATTGTCTCTGAGGAATATCATGTGGTTTATATTCTTTTTCCTTTGTACCACTGGTAATATCTGGCTTCTGAAAACACTAAAAAAGCAAGCAAAAGTGAATTATTTATTTGCATTTCATATAAAATTCCCATTGGTATTAAAATTATGTTAAGTTGTTAAAAAAAACCTATTATTACATGATTATATCAATTGAATTGGGATGCCCCGGTCCTGTGGCTGTAAAACAAACCCAAATTATCATCCCTCCATGATTGTGCAGATATGCTGTGTTTTGTTAAACATAGCCAAACATGACCAAACATCTGCACTTTGGTCTTGTCTGTGCAAAGGACAATGTTCCAGAAGTCTTGTGATTTATTCAGATGCAAATCTGCAAACCTAAACTATCCTGCCATGTTCTATTTAGAGATAAGAGACTTTTCTCCTGGCAACTGTTCCAAACCAACCATGCTAACTGAGGCCTGTAGAGTCTGGGATTTTTTTCAATTTCTCTGAGAACTGAACTGTCTGACTTTGGAGTAAATTTGCTGGGACATCCATTCCTGGGAAGATTGGCAACTATCCTGAATGTTTTCTGTTTGAGAATAATCTTCCTCACTGTAGAATGATGGACTTTAAATTGTTTGGGAATAGCCTTATAACTCTTCCCAGATTGATGGGCAGGAACAATTGCTTCTCTAAGATCATTGCTGATGTCTTTACTCTTTAGCATTTTATTAACACACACCTCAATGCTGGAGACCAGCAAACTCCAGTCATACTTGCTAATGATCAATTGATTAACAGTAGCTGGTCTGCTACTTAGTCTCTTCATATCTATGGAAGCAGTAAGGGTGTAGTTAGTTCTTCACATATTCTCCATTTTGGCTTTCTTTTTGTAAAATAAATGACGACATGATGTCATGTATTGCTGTTCATCTGAGGTTGTATTTACCTACTTTTAAGAACTGCTAAGGACCAGATGATTTTTACTAAGTCCTAGCTAAGAGATAAATAAGTGTGCCCCAAATGTACTCTGAACCCCAGTCAGGGTATCACTGACTTAGCCATTTTTACTCATGGGATATGTTGAGCTTGTCTGACTAAGAAGTTATCCAAAATAGTATAATGAAAAATTTCTGTGTGTATGTGTGTGTGTTTGGCTGCAGTATTGCTTCAAGCAGTAGGGTCATAGAGCATTGTTAGAGAAGACCATTTTTCAAGTATGATAGCACATAAATAGTAATAATCATATTAATGCTTTTTTATTCATTCACATTTTATTACTATATCAATATCCAACCTTTTCTCTAATGAGCTCAAGAAAACATGTTTTCCTTTCTAGCACTTCAATTACCCTGAACTTCAATAAACTGTAAATAATGACTGGCCCAAGATCACCAAATAGCATTTCATAGTTGAATGGAGAATTGAACCAGTTGAACCAGATGTTAAGGTAAACAAGATGTATTGCCAACATTTAAAAAAAGGGGGGAAAAATTTAAGATACAAAAAAAACCTACATTCTTTACGTAACAGAAATTAAGAAAGTATATAGTATATCCAATTGTTGACAATTAACAAACATAAAAGCTGATTTTTGAAGACTCCTGCAAGGCTTCAAACTTTATATAACAATTACATGATCAGATTTTTTATTTGGAATTTTCAACTATGAATTAATTTCAAGCCCCTCTTCCTCCAATACATTTTATTCACAATTGAATGACTGAATCTCAATTATTCTCATTTCGATAACATTGCAGAGTTTCACTCACTCTAAACTGGAAGATACAGAAAGTATTGTTTGGTCAAGACTTTGGTCACAGCTTGAAATGAGCATGCAACCTGGACAGGATCATATCTATGCAAACTCTGTTTGTGGTTCCTGTAGACTTCCTTGGTTTATCACGTACCTGGCTCCCTGCCACGTGGCAGCAGCCCTGCCCGAGCTACTCAACGTCATCGCCGCGGTGGCGGTTGATACCCCCAGGCTTATGGTCATGGGGGATTTCAACCTACCGTCCGCGGGCGAGGCGTCTGAGGTGGCTCGGGAGTTCATGGCTTCCATGACAGCTATGGACCTGACCCAGTTAATTCATGGCCCTACTCACACGGGGGGAAACACGCTGGATTTGGTTTTTGTCTCTGGACAGTGGTTGAGTGATCTCGAGATAGGGGATATAGTCACCGAGCCCTTGTCATGGTCGGATCACTCTCTCCTTCGTCTCGACCTTCGAACCGCTACACCCCGCCGCAGGGAGGCGGAGCTGGTAAGATGGTTCCGCCCCAGGCGCCTGATGGAACCTGACAGGTTCCAGATGGAGCTTGGGCCATTCCCTGAGGCTCTGGCACACGCCCCGACTGGAGACCTAGTGGCCGCCTGGGATAGGGCGGCCGCTGGAGCTCTGGACCGGGTCGTGCCTTTGCGGCCTCTGACCCGGCGCCGATCTCATTTAGCTCCTTGGTTTACCGAGGAGCTGAGGGAGTTGAAGCGCCGGAAAAGACGCCTAGAGAGTAGTTGGAGGGCCAGCCGTTCTGAATCGGACCGGACACTGGTAAGATCTCATATTAGGACTTACCTAGTGGCGATAAAAGCAGCGAAATGTAGCTATTTTGCTGCTCTTATTGCGTCATCAGATAATCGCCCGGCCACCCTGTTCAGGGTGACCCGCTCCCTGCTCCACCAGGAAGCGCGGGAGGACCCCTTGGAGGGTAGAGCTGAGGATTTTGTTCAATATCTGTATGACAAAATCACTCAGATTCGGGAAGATCTGGACTCCGACTGGGTAGTCTCAGGAGGAGGGACAGGGGCAGGTCTTGAGAATGTTATCTGGGATGAGTTTGATCCTGTGACCCCTGAGGATGTGGACAGGATTCTGGGTAGACTGAACATGACCACTTGTTTATTGGACCCGTGTCCCTCCTGGTTAGTGCTGGCTTCTCGGGAGGTGACACGAGGCTGGTTCCAGGGGATTATAAATGCTTCGTTGGGTGAGGGTGTCTTTCCTGCCGCCTTGAAAGAGGCGGTGGTGAGGCCTCTCCTCAAGAAGCCATCCCTGGACCCGGCAATGTTGGTAAATTATCGTCCGGTCTCCAACCTTCATTTTGTGGCGAAGGTTGTTGAGAGTGTGGTCGCGAAACAGTTCCCCCAGCACCTGGATGAAACAACGTATCTGGATCCGTTCCAGTCGGGCTTCAGGCCCGGGTACAGCACGGAAACGGCATTGGTCGCGTTGGTTGATGATCTCTGAAGGGCTCGGGACAGGGGGTGCTCCTCTGTCCTGGTCCTGTTAGATCTCTCAGCGGCTTTTGATACCATCGACCATGGTATCATGCTGCACCGGTTGGAAGAGTTAGGAGTGGGAGGCACTGTGTTGCGGTGGTTCTCCTCCTTTCTCTCTGACCGGTTGCAGTCTGTGTTGACAGGGGGACAGAGGTCGACCCCGAGGCCCCTCATATGTGGGGTGCCGCAAGGGTCGGTCCTCTCGCCTCTCCTGTTCAACATTTATGTGAAGCCGCTGGGCGAGATCATCCGTGGTTTCGGGGTGGAGTACCATCAGTACGCTGACGATACCCAGCTGTACATCTCCACCCCGGATCACCCCAACTATGCCCTTGAAGTGATGTCCCGGTGCCTGGAGGCCGTACGGATCTGGATGGGGAGGAACAGGCTCAGGCTCAACCCATCCAAGACCGAGTGGCTGTGGTTTCCGACGTCCCGATATAGTCAGTTGACGCCATCTCTGACTATTGGGGGCGAATCACTGGCTCCCACGGAGAGGGCTCGCAACTTGGGCGTCCTCCTGGATTCACGGCTGTCTTTAGAAGAGCACTTGACGGCCGTGACCGGGAGGATTTTCTATCAGGTTCGCCTGATTCGCCAGTTGCGTCCCTTTCTGGATCGGGACTCGTTACGCACAGTCACTCATGCCCTCGTCACCTCCCGCCTGGACTATTGTAATGCTCTCTACATGGGGCTCCCCTTGAGGAGCACCCGGAGGCTCCAACTGGCGCAGAGTGCGGCCGTGCGGGTGGTAATGGGAGCGTCATGGCGCTCCCATGTGACACCTCTCCTGCGCGAGCTGCACTGGCTCCCGGTGGTCTTCCGGGTGCGCTTCAAGGTTTTGGTTACCACCTTTAAAGCGCTCCATGGCTTAGGACCTGGTTATTTACGGGACCGCCTACTACCACCAATAGCCTCCCACCGGCCAGTACGCTCTCATAGAGAGGGACTCCTCCGGGTGCCGTCAGCCAAACAATGTCGGCTGGCGACCCCTAGGGGGAGAGCCTTCTCTGTGGGGGCACCTACCGTCTGGAATGAGCTCCCCCCAGAGATACGGAGGATCCCGGATCTGCGCACCTTCCGCCGCGCTGTGAAGACTCTTTTATTCCATCAAGCAGGCTTGGCCTAATCTCCTCCCTCTTTTAATATATAAATTTTAAATCTGTTCTTAAATTATTGGGGTGTTTTAATTTGTCTGGGCCAAAAAATGATTTAATTCGATTTTAACTGGTTTTTTAAATTTTTGTATTTATGTATCTTATTGCTTGGCTGTTCACCGCCCTGAGTCCTTCGGGAGTAGGGCGGTATACAAATCAAATAAATAAAATAAATAAATAAAATATTGAGGAGCTGCAGAAAGTGAAGTTACACAAGGGACATCTAGATAAACCCAACTATCCCAAGGTAAGAGCCTTTGTGAGGACTTACTTTGTGATGGTAAGAGCATGGTTACTTCTCTGCACTTATTGTGTCTGCAGATAGTCGCCAGCAGCCCTGTATGATGTGACCAGGTTCCTTCTGGACAAACAAGAACTAAAGGAACTCTTGCAGGGCCAATGTGAGGAATGTTTTCAGTATATCTATCAGATAAAGTCACCTAACTTCATTTGGAGGTAAATTCCAGTTGGAAAAATCCTTTGGAAATGTCAGGAACACACCAGAGCTTAGTTATCTAGGAAAAGTTTGAGCCAGTTACCCTTAAGAAAATGGGCAAGGTTCTTGGGTCTATGGGGTCTGGCCACATGTTTCAGACCTGTGCGCCTCCAAATTAAGGCCTCCAGGAAGGTGGCTGTGATGGAATGGCTTTTGATAAAACATCTTTGGGACATAATTGTGCATTAGATTTTTGCCCACAGCAGCCAATGAATCTGGTCAAACAGATGGGATGAAGAAGGACTCTAGCCAGTATTAACATTTGTTTGAAGGGATAGGGCAATTTCAGTTTCCTGAAACAGGCACTGATGTACCCCACTCATAAGAGTCCCCCATTGTGTCCAACAGTTTTGGGGTAGTGCCTAGTGGGCAGTATCCTCATTGAGACATGATTAGATTGTAAAATGGGTACTAGATAACTTCAAATGAAAATGATTAAAATCTCACTTAAGGCCAGGGGTGGGTTCCACTTACCTTTACTACCGGTTCACAGTGGGAGCATGCACGCTTCTACGCATGCACAGAAGCTTCTGCGCATGCACAGATCACCCATGATGATAATGTGGTGGGTGGGTGGAGCCTCCCACCAGTTTTATTACTGGTTCTATAGAACTGGACTGAACCGGGAGCAACCCACCACTGCTTAAGGCCTTGTTTTAGCACCAACACTAAATTGGGGTTGATTAGTATTGGGAAAGAGACCAGAGGAATATAACGATACTGATTTACCCTAGATGTCCCAACCACTTCTAATAGAGTTGACCTATTATAACTTGCTGGAGTGGTTATTGATGGAAGTCATATATAATGATATTACAATACTGTTCTTTCCTAAAGATCTATTTCTGGAAAGTTACATACAATATGCTGTTTGCACTATAATGGCCTGTCCCATACAGTACTTAATTGCTATAATTTAAGAATAATAATAAAACTATAAAATTATTGAACTATTGAAACAAGAATTATTGTTCAATTCTTATTATTGAACAATAAGAATTATCTGCAGATGCAGGGCAGTATGTCATTAGTCAACAAATTAGTGTGATCAATCTGAAACAGGTAAGACACTACAGGGTCTAAATCAGTGTCTAGAGACAATAAAAGATTGTATGAGAAACAACATCTTAGTACACTGAAAGGCTCATGTTCTCATTGTATTGGAAGTTTCATGTTCTTATTGCATTTTCAAGCATTGGAAAAAAACATAGCCTGGGCAGAGTGTAACTCCTCCCTGAAAGAATAGATACATAGTTTTATATCCATTCTCTTAACAACAATAAAGACTAAAGACGAATAGAAAAAAAATATTATTCTTGAGTTCAAAGCAATAAGATTAGCAAAAATTAAAGTCAAAATTTCAGCAAGTGATTTTGCTTTCAAATATGGAACCTATACATAGGGAATTTGATGTTTAGATTCTGGCTTTCTTTTTCTGCAATTTCAATGTTAACAGAGAGGATAGCATTCTTTTTCTGAGAAGTTGGACCACTTTGCTCATCTATTATTGTTTACTTAACAGTTACAAGGCACATTGTTGTTGTTAGAATCTCTCTTACACCTTGGAGTGCAGGATATGGATCTAGTCTTTCACTGAAAAGCCCAAAAAATCCACATTGGCAGCTTTTTCTGGATCAAAATAGGCAACAGTTGCTCATATTTCAATAAATTTTAAGTAAATTATGGTGTTTTATGCATAGACCATTAAAATAATTAACTGATATAAAGTACTGCCATTCAGTTACCAAGCAGCACACAAATCAAAACTATTAGTCCTTTATATCCTCACAGACTGCATATTTATTCCCAACCTTATTTCAAAGCAGTGCTGTTAATGTGAACAGATGCTAAGTGGACACAAGTGCAGGTTAGAATATATTTTAGTATGTAGCAGCTCGACCTTTACGATCCCATGAATAGGCAATACCTGGACGATGGGATCACATGGTTGTGGCAGCTTTTGCCGTATGACTTCCTGACAATGCAGATGCATCACAAATTGTGTTAGTTCAACTTCATCTATTATTATAGTATGTATCTAGTTTCCTAAGCTGTGAAACGTATAACCTGGAAATATACTGAAGTTCCATCATAGTAACAAGCATTTTGTTTGAGATGCTTTTATACTATGAAGGTAAGGAATGTCAAATTCTGTTTTTACCAGTGTCAAGGGTATAAATACTGTTCCAAAACAAAGACAAATATATATTTTTAACCCCTGTTATGTTTCCTTAAAGTCTCTTTCTGTGTACACATCCATGTAAATTTCTGGACAATAAGTAGTAGTAGTAGTAGTATGATATTGCTTTTACTCTGGAGCTTAATGTCAATTAATTCAGGAGTGGGTAACCCCCAGTCTGTGGTTTGGCAGCAGTTCACGGCATGCCAGAAACCAGGCCATGGAAACAAACGAAGCCCCATCTGAAGGATGTAGGCAGCACATGAATCCATGCCCCCTCAGTCCACAGCAAAATTTCTCTCCATGGAATCAGTTCCGGTGCCCAAAAGGTCTGGGGCCACTGGCTTAATCTAAATCCCCAATACTACCTGGAAATATCTTATCCACACATCAATCAAACCAACCTCCTTAAGTCTTTAGCCCCAGAACAGATGCTGCTATCTGCTGAGACAATATACTATTCCCACAGTATATGCATTATAATGACAGATGCAAAATATCTGCCAAACTGGATTCTTAAAGATGAAGCAAAAACCCTCATTTTTAATGCCCCTTATTTACAACATTTTTATTTGCTTATAAACATCTTTCTAGTTTCTGACTCTTATGAAAGAAAATTTCTTATTACTATTGACAAACAGCTCTCTCCATAGGCCAGTTAACCACTTTTACTTCATGAATGGGATGATGATACTGATGCTGTTAAAAAAATTTACAGTATTTCACATGGAAGAGGACCCAGAAATTGCCTGTTTGAGGTACCTTAAAAGGTGCATTACATTCTCTAATAGCACAGACATTTTTATGCATGATATTTTTACAAATCATTACATTCTAAGAGTATCAGAACAAATGAAATCATGTCTGTCTGTCTATTCTGAGGGAAAAGATATTATAGCAAAGTTCTACAAAATGCAAGATCACCTCATTTTGCCGAGTTTTAAAAATTCAGTATTAAACAGAATGAAATGGGGAAACTATTGCCAAGTTAAAAAGGGAAGAAAGATGAGGCAAAGATAGGCACATATATCAACAATGGAAAGTCAGGAACTAGTTAAGAGTACAAATTGGAGTAAAAACTCCACATAGCTCTTCTGACATAAAACAATTAAAATACGAACATGCAACTTCTGATAAACATTTATCACAAGTCAGAACTTGTTAATCTCTTTACCACATTTCAAGAAAAAAATATAAATGAACAATCAAACTAAGTATAAGCTTCAGCTGAGCAACCTATTCTATCAAGAAAAGGAATTCCCTGAATATCTTTAAAACTACCTTGTTTATAATCTTTCTATTTAAAAAAAAATCAGAAATACTGACAGTTTAACTCAAAAGCATACTTTAAAATTGAGAATATTTGGTGCATTTCATTTTAAACCGCATATAAACTTTCATATTGTTTAAAATCAGTTTTTTTTCTAATATATTTTCAACATTGAGGAAAAAAAGAGTCAGAAATGTTTTAATTTGGATATGTGAAAAGTATGACTCAATCTATCCTTTTCTCATTTTAGAATTTAATGTGAGAAAACTAGAGGAAACTAAATGCTTAGAATTTTTCAGAGAAAATATCAGAATCCGAGATATGGATGTAATTAGTAAGAGTCATAAGCATTTTTCTATTATAATAGCTGAACATAATTCCTACTGAAATAAGGAAATATATGTTTTAACACCATAAATGTTCTTCCGTATCAAGTAACTTTAGCAGATATGTTTCTTTTCACCAATTCTTCTATACCAAAGTTTTTTATGTGTATGTATTAAAACGTCATTATACTAGCATTTGCCTATATTGTATTGATCAGCAGAATTTGATCTTTTATTTAAGTAGAAATATTTCACCAATATGTGTACATAGACAAAATAAATTAAATAGATTTTATAGATCCAAATCCTTGGATTATATAGCATATATATAAACATAAACATTTAAAAAATGTTTTATGATCAAAAGTAGAATTGAACCAAGAACAAGTAAGATAAAAAAACCAGTAAGATTCATTTAAATAATGATTTATTTAACAGAATATGCAATTTAAATATTTTGCATAGGAGATGATTCAAAGAGCATCCAAATAGTTTAGAACAAAGATGGGAAGGGATGTCATTCAAAAAGTCATGTCAAACATACCTTTTCCAGAACTGCATCATCCACTAAACACATCAGTTTGGAACAAATGTCTGGTGCCTATTGCAAGAGAGAGCTTGGAGAGTTACAACTTAAAGGAACTGTGACCTTGTAAATGGAGGCCACAAGTAGTCATTGAAAATCATTCACTTTTAGAATGGCCCTTTAAAAAAATCCTTCAGGTTTTATTTTCAAACACATCTGCAAAAAGTAGAATTCGAGTAACACAGTAACCTGTGTTTAGGCTCTACTGTTTAGGATGAAAATGGAAAATTGTTTATATGTTCCTGTCCCAGTAACTATGACTACAAGAGGTAATGAAGAAAATGTGCACAAGATACCCCTCCCAATTCTATTAGTCTCGATAGCAATAGCTACACACACACACAATGATTAAATGAACTGCAGCATTTGCCTAATTAGTCTAATCAGTAGAAATATAGGGAAATGATTAAGACAGAATAATGAAGATCATTTTTCTGGTCCAAAACCAGACATTTTTACTGAGAGAGTCTTTCATTATTAACATTTCTATACTAACCAAAATGTTCACTTTTTTTTCCCAAAAGACACATATTGCTTAACTGAGAAAGAGTAAATACTGTATGCATGTTTAAATACCTAACTGTAAAACACTGTAAGAAAGATATGAGCTGCTACAGACCTCAACTGGTTAGGATTTACAATTGTGTTTTCCCATAGTGAGACAATGTAATGCAAATTGACTAAATTCAATCCACTTACAATTTTACCATCACAACAACCAGTTTGATTGGATTCATCTACTGGTAATATGCAAGCACTACTTCTTTTCAATTTAAAACTGCCTTCCATTGGGATGAGAAAGTTGCAATGAAATTGGACTTCAGTTTCCTTGTATAAACAACATGGAAACTGAATGAATCTCATGTCTTATCTCCAATATCATTTTGCAGAGTCCAACCGATATTCTCTTCCCCACTCCCCACCATCTCACTTTTTATTTGGGCTCATAACACAATATCCTTTGGTCTTAAAAGTTCGTCACAACAGTTAAAAAAAACATTAAAATATTCTGCATAATCTTGAATGCAATATATTAATATTTGATTTAGCCCCTAATAATGCAAAGAACAAAGCACAGTTATATTGTCACTAGTTATTACTTTATATCCAAAGTCTTATCTATATGCTCATAAACTATAAAATATAGTGCTATAGAGACCCAGAAAAACTAGTCCTTAGTTCAGAACAATAACACTATGACCATTAGAAAATATTTCTACACACTTATTCATTATGGAAAATGTATTCACATCATACTGTACTCAAATGTGTAATAATGCAAACACAGTATATGGTTTACTAAGTGACAATTTATTTTGATAAATGTAGGTTTCCATTAAGAAACACCCATTTGTAGTTAAATCAATGATACTGTCTAATTGTAAAAGGGAAGCTAATTATTTCTCTTGCTTTTCTTTCCTTCTTTTATTGAAGAAATATCAGCATATAATTAAAAAACTGATTAAGAAAAAAGGTAAGAGGAAAAAGGCAGGTTCAGCAGAGATGCACTTTACCTCAGTTTTCTAACATTGTATTCATCGTAAGAAATTAGTTATTAAAAGCCCATGCATCTATATAAATCATAATTAAATGAGCGGATTGTGTGTGTATATGCATCTGAAGAGAGACTAACATTAGTCAGGGTTTGTATTCTTTCCATGCATTTTATTAACTATATCCATCTTTTACCGTGTTTCCCCGAAAATAAGACCCTGTCTTATATTTTTTTGAATCCTGAAATAAGCGCTTTGCCTTATTGCCATGTGCTCAAAAGCCCGATTGGGCTTATTATCAGGGGTTGTCTTATTTTGGAGAAAACAGGGTAGGATAAGATCTCAAAATGGTCTCTACGTAAGATAACTTATTCAATTAAAAAATTAAAACAAAATAGGCTACTAACTGTTTAAAGAGCAGATAAAACCAGGCCAGCCATAAATGAAAAAGAAAAGCTTAGCAAAATAAAATGTATTCAAGGTTCTTTCAAAGACTACCAGTAAGAGAGAATTGTAAATGTTTAAATGTTTCTGAAAAATGGGATTACATTAATAAGATGCTATTTTAATACTTTCTAATTTCATCAACTGTAGTTAAGATTTGATATCAGAGTTTAAGGACAACCTTAAGCCCTTGGAAAGGTTATTAAGAAACTAGGTATCTTTCAAATAGACTGATCCCAAACAACTCAGGACTTTGAAGATCAATACTAGCACTTTTAATTCATTCCAGAAATGGATCATAAATAAAACCAATGCAAAATTGGAATGATGTGATCACAGTGCTTATCAAATACTCTTGAAAGATGAATTTCATTAATATGAAGTTTCCAAGACAGCCATAGAAAAGGACCATTGTGCTAATATGGTACAGACATAACCAAGCTGGCCATAAAGATTTAGTCTAAAAAAAAGTTATCTTGGTTTTGATAGAGAATTTTATGCTTCAACAATTTTATCAGACAACCAAAATCTGGGTCTGAATATGATTATTTCAGAGAAAATCAGACTACTCAATATTCACTTTGTATCTCAGAAGATTGCTTTTACATTTAGCTCTCAGATTTGAGAACAAGAAAAAGGTTTTATGCCTATATAATGATAATGAAAATGAAAATACCTAAAGCAAGTTAAAAATGATAAGTAAATAGAAAAGTAGCATACTGAAAAAATAGAAACAGAAAAGAAAAGAAATAGAAAAGAAAAGTAGCATACTGAAACACGTGTACTATAGAATACAGGACAAAGAGTTCTAAAGACAAGCAGCTCCAAGAACAATCTTCCTTCCAACTGTGAGGAAGCAATCAATTCATTCAGTTCTTCTTTTCACAGGATAAAAATACCCTCTATAAAAATCAGTTTCTTGATAAATAATGGTTGTGTTTTGGGATCATGGAAATCTTCAAAGTTTTATAAAAACTTCCCAAACCACACTGAATTATGTATCACTTTGAGAATCCAACAGCCAGCACCAAAATTTCTAAATTAAGGACAAATGTTTTATACTTTAAAGTGCTGTTAGAATGTTTTAGAGCAGAATGGGAAAAAGTTGATTAAAAATCTGGACTAAAAAAGCAGAACTTACCAGAAGGCTAGCTCCAGATTGGAATAAGTTGTAAGGGTAAAGAATGCGTTCATAGTGAGCACGTATATGTGATCCCACTGCTTTGCCAGGAGCAAATCCCATCTTGGTAGCTATTTTAGTCCATTTTCTGTCCTTGCAAACCAAGTCAAATCCACCTTCCTCTGCAACTAGCTATAAAGTAAAAATGTATCATGAAAACAATGATAAAAATACAGCTAATAAATGGCACTTTGTCTAAGTATGTAGTTTTTTGCTTTATCAGTAACCTATAAGTTATCAATAACAAAATAGTAATTTGATGTACTGGAGAAAAACTAAGTTTTAAGTAATCAACATATTCTCCAAAAATGGGTGAGCTCTTCAAGCTCACCACTTAATTCTGGCAAAGGTACAATTCCTTATCATTTTCTAATAGAAAACAAAAATCTGTTCTATAATCTCTAGAAGAGTGATCCCCAATCTTCCCAGTTCCATGAACCAGCAGCAGAAATGGCAACAATGGTGTGGGGGAGGGATGATTTTGCACACACAACCTAATCCTGTGCATGTGCAGTAGAGCTTTGCACGCTTGCCTGCAATTTTAGCAGGCCAGTTTCCAACAGGCTGCGGACCGGTAGTGGTTCATGGACCTGGGTTGGGGACCCCTGCCTTAGAATATGTCGATTTTTAAAAAACAAAAAATCAGTAGTCATAAAACCAATTGAAAACTGAAACTGAAAATCCCATATACAGTATAAAATAAAGCCTTATTTGCACCTTGTCCATGGCAAAAAAAACTGTATGCCCCCAGTCATCCCAAGGTTGACATTATAATCTGAATTTTATTTCTAGAAAATGCATCCTTTCAGTGGCTTTAAGAACCATTTCTAAATTTTGTCAAAAAGTCTAATACATAACTTACCCGGTTAAGCTGGAACAAATCTAGAATTTTTCTTTCTACATGTGGAATTTTCAATGCGCATCCCTGGAGTTCCCAGAACTTTGCTATCTGGTCCAGAAAATTCAGTTTCACCCTAGTCTGAGCCTATTAAAATATAAAGTGGATATATTATACAGAAATCAGCTTTCATTTTGATTGTTTCAATCAATTCTTCAAGTCATTTTGTACTTTGAACAAAAGAAACTGTAAATAAAAGATGGCCTTTGGCTGTTCAAATGGAGAAGTTTTTGTTGCCCACTCTCTAGAATATCATTCTTCAGAGATCATATTCATCCCAACCTTGCTAGCTTTTCAGAAAGCCTTGAAAAAAGATCTGGCTTTGCAACTGAGCCTGGAGCCCTGCTACTGTGGCTGAGCTTGTTTCTTGGGTATACTAAGAGTGAATGTTTGCCACATGTTATTCCCTGGCTGCTATTTTATGTTATTTATTGTTTACCATATTGTTTGTATTGTGTTTTTAATTATTAGCTGCCCAAAATCATGCAATTGAGATGGGCGGCCACAAATTTAATAAATAAATATTTATTTTCCTATCCATATTTCAGTGCTTAACATAGCAGTAAGAGAAATATTAGATATATTTCTAAACAATCATATGTGATACTTGGACAATCACTTTCTGTTTAAATACAGCTAGTATTCTAATGAAGTACAAAAATATTTCTTTTAAAAATCTGTCCCACTGAAATTATCAAAAATAAAATTAGAATCTGATATACTGGGTATACAGTTACAGTCAAATTCAATTTGAAAACCAGGAGGTATGTAAACACTGGGTTTTCCAGCCCTTGTACTCAAGCTCATATATTTCTAACTTATTCATTAATGATCTAGGTCAGTGATGACTAACCTTTTTGCCATTGCGGGCCAGGAGCAGGGGGGGAGGGGGTCACGTGCATGCATGCCCACACCCATAATTCTATGCGCCCCGCCCCCGCGACCCCCCCTCCCTCCGCTTCTGGCATGGTGGGCCCGTTTGGCCCGTTTTTCTCTCTCCCCAGGCTTGGGCCGTTTCCAGCCTCCAGAGGGCCTCCGGGGGGGAGCCATTTTCACCCTCCCCAAGCTCCTAGAAAGGCTCTGGAACCTGGGGAGAAAGAAAAATGGGCCTTCCCCACCACCACACCGAGTCCCTCTGGAGACAGAAAACAGCTTGTTTCCCTACTTCCGGTGGGCCTACAAGGCCCAAAAATCAACTGGCCAGCACACACATGCGCGTCGGAACTGAGCTCGCATGCCCACTGATATGGCTATGTGTGCCACCTGTGGCACGCGTGTCATAGGTTTGCCATCACAGATCTAGGTTCTCTATCTGTATAGTATGATGTATAAATTCATTATTAATGTAATTTATATTTCTGGGGTCATTACCTCCAATTCATTCAGCCTTTGGATTCTTGGAGTAAAATGAAGTTTATCAACATCACATGCAAATGGAGGCTGCCAGTCCTAAAAAAAAAAAAGAAAAATAGTAAGTTTGATCTGAAACATTTCTTACTGCATTTTCAGATATTTAGAAATTTAACTGAAAAAAGTATAATAGTGGATTACATCTTACAAGTGCTATGGTTGACAAGGGCAATTTGGAAATCACAGCAATGAGGATCAAGCAAATATATTAGTGCTCACTGCCCTATCTTTGACGTCTTTTGTCTACTGGGAACAGGTGAAGTACTAAGAACATTTGTTTTATATTTTAATATTGCCTACAATCAGATAATTAAATGACTTTGTGTTAAAAATTAGTGTATCAGATTAGTTTTAAATATAGTACAAGTAATTTTCCTTGGTTTTTTGGAAAATATGGTATTTCTTCACTTTTTTAAAATCTCAATTTAAATGCAGCACCAGAAAGTGAACTTGTATAATTAAACCCAAATCGTCTTCAGTGTTTTTGAACACTACCACTATATGAGCTGCAAGCTCCCAGTAAATTTCTGGGTTTCAATGTATTTTAAAGCCCCACACAATATGGGACCAGGTTACTTGCAAAATCTTTCTCTTCTTTCTCTGATGGTTTTGGTCTGTCCTTCCAGATCTAGCAAGGTGAACATGTTCTGAGCATTGTTGCTAAAACAATCATTATTGCTAAAACAAACTGATGAGTCACTGAAAGCATGCCTTCTTTGTATGGCACCTATCTGAAGAGTTTGAAATATGGACAGTTCCCAGTTTATTGATCTTTCATAAGGCCATGAAAACCCAGCTCTTCCTCCAGACAATGGAGTTGGGATGTTAGTATGGGGAGCCTGGTAGAAATTTATGTGACTAGTGGCTTTCTAGTTTTACAGGTAGTCCTCGACTTATAACTGTAATGGAGCCTTGCCAATTATGGTAGTAAACTACAATGGTTATAAAGCAGGTCATCATGTGACAAACACAATTTTATGACTTTTTTCTGCAGTGATCAGTCGCAAATGCTGTGGTCATTAAATAAGAGTCAGTTTGGTTTAGTGTTAAGGCATCAAGCTAGAAACCAGGAGACTGAGTTCTAGTTCTGTCTTAGGCATGCCTAAGGCTGGGTGACTTTGGGCCAGTCATTCTCTCTTAGTCCAACTCACCTCACACGGTTGTTATTGTGGGAAAAATAGAGGAGGGAGGAATATTTGATATGTTCACCATCTCTCCCCTTTATTCGCTCACTATCAGTATTTTTTGTCAAAAACTGAAGTAAATGCCAGTTTTCAGCAAAATTTCATAAATCAGTCATGCGACCACACTGCAAATACCATAAAAAGTCAAGGACTACCTGTATTGAGCCTTGATATAGCTTTATTTGATTTCTTTGTTTTACTGTAATACCTTGTTTTTATTTTGTTGCTTGACCAGTATTTCTTATACAGATGGATGACAATATTTTTTATTAAAGCAGTATTCCATCCAACTTACAATCAAATTACAATAAAACCAATAAAATATAAAATATAGCAAGCATGATGGAGGGGTCTCATTCTTCCTTGCCAAAGACCTGGGTGAAGAGCCAGTCCTTCACAGCTCTTCTAAATAGCAACAGAGTGGAGACCCTCTGGATCTTGTGGGTGACCTTTTTCCAGGGAGCAGGGCTCAACTGGACTAATAAATAAATAATGAACTTCTTTATATGGCCAAAAAAAAAATCACCTATGCACTACTGAAATTTATTCCACATGAATTTTCAAAAGACTGTATTCTCTCAATACAGGTCAATTGTATACAATTAAATAGTTATATTTCAATCCTTATCCCATCAGCATAGTTAAGTGACTGAGAATGAGAGAAAATGATAGGCAGATTTTTATGTATTAAGATTCATTGCTGGCAGGGGGTTAGAAACTGAGTCATTCAGATTTTAATCTATACATATTGCTATTTTGATTTTTTTTCATGACAGTTTGCTATTTATACTTATTTAGCATACAACAATTAGCGGAACAACAGAATATGGAATATGCTCCATTAATCTACAGTGGGAAGATGTTTAGTAATGGAGATGATCTCATCACAGTCACAATAACTTTGGATCCCTGCCTTGCTATCACTAGCTAAACTACAAGGCACAGAATACATTGTTACCTCCATATGAGGCTGTACCTTTACCAAGTTGTCTATACAGCACAGGTAATGAGACACTCCTTCTTGAGACCAAAACATAATGCAATTTGCTATTGGTTAGTTGTTTCATAGCTTCTTAAAATTTTAATCATAATTTCAATGACTGAAGGATGCTTTTAGTAGCTTTCTTGTAACAACGGAAAGGCTTCTGCACATGTGCAGAAGAGTCTTCCAGTTACTACAGGGATCCCCAATCTCTGATCCGCAGCCTGATCCGCAGCCCATTTGGAACCGGGTTGTGCAAGTAGGCGGTGGGTGTGAGTGCAAAACTATCCCCCCTTGCTGCCACCTCTGCCAGTCCAACGAACAGAAAGGTTGGGGAACGCCGAGTTACTAGAACTTCTGGAAAATTCTCAAAGCAAAACAAAGCAACATAGCTATTTTGGTGTTAAAAATGAGAGGGTCACCTTGCTTTACAAAATAGCTTCAAGCCTTCATTGAAGCCAAACACCCCCTTGAAAACCTGCATCGCTCTACAGACAATGTACAGTATAAATATCTATCAAAGCAGATTAAAAAATGCCTCATAGCATAGAATAAGCAATCCAACATCTGCCAGTTATATGATATATGAATATTCTTCAAATCTGTTTCCAGCAAAAATGTGGTCCCAATCTTATAGATTTGGGGAAGAACAAAATGCCAAAAATAAGACTGGAGCTGTACAAAATCAGCGTAAAAAAAGGAAGAAAAATTAAAATATTGTGTGCTTGCCCATTTTTCCTAGTAATGCCTCCCACAAGACCATTTCCTTCCTTCCCATTTGGATTCATTTTTGGTTTCAGAAGTTGATCTGAAAAGAAAAACACTCAGAAAATATATCAGCAAGGAAGAATTTATGCAATGAATCCTAGTTTTCTCTACCAAGTTCATCTTTCTATTATTGTTATATTAAAAAAAAAAAAACCTCCAATGATTGAAAAGCCTATTGTTCCTCCACCATGTTATATGTCCCTTTGAAATATTATTCTCATCTTTTTTCTCTAAGAATATAACCATAAATATGATCTTAGCAAAATAGGATTTTGTAATATGTTAAGAAAATGTTCCTGATACAGTATATGGTCAATTTATTATCTACTTCTATGTTTATATCCTATTAATATCTTATTTCTGAAACATGCACAAAGTAAGTTCTTCAATTTTACAGTCCAACTGCAAACAGTACACACATAGTCCTTGACTTATGACCACTTGTTATCAATCATTCAAAGTATGACAGATTCCCCCACAAGATACTAATGACTTGGTTCCAAAGTTTTGATGACTGCGTCCCATCACCTAACCACATTTTGAGTGCTCTACAGCCAGCTGAAATTTATGGCCTTTGCAGCATCCCAAGGTCATATGACTGCATTTTTTGTTTTTGCCAAAAACTGGAGTTTATTTCTGTATTTCAGCAAAACCGTTCAACGCAATCAATGGATTTGCTTAGGGACTGGGGGTTTTATGGCAAATAATGCCATAAAATTAGGTCAGTCATATGATGTCCTGCTTTATAACCATTACGACTTACAACCTTAATGGGCAGACTCCATTATGGTTATAAGTCAATAACTCCCTGTACATCTAATGCATTACTTACGTATGTTACTTTGCTAAAGATTTAAAAACCTTCTGATCAGTTCTTTTCCTGGAAAAACATTTTGCCAACTTTTTAAAATAGTTATTTGTTCTGTATTTATTTCTTTTATTGATCATTCATACAGATCATTAGAGATTGATATAATCAGGATATAGCAGTAACCTTTTTCTGAAAAAATAGCTTGCTTCACTACTGGTAAATCATTATAAACATTCACTAACTTAAGTATTAAATTATTTGTTGCTTTGCATACAAAAAACTAACATGGTTCATTATGTAATAATGCTAAATCCAATACAGTACAATATCACAGGTTGTACTGTATTTACTGATTAATATTTATTTTTCTATCCTTGGATTTTAAGGTTTATATGTATACCAAGTTTCTTAATGTATGCAATGCATGACTCCAGGCTGTCCTCACAGCTCTAGATGCCTTCACTAGATGCTCTCTACTTCATAAAATAGGCATGCCTCCACATGTCTTAATTCACAAAAAGCATCAGGTTGGTTTATATCTGTTAAAGGCAATAGTAGAACATGTAATCTTATATTATGAAAGACAATAATATATTTTCCTTCAGGAAATACTGGACTTCCAAACTTTAATATGATGTAGATGAAGCAATACATAAAAACTATGAAGTCTTCTCAGTACTGTAATGGAAAGGCAAGCTAAGAGCATTAATATAATCAGAGATAAACTTTCAAGAATTGTCAGAGTCTGCAAAATTATCTTCTACATTGCTGAAAAGAAGGAAAAATACTACCTCTGAATAAATTGTACAGAAAAGTTTACAGATCAGATCCAAACCATCATACAGTCTATATATGGCTTCACCAGAACTGCAAATAGGATATTTGTTTAAAGGACTTTGAATGAATGAGCAACATAATGGTGTAACAATCTCTTTAGCAGGAATTACAGATTTTCTTGAGGAATCAAACAATCAAATCCAGGTCACTGAGAGAAATGGTAGTTAGAAGGGGATCTGGAATAGAAATGAGAATGGATTTTTAATCAAGGAATAATGGAATGACTGGATCCATAGCCATCCACTGGGGATGAAGGAGAGCAGATTGATGAAAGCAGCATTGTATTGTAAACCCTGCTCCAGGAATAATGGACACTACAATGCAGATCACCATAGAATCAGATGCTTGCACATATGTGCTAGTCGTTCCCGACTCTACGGGCCAGTGCTCATCTCCGTTTCAAAGCTGAAGGCCCAGCGCTGTCCGAAGATGTCTCCATGATCATGTGGCCAGCATGACTAAACGCCAAAGGCACACAGAACACTGTTACCTTCCCACCAAAGGTGGTCCCTATTTTTCTACTTGCATTTTTTTCCTGCTTTCGATCTGCTAGGTTGGCAGAAGCTGGAACAAGTAACGGGAGCTCACCCTATTACGCAGCACTAGGGATTCGAACCGCTGAATTGCTGATCTTTTGATCGACAAGCTCAGCGTCTTACCCACTGTGCCACCACATCCAATCAGATGCTTACCCTGCTTTTAATGATAACACTAGACTATCTTTTACAAGTGTTTTGGTCAGTTTATCTAGATTAGAGTTCAGTATCATCTTGATATAATGCAAAGGTTTCATTTCCTTAAAAAGATGGTAAGCAACATGTGTTGTCATATCAAGAAACAAAGATTATTCTTACTTTTAAGAATTTTAATATTATAAAGATTAAAATGTTTTAATATTTTAAGACTAATAAAATACAGTGAGGCAAATGATATTGAGACTGATTCAGCTATGAAGCAAGGTACATGTACTTGTCAGCAGATGGGATAGAACCAGGGCAATTCAGATTGCCCTGGTTCAGATCCATTATAGATTATTACATGAATTAGGTGGCATATGCCTGGGTTTATGCACTTCCCTTTTCTTCACACCAAAGATAAATTTAAAGCTTTCATTACCCTATCAGCAACTATGGTTTCTTGATATTTTTTTCAACCATAATCTAAGAATAATATTTTGTCACTTCATGATTTATAATCTGGACCTGGTTTTTTCAGTGACAACTTCTGGACTTAACTTGCAGTAGGAAATTTGCCATCTCTTTCATAGTGAAGAAAATAGATGTAATGATAAATGAAATAAGCTATCACTTCTGAAATTAGGTCATGTAAATTCAATGAAAAATAATTGGTTTTTTTAATATTAGGAAATACAAATCTTGACAGTGAGCAATTACGGTAATTCACATTTCATGAGCTATAAAACTGTTCAACAATGTATAGAAAATTATAGCAAAAATGAGCTTGAAGGTGAACTGAGATAAACAATAATACAATTATGAGAGAAATAACTCTCAAAACAGAGAAAAACATCTGGGTCAGCACATACTAAAATTCACCACCATATTTTCTAAATATTAAGAGGATAAAGGGTAACACATCTAAAGCAACATTTAACACATTAAATCGTTCACAAAAAGAGTTTCCCAATTTAATTTATTTCATAAGAATTGTAAAGTGTTTCAAGATTGGAAGTGAAGATTCATTTACCACCTGGGCAGAATTCTATAGAAACCATCATCCCTCCCATTTAACTAACTGCTCTTTAATTAGCTGGCATTTATGATGCAGAAGCCAGCAAAAAGCAGTTCTTTAGACAGAGTTCTGGATTAGTAATATAAAGTATGATAGATTTTCCACTTTTGGAAATGGATTTTATGTTAATTATGATTAGATTGTTTAAATTTGATCTATTCATACTCAGAAAAAAAACTCTAACTTTTCTATCAATTCTGCTTAAATCAGAAGATCAAATACGGTGCAAATAACTCCACTAAACAGCCTTTACTATTTTTTTTTGCCATGTCATCAGAACATAATTGGTTACAGCTAACTAGAATTACTTGATTCCCAAGCTTGCTACAGCTGCTTTAATTCAAGATTTAGATCTTGATTAATCACAATTTGACTAACTGAATACTACAATGTAGATGAGGAAATAATCTATTTAAACACAAAAAATAATGTAATAATTTAAATTTCTAATTCTCAGAATATTCACCAAAGACTATGTTAGGAAATTCTGGGAATTGAAAGCCACATATCTAAAAGGCAACATATGGAAACCTGTCCTAAGTAGAAATATGGGAGATAGATATCATGAAAAATCAAGAAACATAGGAAAATAATTTAACACAGGACTCAATAAAATAGTTTGTAATCAATTGTTATAACTGAAAATCTTGTTTCAGGAATATAATTTAGTGCTCTAGTGCACAGACACATAGTTTATGAAGTGCAACATATCTGTTTGAGATTTTTATTTTGAAAACTTTGTTGTCTAGCATTTTGAAAAATAAATTGCAGTTCTAATAAATATAAATATTAAAATAAAATAGCTCCAAGTATGTCTAAATGTATAATGTTCAATATTTTAATCTCTAAAATAACCTCTAAGTGAACATGAATGATAAAGGTCTAATACTACAAATGAGAACTTTGTTAATTTTAAAAGCAGAAGGTAGAAAAGAATTCCCAGTTTTGAATGGTATCTACTTCTTAGCCAGAAAGGGGTATTTTCTGCCAATGAATGTATATACTGTTCATGATAATAAAGGGACCATTTTCCCTGAACATTTTAGACGAGATATTTCTCTAAAAACTTGCATTCTGCAGCAGGTTCAGTGCTTTAAATAGTGTATAGTTTACATAAGTCCATACTAGTACATAAATATTTATTAAATGTACATATGCTATCCAATATATAAACATTTATTTAAATCAATGTACTTACAATTATTTCAACAAGTCTAAAGTTTGTACAATCATACAAATCCTGTGAGATTTAGGAGCAGCTAACTTTACTGATATCATTAAATAATGTGGCATTTGGGGTTATAGCCTCTAACATCAAGAATTTAAATTGTTACAAAAATTGTTTTCAATAACAAGGTGAGAAACAGAAACTAGATTATTTTAAACAACAAATGGACCAGATTGAAATACTGAGTCATTATCTGGATTCACAAAAATCCATGGGCACATTTTCCACATCATAGGAACATACGCCACCTTGCTGGATAGGTTTTCTTCTTAGTCTGCAGGAAAATTACATTTAATTTATGTCAGCATACTTTACATTTTTCCATTAGCTTATATTATTTAAAAATAACAGTCAAAAAGAGAGATCCACACAAAAATTCAGGCCAGATAAACATAATTTTAGACTTTTCCACGCATTATGGAAAATGAAAGCTATTTATACACATACTGGTAGTGTGCCTCTTCAAAATGATATACTCACTTTCTAGAACAATTGACTGCCAAGTCCAGAAAAAATATGGAGTTTGTTTAAGTATCAGCAATAAATGCATCAAAGCAGACATGGCTGCGTAATCATGGTACACCTTATATTCCATGTAAGGATCTGTAAATCAGATGTGTTGTCCAATATGACCTCTATTATACACAACTAGGCTTTATTATAAAAGTGGTATTACTTACAAAAAGAGTTTCAATGTGGAACACATGTTCTCTGACAGTGTGAGATAACAAATTCAGAGACCAGGCATGGAAAATAGTATTTTTCTTGAAAAATACCTTAACAAAACAAATTAGTTTTTTTTCCCCACAATATGCACCAATTAAATGAAACACGTGTCTCACTTATTTTCATTTCTTTTTCTAAAATAGACTAGATTTTATTTTAAAAACCTGGCCTTAATTGACAAAACTCCCAGGTAACAGTAATTCACCTGCCATTTGGTCATCCCAGTTTTTGAACTGTATCTCACAAACATGTACAAAGCTGCCCCAAAACACCAGAATTTAAAGTGATTGTAAAATAAAGGCTTGCATGACAATCTTATAGAAATTTTGTCTGATTTTATAACAAATTTAAATATAGAAAAAATAATTTAGAGAATCTACAAAATATTTATTTCATATATTTTTTAAATCAGAAACTGTATAACATGTAAGTGCTATCCCACCGAGTACTACTTCTAAATAAACTATTGAAATAAGTGGATCACTGACTGGAACAAAAATGACTATTTTTTTATTAGCAGAAGTCCTACATACCACTTTCTCCAGTTATGTTGACAACAGTAATTAAAACTAAAAGTTATTTTCAAATGTATCCAAAACAGAACATAGATAAATTTTAATAGAACTTCTAACAATCAAACGTCTTAGTTTCCAAATTAAATGCTGTTAAGGACCCCTCACTATAATGAAAGCTGCCTGAGGCCATTTGGTCTTGTAAATGAAGATATTTTTGGTGGAAGGAATAGGTAACTCTCCTTTTAAGAACCAAACATGTGATTTTTCAGATACTTCCTTCTGATCCATATTTAATCTTTTTCACCAAATTAAAGTAACTGTAGTAATAAAGTCACAGCCAGTAACAATAAAAAAATAATTAACAGCTGTTTTACTCAAAACTACCCTCTTGCAGCCTGCTGTAGTGCCTGATAATATTTTTTAATGATGGAGACTTATCACCCTTCCCACTATGTATTGCACTCTAAAATGGTGGCCATGTCTGCCTAGGATTCTAAAAGAAAAGATTTCTCCAAACTCCAATGCAATATATTTATTTTCAACTTTAAATTGTGGATACTTTTATTAAAATCAAGCCAGATGGGTCCTGAATGTCCACAGAATTATTTTTATAGGTACAGAAAAGAGGGAAATAAGGAAATCTTCAGCTTTAGCTCAACCACAATGCCAACATGGAGGGCAACACCCAAGCAGCTGTCTCATTTAGGTCTTTACACAATGATTGCTCAAAGTATTTATATTGAAAGCAGTAGTGTAACTCTAAGAATTTGACACAGCTTAAACTTTGTTTGACAAAGTACCTGACTAGGCACAAAACTACTTTCAAAATATCCAACTTTATGAACTGGCTGTCTCTTTATAGCTATACAATTTCTTCTGAGGCTACTGCCTTGTAGAACTCCACATTTGTTTCAAACAGAAAAAAAAAAAAAAACATCTACCATACATGTTCCATTACTTGCCTGCAAGAAGAAAACATAAATCTAGTCATGCAGGGAAGTTTTTAAAAACCCTTTATGAAGTTGAAAACATGTCTGAAAGCTGCTGCACCCATGATGCCTTCAGTTGCTAGCTCTTCTTGGGTAGAAACAAAAGCTTCAACTGCTCTTTAAAAGGCACGGCCCACTAGCGACCCTCGGAGAAGTCATCCAGAGGAGGCCCTTCAAAAACAACCCCGAGATAACTTCTTCCTTTTGAGCTAAAAACGCAGCAGCTTAAGAATTGTTTCGTGCGTGAGAACGGGGTGGGGGGGGGTGGGGGGGCCCAGGGAGAAAGAGAGAGAAGAAACGCTACAAAAGTAAGCTGTGTGTGTGTGTGTGTGTGTGTGTGTGTGTGTGTGTGTGTGTGTGTGTTGTGGTTCCAAGATCGTCGGTTGGACCTCGCAAAGGAACTTTATTCGGACGGCAGAGGATTGCGAGTGAGTAGAGTTTCTCGAGTGGAGTCGGGGACCGAAGCCAGAGCGATGGGGGAGCTCGCCGGCAGCCATATTTATGGGTCTCCCACGGGGAACCGAGCCTCGAAACCCGCTTTGCTTACAAGGTCGGCCAAGCGACACCCCCCTCTCTCTCTCTCCTCTCTCAGCCGGGTGGAGTAGGATGGGGGGAGCTGTTCCGGGCTACAAAAACAAGCCGACCTGAAGCACACAAAGCTTTTTAGGACACCGGACCTCCTAGGATGGCCAAGGCGAGGAAGTGGCTCCCCCCCTCCCGTTCCGTTGTTTCTCCCTCCCCTCCTCGCTAGCCCCCCACGCAGGAAAGCCTCGAGCCCCACAGACCCTGAACAGATGGATAGCCGGGAATCCCTCTTAGGGAAGGAAGGGCGCACTTTCCCTCCCCCCCCCCACGTAGCGACGCGGGCGTGGGACGACGGCAGGAGTGGAAGCTTCGTGCGAGGAGGGAGTAAGGAAGGGGAGTTGGGGGAAAGTTTCGGAGTAGGCACGGAGGGGGACGCCCGGCAAGCGAGTTCAGCGAAAGCCTAGGAAGACGGGAACTACTTGGGGTCCCGGGAGGAGCGCGTCGAAAGGGGGCGAGTGGTCCGGGGGACGAGTCCCCCCCCCCCAGCCTATTTTCACGTACGGCTTCCACACACACACACACCTTTCAATGCCTGGTTGGGATGGGGAGGCAAGAGATCGACCCTCTCCCGCGGTTTACTCACCGGTGGTGGCCGCACCTTGCAGATCCCGGTCCGCTCGGCGATGGGCCGGATCTTGTGGATGAAGCCGAAAGGGTCCGCGAATTCTTCCCAGGTGGGCTCGAAAACAGGGCACTCTGGCGGCGGCAGGAACTCGGCCATGGCCAGCTAGATGGCCGGCAGGACAAGCACCTCCGACTCGGGCAACCGTTCCGAACAATCCCCCAACAGCCAAAGCGTCGCTGAACACCTCTAGAATGGACGATGTGCCTCCGCGCAAAAGGGAGGGAGGAGGAAAAAGAGTCCGCGGATGAGGACGCTCTATGAAAAGTAACCCCCCCCCTCCTACACACACACACGCCGCTTTTTTCTTAGGGGCTGGCGTTGGTTCTCGCCACATGGGGTGCCAAGCCCTCCTTCTCCTTCCTTCTCACCCCTTTGTTTGTGGGTCGGGATTACGGGCTGCGAGACTCTTCCAAAGCAGTTAACAGAAAATGGGGCTGTACTATGCTCCCACTTGCAGAAGGTCTCTTCCCCCTCCGGCTACTTGGGCTGGAGTTTAGGGCCTATTGGGCCCGAAGGATCGCAGATTGAGGCGAAGAAAAGCTCTCGGCTTCGGTACCGTGGCTTCCACGGCGACGAATTGGAATCGAGGGCCGGGTTTAAAGGCCCAATGACGAGCGGCCCCCCATTGTTCGAACTGGTTCAGTCAAGCCAGTTTCTACTAAATAAATGTAGTTAACTTTAGTTGGTATAAATATATACACCACCAGTCGAGGATGCATGGGACTGTGAAGATTAGGCCCTTGGCTTAAATTGCTGTGACTGAAATTGCTTAAGAAAACGGGTGTGTCTTGCTTGGCCTGGGTGCACAAACTCTTGCAGCCATGTGCACAACGGATTCAGTCCATACTTTACCTGCAGCTTTAATTTATGCCTGTCCTGTTACCTCTTCTCCCCTCCCCCCCCCAGTAGTTATAAAATTAATCTGAGTAGTTATTGTGGTCTGAATAAGACCATTTTGTATCTTTGAGCTACTGAGGTTCTCTAGATATAATAAGAAAACATCACACATGAAAACAAGCCGCCTGCCAAAATCTCATAGTTTTCACTTTAAAAGCAAATTTCTGGCGCACACACCCCTCTGATCATTCAGTCCAAATACAATAATTCATCTGCCTCCTCTCCACCAGCCCTGAGATGAGGAAATGCCATAGACAGCTACATTTGTTTTATTATGCTATTGTTGAACTGATAAGCAATTTTTATCAAGTTTTAAGCTTCAGATGGTCATAAGTAGGACTTTAGTGAAATCTTTTTTGTAAATAAAACTTTTAGTAAAAAGATACATGTCTGATGCAACAGAACAATGCACACAAAGAGGGATGGGATTGATGTATTTGTAACTCTTTAAAGAAAATTTGGCATTATGAAAAAGAAGCATTCCAAAAAGGTAGAGTACATGCAACTATCAAGTCTTTTCAAAACTGCTTTCTTTACATTCATATTTTGAACAGTATCACAGTAAGGAACTTAATTTCTTTGTATAGTCTATTGTTGTGTTTCAGAATGGAGATTGAGGTGAGGCCAAAAAAGGTAAACCATATTTTCTCTTACAATAATTGTAGTTTTTAATCTATCTTTTTATTAATTCAGTATAACAACTTGATTCTGCTTGTATGGCAATGAGGTCTACTGAATTCAGTGATATTTATTTTCAAATAAGATTTGAAAATACTGCATAATGCATGTTCAGTGATTCTGGTAATTGTTTTACTTTGCAGATTTTCTTAATGCCTTACTTGTTGGCCCATGAAATCTACTATAATAAACCAATTTTGTCTTAACCTTGGCTTCTTAAACAATGTACAAAGCAAAATAACATAGATTTAGATTGGTTCCAAAAGAACGCTGAGATTCTAATATTGAAGGAGGGGCAAATGTGCACATAAAAAAGCTTCAATATTATTTTAAAGGGGAGGAGAGAAAATGTCCTTAGAAAAATGGAACTTTATCACAAAGCAGAACCATTTATTAGTTTTTTTCAGAAGTAAATTGAATACAGCAATTTTATAAAAAGATACTAAAGCTGTGTGTGACTTCTAAAAGAAGGGCAACTTTATTACAGATATATTAAGATTATTTTATTCTGAACAAAAATATCTAGACTTAAGCTTCTTATAAATTTAAGTAATTTCCTCATATAGGCCTACTTGCCATATAAAACTTTGGGATTTGTCTTTGTTCCAGAAACCTATTATGGGATTGTTGCCATGCTCGAGTTCCTCCAACGGAAGATCACTCGAGACCCCTAAGCTAATGAGTTGCACGCAGAGAACGCAAGCACATAGGTCTCTACTCTCTAATCCACCTTCGCCTTTATGATCTATGTTTACATGTGCGGAGCGATCTTTCACAGCTGACAGCCATCTCAATGCCGGCACTTCTTTTTTTAAAGAGCCTCTCTATTCTCTCGGATAGGCCAAAAGCTTGGGAGACGTCATAAGGGGAGGGAGGCTGAGCTGTTTCATTGTCTGCGCCTGGTGCTGTGCAGTGGGGAAGCCTTCTTTTCCAGTGTGAATCACTGCATGGAGGGGGGGTGTAAACTGGAGCGCTGCTCTATGTGTGGCTTTCAAGCCCGCATAGAAGAATCGAAGCTCTTCAGTACGGGCCATAGGCAGATCACTGGAGTCTCCAGGACAATGGAAACTAGTGATTGGAGAGGACGATCCGAGTAATTATTAAAAACCGATGCTGCGACTCCAATTTAAAAGGGGTTTACTTTGATCCTCTACTAAGGTGAAAGATATATTTATTTCCTAGTAAATGTGCAAATGTATGTGGAGGATTATAGCTTTAGCATCGGGGACTGTAAACATCCGCTTACCTGGAAACAAGGCAACCCCAATTAAATCTCAGTCTAATTAATTTATGAGAAGCGATTAATAGGACACACTGTGAAATCTACCCCGTTCCTAGACGGAAAAATTAACCGGAGAGCTGGCGCTTTTTAACATACTTTTCCTTCTGGCGAGGCTTCTCACAATATCAATACAGCTTTGAACACTCCATATTATGCAGGGTGCGCTTAAACCCCGACTAAACTCTCTTTAACCAAGTTTTAGCTCTCCAAAAGTGGTTCATGTTTTCACCGTGTCAAGAATTGTCTCTTTCTCCCTACTTCATTCCATCGATGTTTAAGCCTCACTCATTAGCAGAATTCTTCAAGAAGGGTTGGAATTTTGGAATTTTTCCAAAAAGTTTTATAGAAACAGGTTTCTTCCTGTGTTCTCTTCCCCGCCGCTGTTAAGTTATATGAAGACTTCTGGCGTTAATAATCGTTAATCGTTTTGCACTTCGGAGGGGGGGGGTAAGGGGATGTTTTCTTTATAAACAAAAGTCCAAACCATCTCCCTCAATATCACCCAGCAATCCTTCGAATCTTGACATGCAATCATTTTTAATCCTTACTCTCTGCCCTCCCTAACGACTATGCCTCTGGTTCAGTTTCACACAAAGCTCAGGGATCCCGTACTATTCTACATTGTGCGAGATACTTAAATACAAGATTCCCGACCCTATAACTCAGGAGCCTGGGGCTTTGTCCAAATCACTTTACTAACTAGCGTGGTACGTGGCGTCTAAGCTCTTTTGCTGCTATAATCCCACCCCACCCCACTCTTCTGTTACTGGCAAAATATGGTGAAGGCGGGATGGATGGCGATGGAGGTGATGTCATTTGGGTCCACTCGAAGACGATTAGTAGAACAAAAGGACAATCCTCTCTGATGTCAGATTATCAAAGGGAAGTACAACCTACATAGGATAGAACCAGACCCGCGAACGAAGTCCAAACCCCTCCTTCATCAGCATCTACCAGTGGTCTGTTGTACGAAGGCGGGGATAAAACAGGAGCGCCATAAAAAATATAGGCCATGTATTACCAAGGTGCTGTGACTAATACCGACCCTATCCTCAGGTACTGACCCAACCAAAAAAGGATGGGCCAAAGCACCTTTCATAGAATATAGACCCACCTGTAGGGAAAGAGGGAAAGAGGAGCCTTGCCCTCTAGGACCCGGGGGAGCAGCAGGCGCTGCACGTAGCGCACGTGTATTCGCTCCCGTATTTCTGGCCCAATCTGCTCCTCCCCCGTACGAAGGGAGAAGTCGTCAGTCTTTCGACACAGCCTGGTACCGCCCCCCTTTTTATCCGAAGTTTTTTTTTGGGGGGGGGGTGTATTCCAGCCAGTCCCTTTCTGCACCTCAGCTCCTAGCTATGCAATAGTAGGTTTGCCAAAGTAGCAACAGCTGGTGAACCCAGGCCTTTACGGTACTGCGCCCGTCGGAATTCAGGATTTATAATTTGCACATTTTAAGCGCTTGAGGTTTATGCCAATGCTCAGGGCATGGTAGGGTTCCTCCTTTTTGCCCTCTTGCCATACTCGAGAGTTAATGAGTTATGAAAGATGACAGTATACTCCCTTTTAGTGCGTGCTAAAGCCATGCAGCTGATCATCCGGAATAACGACTATAAGGGTTGAAGCAGGGAGTGGTTTTATTCTAGGCTGATTAAAAACAGAAAAGGCCCAAGGGTCTAACTGGTAGTGTACAAAAGTGTGGGCACAATCCAATGCACAAATGACAGTGAATCTCATGGTGTCTTAAAGCTGTGATACAGCCTGAGGAAGTCAGAGTCTCACTTCCAGAGAAGCTATGGAATTCTTTTTTATTTAAAACAACAGCAATCTTCTATCTAGCAACAAATTCTCATTTTATATTAGCCCTTTCTAGTACAAAAAGTAATGTATAGACATGACAAGACTCACTAATATAATCATAAGTTGCTAAAATATAAAAATACTCAAAGGTTGGCCACAATTTTTATATTAATATGTGAGCAATTAAAAGTTGCAGAAAATAGGAATAGGAAACTTTCTAATTGTTTTATATTTCAAATAGTTCTCACCATATTCTAAAGGGGGCATAAGAAGAAATAAGCAGGAAATGTTACACTCAGACCCTAAAATCTGCAACACCACATTTTACAATACAATATGTGTAATATAATGAGGCTAATATTTGCACATTTATTTAATGGCCTTTGCCCTCTCTGGATTAAGTAAAAAACTATATACCAAGCAGTGTAGATAACAAAACTTTAAAAGACCTGGTAGTTAAAAGATACCGGTAGTTGAATTTTCCCCACATTTTCTATTCCATAGAAAAAAACCGAGTTAATAGTCTTTATTTGAGCATATCTGGGCGGGCGGAGCTACAAAAGGAGTCCCATTAAGGACAGAAATTCAGATATATTAAAGTAGGCCTAATACCAATGTGGATAAACTATTCTTTGTTTAGAGAACAAAGTGATGCTTAATGTATTTTTTTAAATAGTCTTCCTAAGCCTGGTACCCTTAAGCTTATCTGAAACTGTAGCTGCCATCATTAATGTTCATTGGCAAACGTCTGGGAAAGTTGGTTGACTGAGGTTGGGGAACAGCTCTCACTTTGCAACTTCAATAAACCAAAAGAAAAAGAAAGGTCAATGTCAAAAATTGTTCCTCAAAGAAGCATAATGGCAAAGTATTAAACCAACACAAAACCTTATAATTAAAAACACACTGCCTTAATAAAGGACTCTAAGCCAATACAGGTAGTCCCAGTTTAATGATGGTAATTCTGCAACTTTGTTGCTAAGTGAAGCAGTCTTAAAGTGTGATGTCATGTCACCATGCTGTTTTATGACAGCAGCAATCCCAGTTGCTGTCATTGGGTGAATCACACACAGTCGCAGCGCCCTATGGTCACATGATCCACCTTTGTGACCTGCCAGCTTCCCCACTGACTTTGTTGATCAGAAGCCGTATTTGTGTAACATATCAAACCTCAAACTAGTCAAGCACATTGGAATATGTGTTGCTTGAACCCAGGCTGTGTGATTAATTTATGGTTCTGTGTATCATATGACTTCAAAACCTGATTAGCAGAGGTTAAGTTAACAATGGTAAATACTGAAATACAAATTTATTTTTAACAAACCATAGTCTGAATTTGGTATTTCCAAAATTATTCATAAATTGAAGTATTCAAGTTGTTTGGGATATAGTTTAAGATAACTTTAACAAATTTAACCCTTAATTGCCTTTCAAAAACCTAATTCAGTATAGTAATAATATCTAATCAATAAAGAATTTCAAGTGGACATATTATTGTCTAGTAGACCCTAAACAGAATTTTTTGCTTAGGATATTTCTGGATGGTGTTTTTAGCTGTATGTGCTTCTATGCTTGGAGAATGAATCCTGTTTTATATGCTTTCCAAAACCAACAAAAAATTAATTAATTTAATTTCCAGGATTCTTCTGCAAATGAGAGTCGCAACTGTTCTGTATGTCAGTAAGAAAAAACTATTTGCAGGAGTATGGTTAAACTATAATTATTTTACATTTTGTGGTAGTACTTATTATTGTTGTTATTATGGTTGTTGCTGTTGTTGTTATTTTAATTCCTATAGCTACCCATTCAGTCAAGGACTCTGGGCAACTTAAAATTCCAAAAAGTATAAAACAATTAAAATGAAGCATTTAATAAACAATTTAAAAAAACATCCAAAATAAATATGCACAGCAACTGAGATGTGGCCAGTTAACACTAAAGCCAAGAAATGGGGTCCTTATCATATTCAGGCTTGGGAATGCAACCAGAATTTTAAAACCTCAGGAAAGGCTGACAGGGTTTGGGCCATTCTAATATCCGAGGAGAGGATATTCCACAGAGCAGAGGCTATTGCAGAAAAGGCCCATCTTTTAATTCCTGCCAGCTGATGCTCATTGGCTTACAGAATCTGCAGCATGGCCAATCTGCTAGATCAGAATGGGTAGAGACTCTTAGAAAAAGGCGGTCCCTCAGGTAACCTGGTTCCAAGCCATATAAGACTTTATATGGTGAACATGTAGCACTTTGAATTGGAATTACATATCAGTAACCAATATAATTCATACCACAGGACACTGAGACCATCATTCGCCTACTCCAGTCCAGTCCCCTTGAACTACTTCTGCAGTGCAGAGCTTTGAGGGTCCCACTAGATGGTGCTGTACAAGGACATTGTTTCATTAGCCAGTTAAAAGTTAGAACATGAAATAGAAAAGCCAGAATAACATAAAACTAATTCCCATTATTCATTTAGAGCATCTTATAGGGTTAGCCGATCAGTGTGTCAATAGAGCAGTAAAGAGGACAAGGTTTATATTTCTTCAATAATGGCACATGACATTAAAATAAGATAAAAGTCTTACTGGGATTATTGTTTTTATTGTTGTATAATTGGGTTTTTATTCTTTATAAGCCACCCAGTTTGACTAAATTTTCAAAATAAAATAAAAGTATGTCACTAATATGGAAATGATAAAAGTAAGTTTAGAGACAGGATGAACTTTACACTTCAAGATTTTATTCATACATTCATTTACTAATACACATACAAACTGCTGCAGCAACTATTTGGGCAACTATTTCTATTACCGTGTTTCCACAAAAATAAGAATCTGTCTTATATTTTTTTGAACCCTGAAATAAGTGCTGAGCCTTATTGCCATGCGCTCAAAAGCCCGATTGGGCTTATTATCAGGGGATGTCTTATTTTGGGGGAAACAGAGTAACTATCAATAATATATTTACCCTTGAAAAATGTAACATGGGTTTTCAATGTCTACACATATGCAGCCATAAATTATCTGTATTTTTGTTCTATTCTCTGCTCTAATCATTTTTTCCTTTAATGTAACCTTCATTCCTTTTTAGGGTTAATATGTTACTTTTTTGGAAGATTTTAAAAGTGTGAACTGATTTTTCTGTCATATGACCCAAATAATTTTCTGTTATCTGTCTAATTTTCACAAAATGCTTATTCTGCTTTGGCAATAAAATATAAATATATTAAATATTCTTGACATCTTCTATACTTTATACTTCTATAGAAAGCTGTATTAGTTCCTCATATAAATTACCTGCTGTTGGTTTGATAATGATGTGGGAGGGCTGCTTTGTTTTTAGGGGGTTTTGGCCATCAATCTGTTACATAGATTAAGTTTTGTGATATTATCAATAACGTTACCATCTGCTTTAATGCCTTGAAATGTAGCTTTATCTCCTAAAATTGGCAATGGAAGGTAATGATTGTCACCTGCTAATATTTATCAGAAGTCAGAAGTATAGGACCTGGTTGAGAACTTGATAGCTTTAATATTATATACAATTTCACTTGAACTTGAGGAATTAATTTACTTCCTAAACCATTTAAATAGAGAAAAAAATATGAGGTAAATATTTAATAGCCTGAAGCCACATTGTAATGTTTTCTATTCACTTTTGTTGAATATAAACCACATTTGGTGGACGAAATCAGCATTGAGATATAGAGTCTCTGGAGAATTGATGCTCATCTATATCAGATGTATAAAGTGGCAGGGAATCAGAGGAGAGTAATAGACTCTAGACACCGACTGATTTCACAGTACACACCAAACTACAAACTATCTAACCATAATTGAGCCTGGTGGATTATGTGAATTCAGTGTGGGTCAGTGGTTCATTGTTAAGTATCATACAAACGCAGTAAAATTAACTAAGTAAACTATCAGTAAACATACTGTGGAAATAGTATGTCCAGGAACTTAGTCAATTTTGCTGTGCTATTGTAATATGTGGCAATACCTGTATCAAATGAAAAGGTGGAAGTAATGAACACAGACCAGCCTATTTATAAAATGTATAACTTTCGAAGTATTGGTATGATTAACACAAGCCATGACAAAACATAACTCTAAACGAAGGGAAAGATTAAACTCTTAACAAAAGAAGGAATACAGGGATGCAAAATTATTTTGTTAAGGCTTTCTCTTCTGTTTCTTTAAAAATGTCTTTTAATCCCATGAAGACTAACATAAAATAAGTCTCTAAACAACTAATGTCTAGTAAATAAATTCAAACAAAATCCAGAACACAATAAAATCAAGCCAGATATATCTCATTTACTGTACTTTAGTGGTTTGTTATGAGCATATCACAGTCCTCTGAATATTTTGGCCTTACTTTTTGTTGTTGTTACGTCTGCCAGCTCTAGCAAAGAGAACTATATCCTCTCTATTCCACTATATCCTCTTTTCTATGTAGCCTGTAGCTGGCTATATTTCTATAGCCTGGATTGTATTTAGAAGCCAAGAAAACATGTCCTTTCCCAAAGTGAATCTTCTTTTATCAGGTCAGTAGTGAATCATACTTATTTAGTTGTTTATATGTGTTTATTATTGTCTTCCTCTTTGTAGCAGTTTATTGCTTTAATGAAATATTTAAATATTTAAATGCATGAATTTGCAAATAAGAGTGAGCTAAATAAAACGATTGCACTTGAACTGGTATAATTGTATTATGGAGTTTTAAATAATAGCATTGACTTTATGTCTGCTGAGTTCTCAGGTTTAAGGTTGCCATTGGACAGGAAGATCTTGTGGCATAGGGTAGGGAACAGTAAGATGTTGAATAAGCATTGTAGTCTTCCATTCATTTTCTAACCCTTTATCTTGCAGTGGAGGAAACCATTTCTCTACTATTGGGAAAGTAAAGTTCACCTATTTCTGGAATTTGCTTCCATATGTGGAATGGGAGAAATGCAATCTTATCCTTTAAGCAGCAAATATTTATTTTTACAAATAAGTCAGGTTGGTGAACATACCTAATATTCCTTTATCCTCCTATTTTCCCTATAATAACAATCCTGTGAAGTAGGTTGGGCTGAGAGAGAGAGTCTGGCCCAAAGTCACCCAGTCACATTTCAGGCCTGTATTCAATAAAGGATGGAATTTTAACATTTCTGGCAATATTTTCTCAAAGAGAATACAGTACTTGGGCTTATATGGAAAGTTAATTTCAACTCTCTTTCTGGCCTAAGGGCTATACAAAGGAATGTTCTCTTTAATGCTTGATCAGTATCCTATTTCATGAAAGCAAATATTAGTAGTCCTGTACCAAAAAGCTTCAAATATGCTGTGGTGAGCAGAACTGTTTTTGTGCCCCAAACTTTCCCATAAACTCCAAAGTTGTCTTTAGAAGGATCTGACTGTGGTAATAACTGCTGCAGTACTGTACCACCTTAATGTACTGTATAAGCCAGCTGGATAGAAATCTGTTCATGCAGCAAATACCTTCCAGAAGTATTTAGTGGCTCAGAAATGTAAAGAAGAAGCATATTCAGTTCAAGATTAAAGGAGAATTATCCAGAGCTGCATATATGAAACTTATGCAAGACCTTAAAAGCGTTTGAAATGTTTTTTATGTCTTCTGATCTTAACAGAGCAGTATATACTTAAAATGGGTGGCTTCATGGATTGTAATTATATTTTAAAAATTAATAGTATGTACAGTATATAAAAGTAAAAATATAAACTTCTTTTAAGAACAGTGTGCTCCAAGAGAAGTGATGTTAATGGTAGATGTTTAATCAAAGATTAAACTTGGACTTGCCACAAATGTCAAAGACAGGATCATAATTTCATCGGTAGGTATTCTCCATTGCTACTTTACTTATCTAAAATAAAATTACACAGTGAAAGAATACAGTTCATCTATTTTGGAAAAGTAGCAGAAGAATTAGTGCAAAATTAATTGACTAGATCAAGTCTTAGTCAAGTCTGGAATTTATCTAATAAAATCCATAAGGAAAACAATGTTAATTGCTAGTATTTTTTTTTTCATAGCTGAATTAACATGTATCAGCAAACAATTGTGTGTTTGTTTTGATTTTAACATGATGTACCAATCCAGTCATTCTGGTTTGTAATAATGCATGATATAAATCTGATACTTATATATTATGACATTTCTCAAACCAGCATTGAATAATACTAACACTGAACTGTAGTGTTATTCTCCCATGAGAAGGTGAAATACCATATTTTTCGGAGTATAAGACACACTTTTTCCCCCATAAAAGAGGGTAAAAATTTGGGTGCATCTTATACACCAAATGTAGCCCCGTTCACCCACTGGCCCCCCCAGAAAATGGGGTGTGCGGAGGCAGCAATAGGCTAAGGCAATCCCTACAGCCTGAAACAACTGATCTTCAGGAGGCCGATCCAACCGACAATCAGCTGCTTGTGCTAGTCAGGTTGTGCTGAAGCTGAAATTGAAACGGGCTGTTTGCTGCAAAGAGGCAAATTGCTGGGAGGCAGAGGCAGATTTTTTTTTCTTGTTTTCCTCCCCAAAAAAGATAACTGCGTCTTATACTCCAAAAAATACGGTAAACTTCAACCTAGTACTTCTAGATGATTTAGTTCAAGTTGCTTGATAGTGAGATGGGCGACATACAAATTTAACAAACAAACCCAACAACTTCAAGATGTGTGGACTTCAACTCCCAGAATTCCCCAGCCACATCTTGTGTCAAACTCACGGCCCACGGCCCAGATGCATCACGCGCTGGCCATGCCCACCCCCGTTTTAGCAAAGGGGGGGGAAAGTCACAATATGTCACATGACAAAAACGTGACACGAGTTTGACACCCCTGATTTAGATCATCAGTCCAAGTCAAATTAACCAAAGGCAGTGTTGACTAGAACATGGGGAAATAGATCTCCAACACATAATGAACCAGATTGGAGACAACTGTTAATTGAATCCATTCTGTTCAGTGCTTCCCCTGAAACCTTTGTAAATAAGAAGTTGACCTATTTTCAGAAATATTATAAGTGTTTTAGTTGGTTTGTTTTTGCCAAGAACAACTTGTGACTGGAAAGTGACATATTTAAAAAAGATATCTCTGCTCTGGGCAATGACAAAGAAAATTGTTAATGCAGATGGCATTTTTTTTCCATACTATCAATCATTGCTAGGTGAAATGTAGGACAAATGTGCACCAATCATCATGAGTATTTTCCTGAATGCAAAAGTGAAATTAAATTTGGGTTACCTCTAATCCTGTTTATTACTTTATGCTATTTTTTTTAAATGACAAGACTAGCTCAATAAAACAATAATGGCCAGATTCACGAGACACATCACATGAAATAGCTACCAGTGACAGGAACTTGCAGTTTGTCTAACCAGATTCTCTTTTACAGGCAGACTTCCCTTCCCCCAACTGCACTTCAAAGGAAGAGCCATCCATTAATAACAGTGCACAACTTAAACCCAAAGGGCTAATCCCTTTTAAGCACCCCTTTGCAAAATATACTCATTTACAGTTGACATTCATCAGACCTCAGCAGGAAATTAGATGGAGAACAGCATGAAAATATCACATACAAAAAGAATAATAATCAGGTTTAACAGGTTTCTGCAGGACTTTATTTAAATGTGGGTGGAGGAGTGAGAATTTGCTATAATATACCAGTAATGTCTAAAGACAAGATTTCATAGTTCAGTATGGTTAACATGCTATAATAAGCATATTGCTGTAAATCCATTAAGATGAAGGTAATATAAATGCCAGTAAATGCAAAATAAAAAAATATTTTCACCCATTGTAAATTTGTCTCTTTCACAAAAGTTCTATTTCATAATGTAGGCAAGACTTTTATTCTTGAAGTCTTCCGAAGGCTGAGCATATCTCCTGGTGACTAAATTATCCAACTACAGTATTTATTTTCTTTATAAGAATACAGAAGTTTTTGCTACAGGTAGTCCTTAACCTGACAATTGTGCCCAAAATTTCTGTTGCTAAGCAAGACAGTGAGTTCTGTTCCATGTTATGACCCTTCTTGCCATAGTTGTTAAGTGAATCCCATTGACTTTGCTAGTCAAAAGTTGCAAAAGGTGATTGACTCCTGCACACAGCAACTGTCATAAATGACAGAATGTTGATCACGTGACCATGGGGAGGCTGCACTGGTTGTGTGAATAGGATTACCCGTACTGTCTCCTTCCAGAGTTTTTTAAAAGCTTCTATATTTTATAGTTTTATGTGTTTTATAGTTTAAAGATTTCTTGGTGCATTCCCATCCAAGTACTAACCCTGTTCATTTTTTTTGAGAACAGTCAAGACCGACTACTAACAGTGACCAGGCTAATAAAGAGGGTGTTAAATGAGTTTGGTGATTAGATTCATTCTAAATTATTTGAATTCAGATCCTCATGATGTAGATACCGGCTATATTTAAAAACATTAAGTGATACAGAATCCTCAATCCATTAAATCACCCTTTGGTTGGATCCCTTTTAGACTTGGTAATGTAGTATAGAAATAACGTGAATTGCTAATATAACCTAGGTTGATAGGATATTTTCTGGGGTTTAAGAGGTTGGCAAGGTAGCTGTCACCCATTTGCCTTATGTAACTGATAACGTAACTGACCTTGTGCTTTATGGCAGACATGTTGTGAATAGATACTTCTCCTCCCAGCAACCATTTGCTGAGAGCATCCAGTTGAAAGCTCTCCAAATTTCTTGTGTACCCATTAGTTGAAAATATTTCTGCCTGCCTAAACTGGCAATATCTGACTGACATCATGAACATCCAACAAACCTTTCCATGGACAGATTCTGTCCCCTTGTTAACTAAAGTTATTCAAGGAAAACATACATGCAAGTTGTATGTTTTGCATAATTTATATAGAAATTGAATTGATTTTTGTTACTGTTGGGTCACTCCAGTGTTTATTCCCAAGAGCAGCCTTTCCACAAACCGGCTGCTTTCCCCCCCTATCTGGTTCCTAATAGGCTGTAGGCAGTGATTTAGGATACTTCACTGCATCTCTGCCTGGCTGTGAAGGTGGAAATATATGTAACTGGGTGTCATCTACATATTAATACCTTAACCTAGATGTGGAGTGTGTATTTAATAGACATGTAACAAGCAGGAATAGAAAGCTATGAACTATCATTCTTAGAGAATGGCATGAGACTGGATGGGACATAAAATATGTGAAATGGAGCTTATATGTCGGGCAGGCGTGCAGGCAAGGTTTTTGCTGTGCAGGCTATTGATATATGTAAAAAAAAATTGTGCATTTTTGGATTAGAGAAAGTCTGGAAATATATGTTTGAATTATATGACTTTTGATGTAAGTAGTTGTTGACTTTAAGTTAACAGCACTGTATGATGAAAAAATTGAGAATGTTTAAATTGAACAGATATTAAATGCATGATAATAAAGATATTTATGTATAAAGATGTATAAAGATTACTTGTGACATTCTTTTAAGAACATGTTTTTTATGCAAGCAATATTTTATTGAAATAGTAAAAAAAATAGAAAAATTTTACTATATGCAAATACTGAGTGGAAATGTCTGTTTAAGAATTTGCTATAACGAGACCACTCCATATTGATATGCAAGATCATTTTATTTGTATCCCAGCTAAACGTTTAATGCTTGTATCAACAACTGAAAATTTCTTTGGTTATAAGAATTTATTCCAAGCACTTTATCATGGAATGCTAAATGTTTACATTTGAGATGTAAAAATGCATTTTCTTGGTAATACAGGCAAAGTAGCAAATGGCAACAGCCTCACAATATTTAAAGACTTTTAATACTCTTCACCTTCATCTTCACCATCCAAGGAGTCAGTGCCCACTTCTTCATAATCCTTTTCAAGGGCAGCCAAATCTTCTCGGGCCTCAGAAAATTCTCCTTCCTCCATTCCTTCTCCTACATACCAGTGGACAAAAGCACGCTTGGCATACATCAAATCAAACTTGTGATCCAGGCGGGCCCAAGCCTCTGCAATGGCTGTGGTATTGCTGAGCATGCAGACTGCACGTTGGACTTTGGCCAAGTCACCACCAGGAACTACTGTTGGGGGCTGATAATTAATGCCCACCTATAAAGTTACAGAAAGACATTGTCAGGCTTTCCTACATCCAAGTAGTATGTAACATTTCTACATTGCAAATCAGAATGTGCTGCATTTACATAGAGAACAGAAATCCTATAAAGGTTGTTCTGTGCTTAAGCACCAGAACTGGATCTGTATAATCTGCCTTTTTCATAGAAAAATTGAAATAATTTTTGCTTTAATAAGCAAATTTCAATTATTGCAAATAATTTTTATTTGCATTTGTCAGAAAATATCCCAACATTATCCCCAAAAGCAATTCTGCCGTTAAAGAAATTGAGTTCAATTTGCATAATCCAGCATGTAGTTTCTATATATCTATGGTAGCATCTTAACTATCAGAACTAGGAGCAAAACCCTTCAGCTATTTGCTCTTAAATATAATCTTAATTGCATTGTAAATCATGATGCTGTTTATATTATTTCAAAGTTTCATGTTTCTGCTACATTTATTCAGAAATCTACACATTTAGACAAGATATCATTTCCAATACACATCAGCAATACTTACCTTAAAACCAGTAGGACACCAATCAACAAATTGAATGGTACGCTTTGTCTTGATAGCAGCAATGGCAGCATTGACATCCTTGGGGACAACATCTCCACGGTACAACATACAACAGGCCATGTACTTGCCATGGCGAGGATCACACTTCACCATCTGATTGGATGGCTCAAAACAAGCATTGGTGATCTCAGAGACAGAGAGTTGCTCGTGATAGGCTTTCTCTGCTGAAATAATAGGGGAATATGTGACTAGGGGAAAATGAATTCTGGGATAAGGCACCAGGTTTGTCTGGAATTCTGTCAGATCCACATTTAAGGCACCATCAAATCTGAGAGAGGCAGTGATGGATGAAACAATCTGACCAATGAGGCGGTTGAGATTGGTGTATGTTGGGCGCTCAATGTCTAGATTCCTTCGACAAATATCATAGATGGCTTCATTGTCAACCATGAAGGCACAATCAGAATGTTCAAGAGTAGTGTGCGTAGTTAATATGGAATTGTATGGCTCAACAACAGCAGTTGAAACTTGAGGAGCTGGGTATATGGCAAATTCAAGTTTTGATTTCTTTCCATAGTCAACTGAAAGGCGTTCCATCAGCAGAGAAGTAAAACCTGAACCAGTGCCTCCTCCAAAACTGTGGAAGATCAGGAACCCTTGCAAACCGGTGCACTGGTCTGCCTGAAAGAAGAATATGCATATTACACATTCCAACAGTACACACAAGACTTATGTCCTTTAAGTTTGCCCTTTTCTTTTTTATATCCTATAAAGTAGCAAGAATTTCCTTGCCAAGAAATAGTTATTGTGATCTGTAAGGAAAGAGGCTTGGCTTAATATCAAAAAGTTATTTAAAATTGTCAGTTTAGACCACTGGCAACATTGGTTTGACCCTTGTCCCCAGGAAGGGGAGGAGAGAAGATAGTATCAGAAGAGAATGAAAGGGAAGTCAAAAAGAAAAAATGAACAGACAAATGAGTAGTTCCAACAACTTTTGGCTCTAGGATTGCTCTGATTTATATTGAAAGAATATGATAGCAGTAGAAAAAGTGTTATCCACGAGTACCCCAAATCACAAAAAGGGCCCTTGTTCTCCAAGCTCTCGTTTCTCCACCTGGGTGCTGTACTGTCTGTTGACTGAATAATGGTGCCCCCAGGCTCAGAGGTCATTGCCATCTTCACCTGATAAGTTCCCCTTGATTATCATGACCACATTATATATATTGTTATATTGATATGACAACAACTGCATCCTGGAGCCCAGCCTTTCTCCCTCCCAGAAGAGAGGAGCTGGGGAAGGGACAGCAGCTTTGTCACCCAATCAATCACTGCTTGCCTAGCCATGTAGGTGTAACTATTACTACAAGTAGGCAGAGAAGCCTCCAAGAATGCCTGTGATAAGCGCCTTTCCATATCACGTGTTATCTTCTTCATTTCAGCCAATGACATTTTTCTTAATATATTGCAGCCCCCAGGCCAATAAGATAATCTGCCTATGGCACAATTTGTGTTTAGATCCAATTTATGCTCAAGGTAAATTTCAGTGTATGTTTGACAGGTTTAAAACATTAGGACATACCAGCTTCCTAATCCGCTCCAATACAAGGTCAATTATTTCTTTCCCCACAGTGTAGTGACCTCTTGCATAATTGTTAGCAGCATCTTCCTTGCCAGAAATCAATTGTTCAGGATGGAAGAGTTGCTTATATATCCCATTCCGCACTTCATCTGCAATAGAATACATACATTATTCTACAGTGAAAATCTAGAAAAGAATTTATTGTTCACATTCTACTTCCTCATTGGTTCCGAGTATCACTGTTTACACCATAACCTGTCAATACCTAAGATAATTCATAAAATTATAAATATAAGAACTAATAAGGTATTAGAAATAATATCCTGCAGAGGTTTGAAGACTGAAAAAAATATTTTTAAAATGGTTTTATTTACCTTTCCAAGCAATTTCCAGTCTTCTGTAAGTAATCCATTTTGTAGTCAGTACAGGTTTTAGGTTTGATAAGGAAATACAGATTGTATATTCCAACCATTTATATTTTTCCCTTCATATAAATTATTATTATTATTATTATTATTATTATTCAAACTTCTATACCGCCCTTCTCCTTTCAGACTCAGGGCGGTGAACAGCCAAAATAAAAACATTTATACATAACATTACAATCAAAAATAGATTTAAAATAATTAAATAAATTTGGCCCGTAATTTAAAACTTGTCAATTTAAAATCCGTATCAAAAATTTTAAAATCAACCCTAAAATCAAGACAGACCAGCTAACTGAAAAAAGTAAGTTTTTAGGGCCCGACGAAAAGTCCGGAGGTCGGAGATCACTCGTATCTCTGGGGGTAGATTGTTCCAAAGGGTAGGTGCCACCACAGAGAAGACTCTCCTCCTGGGGGTCGCCAGCCGGCATTGTCTGGCCAACGGCACCCTGAGGAGGCCCTCTCTGGGGGAGCGAAATATTGGTTTCTGGTTTCAAAAGTATACATTTTAAATTACAAATATTTAGTGTACTCATTTTTAAAAAATGAATTTAGTTTTCAAATTTTATTGTGAAAGATTAAACTTAAAAAACTCTCATTTAATTTTAAGACTCTCTTGAATATGATTGGTTTGCTACTTGACATTTCCTGTCTGGGAAATAGATGGAAGATAAGCTTATTGAAAGAGCATATAAATATTCTTATTTCCTAGTTGCAGATTTTAATCTATATCTTAACTGGACACTTAATAGGAACATGATTCATTGTGCCAAGTACTCCAAAAGCTACAAACTAATCATGAGAATACATAGTAGCAGAGGGCAAAGAGAAACACTATCTGATTTTTCAAGTTATGAAATATCAAAGTCTAAATAAAATAAAGCAGATTATAATTTGGAAATAAATACCTGTCCTTTCATCCAAATGTATATTAGGGGTAACACGCTTCTATAAATTTCCTTTATAAAGTCCAGAAGGTAACATAGAAAACAGGAGGTTTTTACATCTTAGCCTTTCTGCAGACATGTAAGCCATATTTACCTATGACTGCTGGTTCCAAATCCACAAATACAGCACGAGGAACATGCTTTCCTGCCCCCGTCTCGCTGAAGAAGGTGTTGAATGAGTCATCTCCACCACCAATTGTTTTGTCGCTTGGCATTGTGCCATTAGGCTGAATGCCATGTTCCAAGCAGTACAACTCCCAACATGCATTGCCAATTTGCACACCGGCTTGGCCAACATGGATTGAGATGCATTCACGCTATGGAGAGAGACAGACAGGAAATTAGTAAGGTTTCCTCTTTCTTCTTTACCATAAACTAAAAGGCAAAGTGCCAGCTAATTCACCAAATGGAAAATAGGTAACTGTCAGCTTCTTTTGAATTTAAGGGATAGTCATCTTTTAAGGAGTTATCAATTCCTTGAAACTTTACATCAATGCTAGAATAAGACTCCACAATTTACTTCATATTCTATGAAAACATATTTAACTTTCACTCTATAAAATAGCCCTTAATTGTTTTGAAACAGTTGGTTATAAATATAGGAATTCACATCCCAGAATTTCTGGCCAGCATTGCGAAAGCTTCAGGGTGGGAAAAGCTATAATACAGGTAGTCCTTGACTTATGACCCTAATTGAGGCTGGAATTACAGTTGTGGCAGTCAACAAAGCCAGTGACCGATTTTACAACCTTGTTTTCAGTGATTGTTAAGTGAACACCAGGATCATTAAGTTAAAGAGTTTTCTGGTCTTCACCAGAAACTAGCAAAAAAACCCTACAAAAATCATGGTCCTGTGACCATGGGATGTGGCAGATGGTCATGAATGTGAGCCAGTTGCAAGGACCCCAAAATGTGATCATGTGACCATGCAGGGGTTTTGGGTGTGTGTATGTCAGCCATCAGAATTTTAAAAATGGGTTATAAATAGCTCTGATGAAGTCCATCATAACTTCAAATTAAACAAGGTCTACCTGTAAGTGTAGATACATTTTATGACCTGGACATCACAAATAATCTGGCCAGAAGTATCTGTAGGATCTTAAGTTTTTAGCAAAATGAAGAAAGCAGCAATATGCTGCAAGTTTCACCCCCTTTATGTATGTCAGGACAACCTATGTTCTTTTTATTTCATTTCTCATTTCCTACACCCAGTGCCTCTGGTCAAAGAAAATATATACTTTGTAAAGATAAAAATGTAAAGCCATTTACTTCTTCCCTCAAGTCATGGGGAAAAACTATTTCCACCATGTGTAGAGGCCTTGAACAAATACTTAGAGGAGTGCCAGGTGAGTCCAAAGATACCTCTTTATGCCTACTATATCCACCCACCCTTCTTCTTATAGTCATACAGTATTTGTGCAGGAAAAAGAAAGCAGATAGTTTGAATGTTGTAAATGAGTCTTACTCATTTGATTTTCTGGTAAAGGGATGCAATTGTTAGGACCAAACATTTGGTGAAAAAATAGGTCTTCTCTATTATTGACAGTTGTTTGGCTGAGGGTTTTCAAAATTCCAATGGAATTTTGCGGAATTTCACTTCCACTTCCAAAAAGTGGAATAGAGCAGTGAAAGTTGCACCCATGTATCTAGCAGTGCACCAGTATTATAGTTAAGCATCTCATGGTCATCAGTTCTTGACTGCATCAAGTCTAGAGGATTATAAATCTGGAATAATTTGTGGCTGTGCACAGGACCCTTTAGTTATCAGTTCATTCTTTGCATAATTGTCATTAAAGGCCATAGCTTAAATACTGTAGATATAAATCCATTTTAATTATGTTCAAAAATGTCTGATAAGAGAAGAATTTTTATTTTGGTTGATTGTTCTAAAGGGCTTAGGATTCTAAGTTAAGATTTGTCTTATTTTTTTCACCAGACTTGCAATATGAAGTTATGCTTGGTGAAATCAATGTAACAAAAATAATGGTTACAATCTAACAGAAATATCTTGGAACAATTGTAAGAATTAAGAATCTGAACTACAATTTAGGAATAAACAAAACAATTAGAATAAAAAGATAAATAACTTAAGCAACATGAACTCTGAGCCAGATTGCATTGTGAAAAACAGTTTTACGAGATTTTGTCATAAGAGTGTTGAAATATCAGGAGAGAAAAAACAGAGGCAGCCATCTTATTTAGAACTTTTCCACCATTTTATGTCAATGCACAAAGTTGCATTGTACAAAGTTGAAGGACGAAACTCAAAACGGCCAGAAATGTTCCAGTCGGTTACAACTTTAGAGAGAGGCCCAAACTCCTACAGAAAAAAAACTGGCTGGTTGAACAGCCATTAAAACTGGCGGGACTTAAAAGAGCCGGACATGAGGGTGGCTGATCAAAGTTTCTTTCGCATCCCTTCCGCCCCCCCCTTTTTTTTTCCAAACAAAGAGAAGTTTTTCTCCGGAGATCAGGTGGGATTAAATCCGCCCGGGTCTCGGCTTCCCCAACTCTTCATTTCTTCTCGATTTCTGGAGATACACGCAGCCCTTGAACAGGTAACATCTCAAAAGCTTAATGCAAGAACTTCACCCGAGGAAACTCTTGAGTAAAGCGTAACTCGACCCCCACCGCAATCACTACACTCAGAAGCGGCGCGGCGGCGGCTCTACTGTCGTTCGCTGCCTTCTCACGGAACAGCTGGGCCATTGATATCGGGAAAGGAGCATTCGCGGAAGACGAGCGCGCTTCTTGGGAGGAAAAGGCCCCATCTTTGGGGAAAGACGTAGGCTCTCCGGCAGGCGACCTCTGCTTCCGGAAAGCCTGAGCCTTCATTCGGACCTCTTCGTTACCCAGCCCCTTTTTTCGAAGCAAAGGCTGCCCCGGCTATCAAGAGGGACCCAAGTTCAGGTCGTGCCTGCTCTCGCTAGGGATTTGGACGCGGCAATTACAAGGCCTGGAAAGTGGAGCACTCAGGCTTTTCTTTTTTAAAGAAAAGCTTTTGGTAAAGGGGCCCTTTACCCATTACATAACGCCCCACCTGTGGCCGTACGGTGGCTTTACTAACCAAGTCCCTGGAAAAAGGATAAAACGGTCCCAGAGCAAATAAATAAATAAATAAAGCCAAGCGGCCCTTACCATTTCTCCGGCAGGTTACGGCTCTCCGAAGTTATCGGTGCTCTGGCGACAGCAGACGCGCTACGGGTCTGAGCAGCACCGCGAAAACAGCTGCTTCGCTCTCTGGGCAGCCTTTATATAGAGACCCCCAAACGAGCGCTTTTCTCCTTGCAGCGCATTGGGTAGCTCGGCCGTCTCCTCACGCCTCCCCTGGCGCGCTATTGAGTGGGAAGCGAAAGTAGGGAAGCGGCCTTCTCCTCGTCATTGGGTAAGAACTATGAATGTATGCATTCGCGGGCGGCCATAGGGCAATTCGTAATGGGGCAAAGTTAAAATAAAGAATAAAAAAAGTTCCCGCCAAATGCAAGCGGCCGAGGTCGTCTCGCTTCCTTCCCGCGTCTGATCAGCTCGCATTCCTGCGGGCCAAGTTCGGATCTGCCTGCACTTGTCTGGAAAAACCAGACGCAGATGCGCCCTGTTGCGGGGGTTAAGTGGTTTGCTTCTTTCGGGACTCCCCGTTGATGGCTGCCTGTTTATGTCTCGCAGAGAGAAGGCGGCCTTTCGAGGAGGGTTTTCGTGAATCTGTTGAGTTGGATGAAAAATACAGAGAGCCGAAGTGAAAAACAAAACAAAGCCGAAGCCTCAATGAAACTCAATTCTCCATTATTTGGGGGCCGGGGGAGGTGAGCATGGAAGGAGATAGGGGCCTCCTGGTGGGATTAGGGACTAGAAAGAGCCCGAATCCTGATTCTGACTATCAACGTGGCAACGTCGGAAAGTTTAAACCCAGATCATAGGAAAACTGCAGTGTTTTCAGGCAGACTGTCTCAGTGGCTCTTTTGATGCATTCCTTGGGACCTGATGAACATATAATTTGTAACAGAATGCTTTAAAATAGTATATGTCACATTTCTGTGCCTTTGCTTGATGCTAAATTTAAATAACGTAGCTTGTGTTTAAACAGGAACTTTATTAAATTTATGGGGATTTCTAAAAACGAATCTAGTGACATATTTTCCAATTAGGATATTATGAAAGTATGCATTTATGAGCAGTGGCATAAATGTTGTAAAGACTAAAATCTTTGGAAAAGATTTTCAGTTGGAAAAAGTACTGTTAGATTCCTGATTTTTTTTTTTTTGTCATCTTAGATTAACTATCTGGACTTCTGAAGATACTTCTATGCTGGCTTGATAATTAACTATAAAAAGCTGCTCTGTTCAGTGTGCCACACTTCTATTACCTTGGCTGATTTCAAAAAATTAAGCAGGACCAAGGCCAGTTAGGGACCAGTTGGTCGATCAAGAAATCCCAGGTCTAGATTGGGAAATTGAAACATTCTGGGAGAAGACAATGGCAAACCATTTCTGTAGGTTCCCAAGAAAACTGGGAATGTATGTATTACATGAATGTATACATTAAGTCTCCAAAAATAAAGCCCAACTTGAAAGTGACTAGTCTTTTTAGGGTGAAACAATAAAAACAGATGTTTGATGGGACTTTGTATAATCAGTCTCTAATTTTAGTCACCAGTTCTCTGTTCCTCATAAGATTAAACACTTGATTCTACCTGAGTTCAGATGGAATAGTGTTTGGTAATATTTAACTGCCTGAGACTGTTTCTCTTGTCAATATCATTTGTAAAATAGCCTTTCCTGCCTGATTCCCTCCTCATTCTTAGAACTGTAATTGCCAACAAACATAGCTCTACTAGTAAGGGATTGTTAATGTATTAGTCCAATCATATTGTAACAACATCTACATTAGCTCTACAGCATTGATTGTATTTTTCCATTTTCTTTTGAGTTTAGCATTAGCATTAGATGCTCTCATGCTATGTAGCCAGAGGTGGGTTTCAGCAGGTTCTGACCAGTTCTGGAGAACCGGTAGCAGAAATTTTGAGTAGTTTCGAGAACCGGTAGTAAAAATTCTGACTGGCCGCTCCCCCATCTATTCTCTGCCTCCCAAGTCCCAGCTGATTGGGAGGAAATGGGGAATTTTCAGTAACCTTCCCCTGGATTGGGGAGTGAATGGAGATTTTATAGTATCCTTCCCCTGGAGTGGGGTGGGAATGGAGATTTTACAGTATCCTTCCCCTGCCACGCGCACCACGCCACGCCCACAGAACTGGTAGTAAAAAATTTTGAAACCCACCACTGTATGTAGCATATCGGGCAGCAAGAGATCTCCAGTATTTTCAGTTTTGGGTGAGTACTTCAGTATCTTCCCATGTGATATTTGAAGTCTTTAAGTCATCAATTGACATTCTTGGCCATGTATTTTGAGGGAGTCCTCTTGGTCATTTGGCATCAGGAGGGTGGGGATGGGGGGTTCAACTAATTGCCATTTGGGAATTTGATTGTTATCCATACAGAGTATATGATATGCAAGTGTCAAGCACTGGCGAAATCAATTCAGGCAGTTCAAAATATTGCAAGTTTAAGATCTCTACAAGAATTTACTAACTAATGGTCAAGGGCCTTTGTAGTACAGTGGTCTAAAGCACTCTGTTATTAAGACCAGCTGCCTGCAATTACTGCAGGTTCAAATCTCACCAGGCTCAAGGTTGACTCAGCCTTCCATCCTTTCTAAGGTAGGTAAATTGAGGACCCAGTTGTGGGGGCAATAAGCTGACTTTGTATAAATATACAAAAGGATGAAGGCTATTGCTTAGCACATTGTAAGCCACCCTGAGTCTCTGGAGAAGGGCGGCATATAAATCAAATAAAAAAAAAAAAGGAAATGAACAGGAAATAAGAAAGGCATTCAAGGTGGGCTGGACTTAGATCTCTTGCAGACATGCATGGGCTTGTGACTTATGATGCATTTGACCCCTCCCTCAGGCTCAGCTTGGTCATCTACAGCACGGGTGTCAAACTCGCAGCGTCACATTGCTGTCACGTGATGTTTTGTGACTTGGTGGGCGTGGCCTATGTGTGACACATCCAGCCCGTGGGCTGCCAGTTTGACATCCCTGTCCTAGAGCAAGTTGGAGTCTTCTGCCTGCAACAATGTTATGCAATTTGCAGGAGAAACTCTTTGTTACTTCTTTGTTTCAAAGCATTTCTTTGTTAATAATATGGTCAAAATAGTGAATCTTTAGGATTCAGCAAAGCATTTTTGTTGGAAGACATGGAGTGTCTTGTTAATACTTGCTGATACCTTCTAGGTCCCACTGGCTGTTGGGATCACTATAGAACTGAGCAAATGGAATTTAAATTTTAGTTATATAGATGATGACTAAATTTTATTCATCCTCTGGAAAACACCTGTTGCTTTTCCAATGTGGCACTTGATACCCATCTGCATATCCATTTCGTGTGATTACACTACCCAAATAAGCAAACCTTTCTACATTCTCAAGTTGCTGTGATCCAAATATGATTCCTCGTATCTGTGCAGTGGAGCTCACATACATGATCTTTGATTTCTCGGCACTTATCCTGAGGCCAATTCTGATTGCTTCTTCATCTAAGGCAGCTGTCACTTGTCATTTCAACTTGTCTTCCTCAAGTATGGCAATATCATCTATTAAGTTGCTGCAAGTATATATAGATTATATTTTTAAAAAATTTTTAGTAGATATAAAAAAAGGGCCATGTGTGCTTTGGGAAAAAAAAAGATGTGGCAACTTGAAGAAATGCATTAACATTAATGAAGTGACAATTGCAGCAGCATTTTTCAGCTCGGGCAGAAGCTGGAAAAAATGCAGGCTGTGCTAAATGAATAGCATTAGCATCCTCTAAGGACCTCATGACAGAGCCAGCTCCACAAGCCTCTGTCTTGAGTATGCACCCATAAGATTCCCCTCACTTTCAGTTTATGTAAAAAAAAGAAACTAAATGCTGTAATCAGTGAGATATTTTAGATCACTTTCCACAATTTGGAAGTTTTCAGATGTGTTGGCATGAAAATTCCATTTAACATTGTCAAGGAATTTTGGGAGATATATTGTAGTTCCAACACACATGGAGACTGCTAGGTTAGGAAAAGCTGCATTAAGTTTGGGGTATTTCCAAATCTCTCGGAGCCACATTTTCATTTGAAGTACTGTAGTCCATCAGATTTATACTGGGGCATCAGTCTGTATGAGCTTATTCTCGTGAAGAATTCTGTTCATCTTCTGTCAATACTTTGCAAAAGAACTGAACTGGGTTGGGTATGAACATGACCGATGAGGAAGATTGGAGGGAGGTTTACTCCCTACCTGCTGTAATTACAGTACATGATTTGTTTAGTAACTGGTAAAACAGGCTAATCGAGAGAGATTAGGGATCATTTCACATTCTTGAATAAGTTAGGTAAGGATGAGGAACTTTAAGCACCCACATATTGTATCTGGTCAGTAACATTCTGGGAAAATTATTGTACACAATTTAATATTGGTGTTGGTCATCAAATCCCTAAAAGATTTGAGATCTGACTGTCCAAGGGACAGCCACTCTCATAAATACAGGCATTAAGTTCTGGTGAGAGATATTTTGAAGATTCCCCACTGTTCGAAGCTTGTCATCCTGTGCATAGGAGAGTGGCTATACCTGTGTTGCTCACAAACTATGGAATATGCTTCCTTGGAAGTTGGGTTTGGCTGCAAATCTCTCAAGTTTTAAATAGCTGTAAAATTGTAGCTCTTTAATTAAACAATCAGTTGTTATATTGTATTTAGTACCGTACACTTATCAGCTCACAGTCAAACACTGAATGAACAATTGGATTTGAGCTGCAAAAATCCAGATGGCAGGTACATATGACTATATGGAGTTTTGCAACCCAGATATAACAGCTCTGATTTTAGTATCAGTATTATTTAGTTTTTACATTTTTATTTAAAAAAAAAAACTAAACACCTTTATGCTTCTTTGAGCAAAAAGCAGGGATATAAATAAATCTCAGTGATAGGCTTTGTGACAATATCTCTCTCATGAATGGTTTTGGGGGCAATTGAATGAAAGACAAAAATGAATTTCAAATGGTAACTTTATATGCTCACTTTTTGTAGGAAGCTGTTGGGTTCTGCTTGATTTTGGGTGTGATATTTGATTTATGTGTAGATTTATCATGGGTAGATAATTACAGGTCTTGTTTTTGGCTATCTAGTTTATTACATATGCATTAGTGCAAATTGTATTTGCCACACTATGCACATATTAATATATGGTCTGACTTTTGCTCTAGCAATCATGAAGATTCTAAGTGATGCTAGGATAACTTCTAACATGCTGCAATGTGAATTTTATACTTTCATTGGGTTGTATCCAGTTCAGACACAATGACCCTGGGGCAATCTGAATTTGGCTTCTATCAAAATCAGTACTGAATGATTCATTAGGTTTTTTTCATTAAATCTCAGAATAAATAGTATAAAAATCAAATAGGCGTATGTGTCAGAATAGTTGGTAGGATTGTGGATGTTTTGATAATTTCTAACAGTATATGTTTTGTAATGTGATTGTGAAAGCTAACAATGCTCACTAAATTATGTTAAAATTTTACATGTAGCGTTCTGGTTTTCATTTCTCAAATAGAAGAATAATATCAAGAAATCATTTTGGGGTGTTTTCTACAGTCTTACAGGGAAAGAATGGGTGTGTTCACATTTAATTTGTATTTTCAGATTTCTCATATGGGATGTATATTTTGCCATATTTATATAGAGATAGATTTGGAAGGGAGGGGGCTGGTGCCAGAATAATTCTCAATGATCTGTGAAATTACCTGAAAATCGTTAAAGGATGAAGATTGAACATTTGACTCAATTATTTGCAAAAATGTTTTTCAGTTCAGGTCTTGATGAGAACCTGACACTTTTAAGGAAAGTATTTGGGTTTTGGAATGAATGCAAGGTTGCAATTCATGTAGAGACCCTGTATGCTTCATACTCATTAAGGAGGTGTTCCAACATGTGAAAAGGAGTTCATTTATGAGAAGAGTATTAGAGCTACAATTAGTAACACATATGGTTGGGGCTTTTATACTCAGAACAGCTGTCTTCCCTGAGGAACTGTTTCATCAGTAGAGAGTTGCAATATTCACTTCCAATAATTGGACTGCTCTGTTTGTGATAAACATTTTAAGACTTTGTGCCAACAAAATAGGAGGCCCAATCTAAGCTACTGAAAAAGTGCAAATATTTATATTAGGAATAATAGTTCTATAATGCATTATCAAATTGTTTTATGAAGTTTTTTTTAATCCTCTGAAAAAAGAGGATTTAAAGAGAAGTTCCTTTCCCTAACCTAGTAGTTACCTGAAAAAAATTCCTGTTGAAAATCCATAGTAGCAATATATGAGGAAGAAAATGCAAACTGAAGATGGTTCACTAAAAGTAGAGCCAACGACCACAACAGAATCAAGAGCCAGTAAGTAGCTCTTCATAATTCCTCTCCAGACAGGAAATGATAGGAGAGTGTTCCATACAGTTGTTCCTGGTGAGGAGACCTCAAGTTGGACTGGAGCAGCCTCTGATGGGTTTGGAACTCTGGGAGACAAGGGAATTATTATCTTGTTCAAACCACAGTAAGTGACTTCATAAGAACCCTGGCTTTGTACACTTCCTTTTAAAATCAGTTTTGAAAATGGCTTGCTATCTGCCTTTCAACTATTAAGAACCTTTGGATCAATAAATCTGAAAACACCAGGTGGGCTTCCTTCAATCCTTAGCGAAAGAAGTTCCAAATACAAGTTTAAGGATTTAAATGTTTATGGTGTAAAAAACAAAAGATTAATTAGAGTTTTGAGTTTGAAAAGCTGCAAACAAACTAAGGGTCTAAATCAGAGATCTTCAAACTTGGCAGCTTTAAGACTTGTGGACAAGTCTTAAAGCTGCCAAGTTTGAAGACCTCTAGTCTAGATGGATTTGAAATAAGAATTTGCAATTAATTGTAAGAATCCTTCCTGTGTGAAACTGCTTTTGTTTTGAATCCTTAAAAATGGTATGATGGCTCTTTGAAGGTTGGACACTAGAGGGAACTAGAAGGAAGTTAAGATTTTAACTAAAAGAGAAGAACACTTAAATTTGATTTATACTGAATACGAAAAAGGAGCAAAATATTTTAACAGTAGACATATTAGATATTTTTGAACAAATGGACCCAGAAGTTAATTTTAAAGTATCTACCTGTATAAATACTGTGTTTAATATATGTTATGAAAGAGGAACACGTTTTACTGGACAAGACTGAGACTGATCTGAAAATGGATTTTAAAATGACAGGCAACAAGAATGATATGGAAAATGTGGCATATTTCACACACAGAAGAAACTGGCAAAGTCTTCATAATTAAAAAGTATATACACACATAACAAACCAAAAGAATGACCTGGATGATTTTCCTATTTGGATTTATAAAGAAGTTTGTTAAACAAAGCTTTAACAAGTATTTTGAGGAAAAATGAAATCAAGATTTAGGACATTATTTGAAGAGGCTAAAGATCAAACTTGTTAAAAGTAAAAGGAAAGAAAGAATATAAATGTGATTTGCTGTATTTGATTAAGGTTAAAATAGATATGTTGTTAGGTAAAGGTATCATGCAGAGGTTCAAAACCCATTTCCTTTGTTGTACTGAAGTACAAGTCACAGAATAATAATCTTAAATTGTAGGAAGATAAATTTCAATTTAATATAAGAATAATACTAACAGCAATTTGACAGTTAACTAATCACTAAAGAAGATAGAGGGTTCCCCTTCACTGAGCATATTTGAAAAGAGACTGGACAGCCACCTATCAAGAACCATTTTCATTTGGATATATCAGCAGGAGATTGCATAGTTTGAATGGGCCCTTCCAATAATGCTGTGATTCTAGGCTGAGCTGAGAGATGGATTCAATAAAATACCACCCTTTGATGGCAGATCATCTCTAGGAAGGTAATTAGCGCTTTAAAATGCTTATCATGCCCAATCTGGTGTCATAGCCATTTGTCTTTCTTTAATCTGTCTAACTCAAAAACTGCAGGCTTTGACTGGGCGATTCAACTTCATGAATAGTAAAAAAACCTTTAAACCCACTGGGCTGTTCTTGAGAGAGACACTTAAAGGGATCTGAGCCTAAGGATTTGTTTTCAGATATTCTCAAAGTGTAACTAGCATTCGCACATACTTTTCTTTAGAGCAAATTTAGAATGAAGACCAAATAACAACTGTTTATTTTAAAGTATAAAACGGCAGTATTTCTCTTGAATCTAAGTGATTTTCATCTCTCTCCTAAGAGGTTTTATCTTTATTGTAAATTTATAATATATTTTGTTATACATTATGTCAGTAGAAAAGAATGAATCCAATTCCACTATCCCAAAGGTGCTTTTTCCAAAAGGCAACTGGACTTTGCTGGTTTTTTTCTTTGAAAACATTTCACTTCTCATCCAATAACTTCTTGAATTCTGAATTGAAGAAGCTTCTTGGATGAGAAGTGAAATGTTTCCAAAGAATCCCCCCCCCCCAAAAAAAACCAAAAACCTCCAATTGCCTTTTGGAGAAAGCAACTTTGGGACAACCATGACCTGGATGATTGAGAATCTCCATAGATATAATTCCACCATCATATTATTGACTTAGATACAAGCATCTTTTTAACACCTTTCATCCAAGCAAATAAAATTATTCTAATTGTAAAGTACATTTTTTTTAAAAAAAACTTTTAATTTGTTCAAATTAATTTCTAATTTGTTCATTAGAAAATAACTTTGAGATTTAGGATCTTGCAAGATGACTGTTTTGTTGCAGGAGGAAAGTTCATTTGTTATTCATTATACAATATTTGATTTAATCTGACTGTGCAAGATTCAAATATTTCTACTCCAAAGTATTGTAGAAAAGAACTACATTCACAGGTTAAAGTTCACAATATTTTCCACAATAAAAAAAATAGGACTGATGTCATTTAATGCTCTCATTTGTAATTGAATTGCTATAGAATATACTGCAAAGATTATGGTCATTAGATGGCAGCATTTTTAGCACTTTTAAAGGAGGATTTTTAAATTTTTTCAGACATTTATTTCTAAAAAAGCTATTATCACAATAGGAAGGTCAGCATGCAGCCATTTAAAAATGTGAAAATAACAAAAATGAACATAAAAATCATTATCCCTTTTCAAAAGCACTGCACTATCATTTTGTGAATTGTTTTCTTTATAAGAGTGTTTTCTTTTCCCAGAATTTTATTTTTTATTAAAAAAAAACTGCAGTGTTGAAATACGGCTATTTCTTCCTATAGCCAGTTACAATATCACCCCCATACATTACATAAGAGGTTAATATGTTTGAAGTGTTTACAGGATTTAAGTTTTTTAAAAAACAAAACCACGAATTCTCCAGTTGCCTTGCACTTCCTGATACTGTATCTATCATGGTGCTAGCAAGCAATGTACCTCTCATTTGCATCTTACATATATGACAAAATTCCTCTTACTGCTTCATGTATGCTGCAATTTAGTTTATTCTGTAAATTTGGTTTGCCATGTGGACTGAGATGGTGTATCAGATTAATTCCTCTTCTTTTAAAGTATTAAAATCTATTGCAAAAATCTGAAACCTGTTTTTGTCAAGCAGAAAAATGTGATGTATAGTTGATTTCTGTTTCAAAATTCGGCCCAAGTATCATTTTATAAATAAGGGATTTATGTAACATGTTAAAACTTATTTATTCTACTTCTGGTTTAGCATGTTTGGTGAACCTAGTTACTGAGACAACAAAACATGAAAAATATTCCGGAGAAATCGGAAGCATCACGGCGAGACTGGCTGGAAATTAGCAGGCTCCAATGAGCCCGGCGAAAATCCAACCAGACAAACCGCTGTTGGGAGGTCTTTGGACCAGAACCGTCTTGTAGGGACGGTGAAGAAGGAGAGGCTCCTCGGACGACTAAGAGGAACAGGCAAGTTCCTCAGAAGGTCGGAGGCAGCTCTTTGATCTGGTGGCGGCCATTAAATACGACTGCTTTGAAGCTGGGGCAACCAGAATAAGAGTTTGTGTAGGAGCGGTGTTTGGACGGAGTACTGGTACTGGGTGAGTGATTGGCCAACTCACACATAAAAAAGGAAATTTCTTTAAAAAAATATTTTTTTAAAAAAAGATCCCAGCAAGGAAATAAGCGGCTAATTGGCACTTGGGAATTTTAATGGAGGGAAAAGAACAAAGAGGAAGTATTATCAAAGTATTAAAGCCCAGAAAAGATAATTTTATATTTGGATTTAAAATTGGACTTGGAGAAATTAAATCCAATATAAGAAAAGGAAACCCGAGGGAAAGTATTTTTTAATTTTTGAAAGAATCTTGACAGTTCTGAAGTATGAAGAAAGAACAAAGAGGAGGTTAACATATTAAAGCCCAAGAAAGGAAACTTTACAACTGGATTTAAAACTGAATTTGGAGAAATTAAAAACAATAAAAGGAAAAGCAATTTGAGAGAAAGTATTTTCTATGTGGATTTAAAATACTTTTGTAAACTGGATACTTTGTTGTTCTGAGAAGTGTGGATTGGAGAGAGACATCTGCTGGTGGAAAGAAAGCACAACCACGATTGACCTGAAAATTCAAGGAAATTACAACAGTGACCTTGATCACTCCAGGAGCTGTGAGAAATTTTAAGGAGTATTTGTTTTGTTTTAAGATGCTTGGTCTCGACTTCTAAAGGAGGTGGATAATAATAATAAAGCTTTTAAGTTGGAGTGGATTGGACAAACATTTGTACTGAATATTATCTAGAAATAAAAAAGAGATTATATGGACTAAAATTTTAATTAAATATAAGTGGAAATACTAATAATCTTTTAAACTAATAATATAGAGTCTTGGATGTATGAGGAATTAATTGAGATGCTTAAAAACGTGTGTGACTCAATAAAGGGCAATAAAAAGTCAGAAACTATTAGAGCACACAAAACAGGAAAAAGAATATAAATGAGAAACAAGAAAATGATATTGAAATAAAAAGAATTGAAGGCAAAATGTTAGATGATTACACTGGGATTTACAGTGGCAAAAAAAGAATGGACGGAATATTTTCCAAGAAAAAAGCAATCTAAGGGAAGAGAAGGAAATGGGAAAAGATTAGATAACAGCAGGGGGCGAATTATGTGAGTGAAGTTTGAGAAAGGATTCAGGAGAAAAGATATAATAAATATATAAAAGAAGAAGATAAGAAAAGGGGATGAAAGGAGAAAATCATTAAGAAGTGGAATTTTGGTGAGACCAGGAGAAAATGGCTAAAAGGGGAAGAACGGTGGAAAGGAGGAAGGGAATTAAGATATATATTAGTAGATCTAAGGGAACTGTATTAATAATAGTAATTGTGAATGTAAAAAGTAAATATGATGAAGTTTATTGTGTATTGTAAAATGGAATAGCAGATGAAATATGAAGTGGTACCCTGTTTCCCCTAAAATAAGACATCCCCTGAAAATAAGCCCAATTGGGCTTTTGAGTGCATGCACTAAAATAAGCCCTCCCTGAAAATAAGCCCTCCCCGAAAATATTTGACCGCATGCGCAGCCGGTCCCCGTCATTTCCTCTGGTTTCCTCCATGTGCCCCAAAATAATACCTCCCTGAAAATAAGGTCAAGCGCTTATTTTGGGGTTCAAAAAAAATATGACAGGGTCTTATTTTTGGGGAAACACGGTAATTAGGTTTAATTATGAAAATAATTGAAATTAAGATACAAAATTGAAATGTAAAAAAAAGTGTGATGGGGATTTTGAAATATTTTGTAAATGAGGAAATAAAATAATTAATTGATGCTATAATAGAGTCAGGAATTAAGGGCGGAGAGTGATATTGCTTATTATGTATTAAGAAGAGATAAGATGTGGAAGATCAATTAAGTTAAAGGGTTTCAATGTAAGAATTGAATAAGATGAAGTTTATTGTTTATAACCAAAAAATATGATGGGGATTATAAGAAATATATTTTATAAAATGGAAAAATAAGATAATTGAAGCAATGCTAAGAAATTAGGATTTGAAGGGCGGATGGTGATACTGTTTATATATTAAGTATTAAGAAGAGATTAAGATAAAATAATAGAGAAAAAAGAATATTATGGCAGAAAACAAAATATGTAAATTGTATCTGGAAAAAACAAAAAAGTTTGGAATAGATTATAAAAATCAATATATAATTATGTTGTAAGTTGTAAAAGATGTGACCCAGTCAATACTCTGTTCATAAAATATGTACGTAAAAGAAAAATTTAATAAAACTTGTCTAAAAAAACCATGAAAAATATTCCTTGAGGATGCTCTATGTATTAATTTATCTGTAGCAATATTTCAGATAACAGACATGACAAAAATGTTGCTACTGTAGCATTAGGGATTCAACAAAGCCCTTTTTCATTTTTGCAGATCTCCCAGCAAGTATCTTCCCATTCGTAGAATACCGGTGCCACCATGTGGTAGATATTTAACATGGAAATGTCACCAGGCTCTATGCAGCAAGAAGAAACATTTCATTCTGTCAAATTGTTTCCCAAGGAAACAATGTACTCAAGGGAACAGACTTGGTTAATAGGAGGAGACATTTTTTTGGAAGAGAGCAATGACAGCTGAATTATCCAGCAGAACACAGAAAGTCATCTTTTGAGATCTCTAGCCCCAAATTTTCTTCACTGAATTAGGCTTGCTCTCCAGCTAGCTGATAAAATGACATGCAAGTGTAAAATTAGACACAATACTAGTCTCTTATAGTCATTCACCTATGGAAGCTGTGCACTCCTACTCTGTACATATTTGCTACCTACAGCATTTAGAAATTATGAATGTAGTCTGAAGAATGGGTTATGCAACAAAGCTACTTCTGCAGTGAAACTGAAGTCACTGAAGTTTTGTCAATGTTGTGTACTACTGATCTTTATTTCTGAATGTCCAAACTTTTACACAGATATCCAGAGATGAAAAACGTATACATGTACAATTCACAAACATGAATTGATGTATGGTTGGAGTGGGAACATTATGGGCAGTAGGACAGGAAAAATAAATATGTTTGCTTATACAGCCAGATACTAACAACCTTCAGGCACTGAGATAAAAGTTCATGGCACCTGGAGTAACAATGGATAACTGAGCACCATACTGATTAAACCTTACTGAACACTTCCAAATGAACTCCAGAGGTTTCATGTATTTTTAAAAATAGTGATGGAAACAACTGACCCATGTGGCACCAGCCAGTAGTCTGTTTTTCTCCATCACTAATAAGAAAGCAGTAATATATTAACTTTCCATAAATAAATACTTGTAACAGAATGACTAACCTGTCTATTCCATAATAATGCAACCTTACTTGCATTACATTTCAGATTGCTCTTACATATGCTTTTTTTAAAATACTAAGACATGCACTTAAAAATTCTACAAATTCCAGAATTCAGTGCAATACATAACGTATAACAACAAAATTCAAGTGATTTCCTGGAACTTTAAGAATACTGGGGAGAAGACTGAATCCTGAGAAATTTAAATCAAAGAAAAAACAAACCTCACCTAACAATGCTTTCTTTTAAATTGATACAGGGAAACCAAAATCACTGTAGCATTTTAACAGCATTCATGTCATACTTAGCTTGGTTAAGGTTAAGCTACAAACATGCCCTTTCCCTGGGAGTTGTCCATCCTATGAAGGGCATGTAGCTAATAAGCTGACCATCTTTCACACAGCTTATTTTTATTTATTGAAATTCAGAGGCAGCCCAAGTCCAAACAACCCTGGATATTTTACAATTAAAATTAAAAGGAATCATAAAACTGAACAGAAAAGCAGGCATATTGCCAAAAAGTACAATATAACAAAAGGCAACTGATTGGTTCAATATCCACCCTACTCCCAAGCCTGGGAGAACATTCTAAACTTGACATCTAAATGAGCGGTTTGGTACATTATAGAAACCAGAGAACAAAACATGGCCTAGTTCTCTATTTTCTCCTAGACAGATGAAAAATAAAGGGCCCACATTCAGATAGCATTCTTAACTAGACTAAATGATCCTGCGTGATTGACTGACCATATTATCCCAAGCGACATCAGTAATGAGTTGTGTTACAGTAGCTTTAGAAAAAAGATTAATAATGGAGGTTCTATACAGAAAATGTAAAATTACACCTATTAGAATGAGCCCTTTTTCATTAGCTATTGGTAATTCCAATACATATAATATATAAATTAAAATGCATGATTTCAATTCAATTTAAAAATTCAGTTTCCATTTTCCATTATTACTTCCTGCACTTTGACTATTTTTGTAATTAAGATGACCTGTACCTAACGACTGGCTTTTAATTAACAATGATCATGAAGTGAAAATTCAGATATTTGTAAACATTAGATATCAGTAAACATCAAAATCACAAATGTTTACTCTTTTATCCAGAACAGAGTAGAAAGCCATACATCACAATATGGTACGCTTCCTTCTCTCGCAATAAATCAGAAGCCTTATTCCCTGTTGTATTACACTCTTATTTTACAGAGGACAAAATTCAGGATTATCTTTCCTTTTTCACTAAGGAAACTGAATTGCCAATTTGCATGGAATTGTGTGTTTCAAAGTATATGCACATACCAGTAATTGCACATTATTAAATATCAGTCCAAATTTGGTCAGGTTCAAATGGGTTGCAACTCAACAAGCAATATAAGCACTTCCATTGATGCATTTGAAAAGGGCATTTCATTTGTGCCAGTTTGAAGTCTACATATTGAGGCCATGTTTCAAGCCTACAAATTGAGAAACTTGGAAAGTTATTTAGAATGTGGTGTAATCAGGTGCCTAGAAGCCACTTTTGGTCACCTATGAGCATTTCATTCATGAGAAACGCGGTCCAAGGCCACATAAAAACTCTTTTTATCATCCAAGCAGTGCCAGCCAATAGGGCCAATTTCACAGTCTGCACAGATCAGGAACTTTACATTTCCAACATCCTTGGTGAAACCAACATTTTCAAAAGAAAACATGTCCTCGACTAGCCAGTGGTCCTGCAAAACATCCCCTTCTAGGTCACCGTTTGTCACCAAAGCGGTCTTCTTCTTCATAGCAGGAAGAAACAGCTGTCAAACAACAAAAGACATTTGTTATTACTGAGCCAATGTAGGGAATTGGTGAGGATATTGGAGATGGATGGGTAGCCTTGGTTCAAGTTTCTACTTAATCACATTTACAGTGTGTCTTTGGGCCAAACTAACCCACGCTACTGCATTACTGAGAGTGAGAAATGAGGAGACCCCAAAGCCAGCTACTTTGGGATACAATTATGAAAGCAGCCATATAACTGGTATAATGGGGAGGGGAGCTCCAGGACGGCATCAAATACAAAGCTGGCAAGCAAAGATATTCAAGTTGCTGCTAGATTCTAGGTCCTTGATTTAATTTCAGGTATATTTCATTTCCATGACTCAGCCATAGACTGGAAGGCCTAGGAGGAAAGGGATCCCTTTCCATTAGGGACCTAATCAAAACAATTTTTCATCCTCAGAAAGGTTAGCTTTGCTTATATCCACCTGTCCATCAAGGAATTGGCACCTCCGATTTCATCCGGGGCGGAAAGTTACACGGGGGAGGAGAGCCCTTTGGCTAGCTACTACCACGGACTACAGCACAGCGGCGGGCCGAATACGCCCTACCTCTCTGCGTGTGAAGGTTGCAGCTCCGGGCAAAAGGACGCGGGAGCCGCAGCGCTGGCAAAGCACGGTTTTACGGTTCCGCCCACTCGCGCACACAAGCTCCTCCGGTCCCAGCGCAGCCGCTTCCATCGCCGAACTGGGCGCCGCCATAGTTACGCAAGCGCAATAGAGCAAGGGAGGAGAGTCTTCACGGCGGCGTTTCTCGACTTCAGCAACTTTAAACTGGGGACTTCAACTCTCCACCCGACTAGGGAATTCTGGGAGTTGAAGTCCACAAGCTTAACGAAGCTGAAGTCAGGAAATCCTGCTCTACCGGATAGGCGGGACCGGGTTACCTCCCACCCACCACATTTGTGTAAGTGGGTGTGGCTACTGAAACCAGGAGGGGGGGAGGAGCGGGGACTGAGCTTTACAGGTGCCTCTGCTGTGCTTGCCGCTGGAGTCCTACCTCAGATTTCAAGTAAACCATCAAGGATCACAACGTAGCAATCTAGTAATAACATAACAGTGTTGGAAGGGACCTTGGAGGTAATCTAGTCCAACATCGGACGCCGGAAGAAATTAAAAAGTAAAACTAGGTACTAGTGATACCGGCCAGTTTGATTCAATTCCGACAATTGCAGGGCTTCGACTTGAGGTCCCTACTTTACATGTGGCTACAGCTATACGTAGGTTTTAGTACCTATTAGGTGACTTGGGCAGCTCATAGACATAGTAAAAAGCGGTCGGTTATTTATTAGAAGTTCACTTTAGCATAGACGCCAATTTCCCATAATTTCCTATGAAAATGCCACCTTCGCTTCAGGAGCAAGCTGCAAATATTGATCCTGAAGTCCGGGTTATCGTAGAAAACGGTTCATTATGCCAATTCAATACGGTTTTACATACTGTAGATGCTAAACATCTTCAAAAAACAAGTGGTTTTAATTCTTAGTATTTTTATCAATGTGTGAATGAACTCATTGCATGACTATTATGGTGTAACCTCCTCTTTTGCTCTTTCAATGCTATCACGGAGAGTATTGTATCATATGTTGTCATATGTCTCATAAAAGTCTCCAAAATTTTATTGTAATTACCAAAAGCAAATTAACAAACTATGCACCCAATTTGAGAGCTCCTATAATATAAACATGAAATTATGCAGATAACTAATAAAATCCAGGAATTCTATAGATGTAGCTTAGTAGCGGTCTTAATCTTTTCATGATGCTTAGTCCGAAAACTATTATGAAATTACTTATTTTCTAGTTGTAAAAAGTGTACTTCAATATTAACATTGTTGACTTTTAAGTAATAGCCATAGCAATATTAGTTTACAGTTAATTTTCACAATAAAATCCCTTCTATATTAATGACGGTGATGAAGGTTTCAGTTATCTTTTTTAAAAAATGGAAATATGATTTAAAGAATGGTATTGTCTCTTAACGAAATTCAAAACCCAGAGGCCAGGAAAATTTAAAATCCCTATTATATAATCATAGCTGTATTTGGAAATCTAGGTAAGCCTTCAAAGAGTTATAAATGATACGCTCTTGGGCAACATTACATTTGGCCTTTTTTAAATCAGTGACATCTAGAAACTAACACAGTATTTAGTAAATAGTGCAAGTATAACCAACCTATATGGATATATCAAATATTTGAACCAGCCATCCTTTTATTAAAAAATACATATGAAAGGAATCAAACACTAGTGTGATAGGTCAGGGTTTTTAAATCAATGTTATTTGAAAGTGCATAATTAGTCTATTGTATCCTCATCCCCAAAGCAAGGAGTCACCCACACCCAAGAAAATAAATACATTCATCCCTTGATTTCTGATTGGATAACACACACACAAAGCCTCAGTAGTTTCATGGGAGAAAATGCCAAGGTCACACTGAAAGCCACAGCACACAATTGAGGGATGGAGGAGCATTATCCACAGGGTTATGTTTCCACCAGCAAAGTGACTTGTCTTCACATATCTAATACAAGCTGCATTATATATCAGAGGCATATTAAGGAGATAGGGAGCTGGGAATCTTAGGTGCCACCACAGAGGAATGGCTTGAGCAAGTCAACAGTTCCAGCTCACTTTGGAGATGATTATTCAGAAATCCTTAGTGGATATGAAGGAGGTTAGCTTTTCTGGCTGAAAGCATAAGAAATACAGAATAACAAAATTGAAATGCAAAAAATGTGTACTGACATTCATTCTGGACATATACACTGCAATCCCTTTATAGGTATCACATTTCAACCTTATTTGCAGTGCAACTTGAAGGTGACCACTGTAACTTTGGGAATCTCTTATGATTTGAAGTAATAACTCGTAGTGCGTGGGCACATCCGGTCCCTAAAAAGTACCTTGGATAGAGGTTTTCTTCAAAAGCATATTTATAAATAACTGCTGCACTCAAGATGCCACAGACGTCTTTCATTGTTCTGCTACTGGCCAGTGTTTGTAGGTTAGAAGGCAAATGTAAACATAAACCTGGTTGTTGCTTAAGCACTAGCACATAATTTTTTTCTCTAGTGCATATTGATTCTAGTCTCTGGTATTTTTAAAAAATATTTAAAGATCTAGTGCTGCCTGCTTGCTTGCCTGTTGTTCTTCCCAATAGACATGACTGCATCTCCCAGCAGGTAATTTTCCTCTATGTCTGCCCCTTGCCCCACCTTATGTATTGCATATGTCAAGTTCATATACCGACATACATAATCTTTCATTTTCATAAATCAATTGCTTTCCAGAAGAACATGGACAATCTGGTGCAGAATCTGAAAAAATATCCAAAAAAAGTTTGGTCTGCTCATATGATGTTCATCAGCATATTTGGTATATGAAAATATTCAGGAACAAATTGAACTTTGGATGTGGTCAAAGCTCAATGACTATATGCTGATGATTAGAAACAATTCAGATTTTAGATATTCAGCAGGCAAACATTCTTGCAGCTCTGATGATTCATTTTTTACAGAGTTAGTCTACACAAGCATGCAGTTCATCCATTGTCAAGTCAAAGTGCGTTGGGTTTGGGTTTTTCTTCAAACCAGAATCAGTAGATTTGTTGATAATTTGCAGCATAGTCCAGATATTAAAAGTGACTTAATTCACAGCTACAGGATCAATAATTCCAAGTCAGACAATGCTTTTTCTGGTAATTGTTCCATGGAAGTGCTCTTTCCCAAGCCTTTCCTAAAGTCACTTCTCCCGTAGCACACAAACACCAGCATCACAACGTTGGGTTCCTAGTGATGTCACCACTTCCCAGTTGTCAATGATAGGATCATAGCATTCAATACTGCTCAGGAGTGAGTTTCCATCATACCTGTATACAATAGAGATTTACAGATGAAACTTTGCTGAGGTCCAGATACTTGGAGTCAAACTATCAGAATACCTTTGTCAAGAGGAAAATAAAGCTCTTCTAAGAGCTTTTTAAAGGTATTCAGAAATTAGCATAAGGCAAAGCTTGCTATACAGGTAGTCCTCAACTTACAACAGTTCCTTTAGTGACCATTCAAAGTTACAACATCACTGAAAAAAGTGACTTATGACCGTTTTTCATATTTACAACTGTTACAGCATCCCCAGGGTCACGTAATCAAAATTCGGATGCTTGGCGACTGGTTCATATTTATGACAGTTGCAAGGTCACGTGACCCCCTTTTGCGACCTTCTGACAAATAAAGTCAATGGGGAAGTCAGATTCACTTAACAACCGTATTACTAACTTAACAACTGCAGTGATTCACTTAACTGTGGCAAGAAAGGTCGTAAAATGAGGCAAAACTCACTTAACAAATGTTTCAGATAGCAACATAAATTTTGGGCTAAAATTTAAAATCGTGATCATAAGTCGAGGTCTCTTATCTACTTTTACTCATACTATTACTATACAATAGACCAATTTTCATTTTTATAAGAAATTTAGGATAAGGACAAGTGCATTTAAAAAAAAATTAAAAAAATTAAAAAAATTTTTTTTTAAAAAACAAACTATTAAACATATAAAAGCAAAATACTACACCATGTGTACACAAAACACATATATATCAATATAAACAACACTACATAAAAAGAAAAAATGACTTTAGCCACATATCCGTTATCTTATTGACAGTGCATTTTTTTTTAAAGCAAGTATAATGGTAAATGGAGACTTTACTAAATTATTTGAAATAAAAAAAGGAGTACGGCAGGGATGTCCACTCTCACCCTTACTTTTTATCTTGACATTGGAAAATCTATTGATAAAAATCAGAGTAAACAAAAAGATAAAAGGATTAAAAGTAAAACGAGAGGAATATAATGCCCAAGCATTTGCGGATGACCTTGTATTCTTCATAGAAGAACCATTAAAAACAGGACCAATATTGATAAAAGAAATAGAGGAATTTGGGAAGGTAGCTGGTTTAAAAATTAATAAATATAAGACCAAAATGTTAACGAAAAATATAACAGGAAAACAAATAGAGGAATTAATTAAAGAATTAGGATTACAGATAGTAAAAAAGGTGAAATGTTTAGGTATATGTTTGATAGCCAGATGTGCAACCATAAAGGAGAATAATAATGTAATTTTAGTTCAACAAATAAAAGAGGATTTAGAAAAATGGGGGAAACTGAAATTATCATTATTAGGGAGAATAGCAGTGATAAAAATGAACGTTCTGCCGAGGCTGCTTTATTTATCTCAGACAATTCCAGTAAAATTGGACAATTTTTTTTGTAAATCTGAATAAAATAACCACAAAATTTGTATGGGAAGGAAAAAAGGCAACAATTAAATTAAGTATATTGCAGGACGACAGAGCCAGAGGTGGATTTGGATTACCAGCATGGGAAACATATTATAAAGCAACGAGTTTGACATGGATTAGGGAATGGGTGAATTTGAAAAATCAAAGATTGCTAACCTTGGAGGGACACGATTTGATGATGGGGTGGCACGCCTTCTTATGGAACACCAGGAACAAAACACATAGGTATTTTTGCAATCATATATCAAGAGATTCATTAATTCATACATGGCAAGAAATTAAAAGTAAACACTATATGAAAGTTCCTGGATGGCTATCCACAATGGAGGCGATGATACACCCCAATACCCTGGCAATTCAAAAAATGGTAAGATATTATGAAATATTAGATCCCCAGGGAATGCTAAAAACACAAGAGGAACTAGGAGAGCAAGGAATACAGATAGACTGGTGGCCCTACTTACAGATAAAAACAAGATATAAAAATTGAACTAAAACCAATCAATTGGATAAACTTTTAGAAGCCACAGAGGAAAAATTGATTTAAAAAATTTATAAATATTTATTGGAATTTGATTTAGCAGAAGAATTAGTAAATGGACAAATGATAGCATGGGCAAGAAACATAGGACATAACATAGAATTGGAGGACTGGGAAAGAGTGTGGGAAAATAATTATATTATAACAAAATCAGTGGTTTATAAAGAGAACCAGTATAAAATGTGGTATAGATGGTATCTGGCCCCTTCGAGATTAGCAAAAATGTATTCAAATTTAAGTCCAACTTGCTGGAAATGCAAACAGGCATAGGGCACTTTTTTCCATGTCTGGTGGCTTTGCCCAAAAATTAGGAAATATTGGGAAAAAATAAGGATTTGGCTAATAGAAATAACATCGGAAAAAATAGAACTCAAACCAGAAATTTTTCTACTAGGGACGATTAAAGAAAATTATAAGAAATAAATAAAGTATTTAATACTATATATAGTCACTGCAGCCAGATTGGCGCTAGCTCAATTTTGGAAAACTGATCTACTGCCAACAGACCAACTGATAATTCAAAAAATCTATAATTGTGTGGAAATGGATAAATTAACATTCGAATTGAAAGATAAGGCAGACTCAAAATATTATATAGCATGGAATAGATGGTATGATTGGATAACTCAGAGAAATGAGGGCAAATGTAAAATTCTGAATGAAGACAAGTGCATTTTATTAATATATAATCTGGCAATGGACCCAGAATGCACTGACATCTTATATACTTCAGTAAACTGTTGGTTCTGTCGACATGATATAGACATAAAATAGTCTTATTTTTTAATATCTTTGGTTTCAAACCTACATCAGAATTCCCCCAAAGTGGTCCCCTCCAAGGGTTTCACTTCAGGTGAAACCCTGTGATCTAAGTAACTTGGAGCAAGACATACACAAACAAAGACACAAAGCAGTTCAGCAGTGTGATTGGCCTGTGATGTATACCATATTTCAAAGGCACAGTAACCATCAAAGCAGAAATAACTTTAAATATTTGAATAGGATGACAGATGTATGCACACAGAATCTAATTATACCAAAATAAATGGTATCTGGAGAGGTATAGAATATGTAGCCTATAATTCCATAAAACAAAGCAAGTGTCAGGGGTACCTAGAACATTTAAGGATCATAAATGTTAGTTCCATAGGCACCATCTGCTTACCCAGCTATGGCATAAAGCCTTCCACGGAGCACTGTTGCCCCCACGTAACAGCGGGGTGTTGTCATGCTTGTTACTGTTGTCCAAGAGTCTGTACGAATGTTATAAGCTTCCACAGAGGAGAGATGAGACGTTCCATCAAACCCTCCAACCACATAGATGTGGTCGTTCAGCAAGGCTACTCCAGCTCCTGCAAAGAGAAGTAATGAAATATGATAGCAAAGTAGATGAACGTCTTCTGTTAGACATGAGGGCATTATAGGAGACTGCATAGTCTGCTTTCCGTAAGACATGCTAACTTCTATCGTTGTGCATAAAAGTCATTAGCCCAACCCACCTCACAGGATTGTTGTTGTGGAAAAAATAGGAGTTTTGTTTGCTGCCCTGAGCTATATAATAAAAAGCAAAATAAAAATCTAATAATAACAACTGCATATGCCTTTATTTTTAACAACTGTTTCTTTATTATTCATAATTACTACCGAAAGCTTAAATTAATAGTAAATTAATTTGTGATGTTATATTGTTTCAGGGTATCAAGGAAGTTCACTTTTAAAATGTCTATTAAACATAATACAGTGAGAAACAATAATTGGTTTATGATGTAAAGATTGCTCTAATATGATGATTTAGAAGAGATTTTGGACAGATCCAGATTAGAAGAGATGATCAGCTTGGGGAATTCTACCTCCATAGTTGAATGTATTTTTTTAATATTTTCAGGAAGGCTGCTTGAGGAAAATATTTTTGCTTAACAGATACTGTCAACTAAATGTGTCTGACAGGATTTCAGTAAAGTACTGTATACATTTTACAGAAAGATGTAGATTTTTATTTTATCTCTTTCTCTTATTTAGATTTATTCTATCTAGAAAGCATTGAGTTTTTATTCCATAATTCCCTAACCCAATCAGAAACCTCACCTGAGCGTTTAGTAGCCATTGGAGTCACATTTGTCCAATGGCCTGTATGGGGATCATATCGCTCCACAGAATTTAAGATGTTTAGACCATCATACCCACCTAAATGCATACACAAGAAAAAGTAAAATAAATATTTCTGTTTTATATTCAAACTCAGAATGAAAAAAACCCATAAAAAGCAAAAAAAATAAAAACAAAAAACCCCATAGTGGGGAAAAAAAAAGGAAACAGATTTGTAACCATATTGATTAGAGGTCCTAATTTACCCACCTATAGTATTTGGATGCTGCAAAAAGAAATTCTACAAATATCAGCCCTAAACACAAAAGGGCCTTCACTCTGGTACGATATCATGCTGTCCTTGAAGGTTGATATAGGAAGATTCCTTGCCTGGAGAGACAATGCCTCTTGACGCTGGAGGCACAGAACTGCAGAGCATATGTCTCCCCAGTGCTTGTACTACAAAGGCTATTTGCAATAGCCTCATCTTACTACTATTAAATAAATATCCAAGGCACACAAGACAATTTTATACCATCCTGTTGTTTTTAGATACCAACCCTGTTACAACATACGTTTTTGGTTCTGTGCGGCAGCATTCAAAATTCCTTGGATGATTACCTCACTATAAACTAGATTTAACAAACACAAAAAATAACAAAATATTTTGTAATTTGATAATAGTTTTCCACCTATTAACCTTTTATGCTCCTATACCCATTTAATGTTCCTATTCCTTATTTTACAGTCTTGCTCTTTATATATACTTTTAGTTTTTAATTACATATCTTTTATATCTTATAGCTAACAATCATACCTCCCTTCTTTATACTAGTCTATGACCATAATAAAAATTTGATTTGATTTACAAATGCCAGGCTTGGACAAACACTGTATAGTGAATAGTGTTATATTTTGTTACATAACTATTCTAATTGCCTGGATGTTCTGACAGCTATAGTGCCAATTTACAGTATTCTAGGCATACTTGTGGAAGAAAGGTTACTCTAGGCTTCTTTAATGGTTTTCTTCATACATAAGGTATCAGAATATATTAGATTTAATGTTCCAAGAAAGATGATGGAGATTCATTTTAATTTCATAAAACCCAATTCAAATAAACTTTAATTTGTTACAAAAAAAATCTTAGAAACATCTCTTTTTCTAGCTGAAATTATGTTACAATGCTGATAAATTTTTAACTATCCAATAGTTTAGAACAGTTTTTTCTTATACAGTGCCTTAGTACTCAACTGCTTTGAAACTCATAACATTTGGTAGTCAAATGATGTGAAAATGTTGATGTGAAAATTTTTGCCTTGGTACTTTTGTCCTGGAACCAATTAACAACAAGTATCGAAGTACCACTGTATCTCTTAAATGCACAAATATTAAAGAACTGATGCAATCTGACCATTCCTATCTTGCAGTACTCCATTTACAGTTACAATTTTGAGATACAGAAAACTTGTACTAAGGGCTTTCTAGGTAAAAATATTTTCATACTTGATACATTACATACAACAGAAAATCTGTGGATGTTGGAATATGTTTGATTAACATTTTTAATACTAGGACATCCAAATGGGAAGAGGGTTTACATACCAAGGCAATAGATAATATTATTGGCCACAACCAGTCCTGCACCTTCACGAGCTGTCTGCATATCTCCTAACATACTCCACTGATCAATATTTGGATCATATCTTTCCATACTGGTGTGGCGTCTGCTGCCATCAAAGCCTCCAGAAACATAGATCATATCTATAACATAACAAATTGGAGTCAGTTATTTCAAGAGAAAGGTTTTTCTTTATCACAATTTTTCTAAAAAAGTCTTATTAAATTATGTGTATTACTGTTTTACTTTATTTCTAAAGCACCCCACAGTGTATCAAATGAAATATAGAAATGTATAAATAAATACAAGTACAAATGATAAAAGCAAGGGTGAACTACCAAAGGAGTAAATATTATATCAAGAATCTGCATTTTCCATTGGTTTAGAAATCAAGCTAAGAAATTTAGAAATTTCCCTGCCATGTTGAGGATCACATGCAAAAGTAGATGGGGCTGGGATACTTTTTAGAGTTTATGAAATTAGTAATGGGTTACACTGTTCAAACCTCTGTATTAAACCCCCTAAAATTAACCCCCTAAATCAGGAAGACAAAATACTGTACACACAAATGATTGGTTCTATAGCTTCAAAAATTTTGTCCTAATATCTTCAGGGTACACAAACTGAAAATTGCAGCAAAAGGCAAAAGATGTATTTAGGACACTTAGATAAACAGACAGAGGTGTATGCATTTTGAAAATGATTTGAAAGAAAATGGTAAAAAAGGCTCATGCATGATAAAAATACTGAACATGAAGATTTTGAAGTCAAACTATCATTTGTTTCAATTTCTCATTCAAAATGAAATTAGACTTGATCTTTGCATGTGTAACTAAATCATTTAAAAAAATTATGCACAAGTCAAATATAGTATATGCTCCACCCAACATATGGCAATCAGAGGAATTTATGCAGACATTTTTCCATCCCCCATTTCTGCCATGTATTGATTCTCTTGTGGGAGGTTGGGTTATTACTTTGGTTAATTATTATTGTTGGTAATATTAATTTCCAACTCCTACAAGAGAAGCTGTATAAGAACTCTAGAGAAGCACAAGCATACTGCAGCAACCCTGAACAGCAGAAAAAGGAAACAGATCATCTATAAAACATCTTCCACAAAATGAATATTCATGCACCTTCATCACAAAGTGCCTGATCATTCAATCCAATATAGCACAACCAACTCAAGCTGTAAAAAGGATAATGCTGCCATACATCAAAAACATTTCAGAAAGCACCAACATACTATTACAACCACATGGAATCAACATAGCACACAAGCCAACTAAAGCCCTCCAAAACATCCCAAGTAAAGCAAAAGTCCCAGCAGCCTCAGAAGAAAAACAGGAGTCATCTACAACATACAATGTAAAGACTGCAGTAGCCAGTATGTAGGACAAACAGGCAGAAGACTAGCTAATTAGGTTCATTGTGAATCCAATGAACCCTAATTAGCAGACAGAAGACATGATGAAAACTCTTTAATTTCACAACATATGGGCAGACTTAACCATAGTTTCAACTGGGAAACTGTGACAATCCTAGATGAAGCTACGTTAAAAATCCTAGAGAATTTCTGCAAACCTGGCTTTCAGACAAATTGGCCATCAATAGATACATAGACATAAACATCTAGTACTGTGCAAAAGAAACAATCAACAAGCCAAAAAAAGAAGAAAAAGATCAAAACAACTCCACACCTGTAAACAACAACCGGATGAACATAGATTAACACCAGGATTAACATCAGACTAACAATCAAGAAGTAAACAATACTCCAATCAAGGAACTTCCAAACAAGCTAACAGTGAATAGCCCAATCAAAGAATTACCAAGACCATTCCCATCAACACTGACAAGGCAAGCCACCAGAACATAAATTGAGAGCAAACCCCAACTCCTTACTAGCACTGATGATGTTACCTAGTTTGGATAATGAAGAATCTGCAAGAAAACAACCAAGCTCAGAGAGCACTAAAGATCCCTTCATTAATACTTATTTCCCACATGTAGATTTTTTTCCAAGAATAATCATTAGTTGGTTGTTTTTCAATACATACCTCCTAGAGTTGTGGCTCCTGCTAGACCCCGTCGAACATTCATTGGAGCCACAGAGTACCAAATGCTATCTTCATCAGAAGTATAATCTAAGCATTCCACAGAGCTCAAACGTGAACGACCATCATAGCCACCTATTACATATATCCGGTCATGCAAGGAAACTGTAGCAACATAGCGTCTTTTGCGGCTGATGCTCTATGTAAGTTAAAAGAAAGAAAACAGAATCAAATTTTTGTATCTAAAAAAGAAATTGGCACTAACAATTTTCTAGTGATAGAATACAGGATCAGGGAGAAAGAATGTAAACTGTATCAACATGGACTAATGCAGAAGTCTTCAAACACAGCTTGCTGGAGAATTCTGGGAGTTGAAGTCCACAAGTCTTAAAGCTGCCACGTTTGAAGACCTCTGGACTAATGTGACAGGGTTTATTTATAGGTGTCCAGTTAATCTGCAACAATAATACTCAATTTCCCATGCTTGCCTCTTCAAAATGCAGCACAGTTGTGTTTTTCTCAGCATACAATAAACCTGATCCCTATGGACCATAATGAATTCTGGAGAATTTTAATTCAGAGAGAAAAATGTCTTACGAAAAACAGGAAAATGTCTTCTATGTACTTTGAAAATATAAGAAAGTGATATTTCGTTTTGGAATATTCTTAAATCTTAATTTAGCAATCTTACATACAATATGGTTTTCTCAGTAATCCTTAAATCGTTCTGGAAGCAAATTTTAGAAATGTGAGAAAGTGGTTTGCTTAACACTGTCATTCCATTAACAAATACTGAGATGACAGCTAACAACGGTCTGACCTTGAATCTGTTCCTGTCTGCATCCATCTGTATTACAATCCATTCATGTAGTAGACTACTACTGTGTTACTTCCCTGAGGAGTATAGACAGGAAGAGACAGTTATCTTCTACTATTCACAAATAGGATGTTCCAGTTTTATATCCATTCTTACATGGAGATTTCTAAAAAAAACATATAAAGTTCTCCCTCTGACAGATTTTACCTATTCAAACACTACTGGTGGAAAACAACTAGAGAAAAAACGTTGTGAAATCAGAAGCATTGGGCAAGGAAAACCTGATGCTTCTTTGCAGTAAACTTCTTCATGCCAAAAATTTTTTGCTTTTTTTTAAAAAGGAAAAATGCTCTAGGAATCTTAGATTCATTACTGAATTATATGCAAATTGCCCCACAATGGACACCTAATATTTTATATATGTAAATAGCATGTTGTTGTTTTAAACATATATGATGAAGCAGATAATTACATACTGGTAGGAAACTCCATTCTTGTGTTTTGGGGTCATATTTCTCCACCACATCAATGGGAGACTGTTGACTTCCAAAACCCCCAATTACTAAGAGAACTTCATTGGCACCTAAATGAAAGAGACCACCATAATGTTACACATCAGTAAGCTTTACAACTAAAAATGGGATAAAAAATTTAAATAACTTTTAAATAAACTGAAAGACAGTCTGGTATACTACCACAGGAACTGGACTAGAAGTGGGAAGATTTAGGATTTAGCACTTCCCTTAGGCACAAAACCAGATGGATAAACTTGCACTAGTCACTTATCTGTAATCGAGGCCAGGGAAAAGCAAACTGAAAACCACTCTCACTGCTGCATTATGCCCTGAAAGCTTTGTATGCAAGCTATGTTACAGCAGTATGAAACAAGTGAAGACTGCAACCAAGCAGGATAAATGCAAAGAAAATAACACTCCAAATAAAGAAGAACAAATTCTCTACCATATTCAAATACTTTTTCCTGAAGGAAATAAGATGCATTGAAACCAGGAAACTGAGAGTTCTAGTCCCACCTTAGGCATGAAAACTAGCTGGGTGACCTTAGACTAGTCCCCTATTTGTGGTTGTTATTGTGGAGAAAACAGGAGGAGGAAGTAATATTATATATATTTATAAAAATAATAAAGGTGTGACAAAACATCTAAAATTAAAAAAAAGCATAAAGTTCTCAGAGTATTTTATACTAAGGCTGTGCAGCACTTTAGCTGAGTACATAATCATATAATAACTATCTGCAACTGCTTAAAGGAACAGCATCTTTTTCTAGGATATATACCAGTGATGGCGAACTTTTTAGGCACTGAGTGCCCAAACTGTGTGGGCGCGCATGCCCGAACTGAAAGGTCAGCACGCGTGCAATTGCACGCATGCATGGACATGCACAAACATGCACATGCACAAATGTGCGCATGCACGGACATGCACGCAGATATGCATGCATGCGTAGCAGAGACCCAAAGACCAGCTGGCCGGCGGGGCATCCCAACACCGGCAGCGCAGCAATCTTTAATTTATCAAGCCCAGTATCTTTTGCAGCAGTATTAACATAATACTATGAATCTATTAAGCCCTAAACCTGGCAACTGACAAAAAGCAATAAACGTAAGAATGGAACATGACATTTCCTTCTTCTTAAATGTTAATTTGAATCTTTTGCCACTTACCTAGACGTGCTCGGGTTCTGGGACCTTGCATTTGGCTCCGGAGTTCAGGTCTTAAATGAAACTTTTTAGCTTCATCTACAAGATCTCTGCACTGTAAACTGCATCGAATAAAAGGCTGGGGAAATATAACAAGACTATATAATTTTTACAATATATACAAGTCTGCAGTACCACAGAGGTTTATTATTCCTACACTTCCTTATGAAAATAATAAAAAGAACATTTGTATTTATATTAAAACAGTATTTTTAAAAGGAATAATTAGACATGTACAGACATATACAAACTTGTGTTGCATTAGCAGAAGGAACCCATTCTAAAGCTAAACAATTACACTACTATAAAATTGCTGAGTTTTAGACTATTTCTTTTACACTAATGAATCATCTGTACCACAAGTATTAATCCTGATGAAACCACTTGGGCGAAAGACATCTTTGAAGGACAGATGCAGTACCAAAAACATAAGAAAAAGTCACTTTTACTCTCAGTGTATTTAAGAGAACCCCTGATTTGTTTTATTTGGTCTGCTTTCAGTTCACTTGAAAAATGATATTGCAAAATTGGGAAAAAAGCAATCAAAATAACTTTCCCAAAGAAATTGTACCTGTGGTTTCTTCAATATGGAGCAAAGGGAAGTAATGCCTGACTAATATAAATTGCACATGGTATGAAAAACATGGAGAGAAAGCTTCCCTCCCCCTCCCCCCCCACCCCACGTTAGAACATAGTAGCATTCATTGAAACCTGAACTGATATAAATGTGCTAAATTCAGGAATCCATGGGGATGCTTAACAAAATATGCACTCTGATGTGATTTTAATTCTTTTTGTATTTACATGCTATGCTGTAATATAAATACAAAACCCATAAAATGCTAGGGAATTCCTGGAAGCTTGGTATTCAAATGAGCCATCAACAGACACAGAGATAAACATTTACACACCATTCAGAAAAAGACAACAAAAAAGCTAAGAAGTACCAGAACAAAATACCAGAACAGCTAGTTAGCAGGGGTTTACACCACTTTCTAGCATTGATGATGTCACTTAAATTGGGTAATGAAATGTCTGCAAACAACTAAGCTCAGATAGCACCAAGAACTCCCCAGGTACAAAAAGATAGTTTGCAGTTTGACAAACATTTCTCTATTTTGGCATGTGATTAGGAACGAATGCTTATTAATTGCAGAATTTGCTGGAAATAGATATGCTGATGATTATTGAGATAAACAACTTTAAAAGGGACTGGAAAAGTGGTCCTCACTTTTGTTGGATACAATTCCATAAATGTATTGCAGAGAAGCATGGAAGCACAAATGCAGAACCTGCCTGCGATTCATTAAAACAGAAGTGTCTTTTTCCAGGCAGCCATCTGATCTGAAAAGGCATGTAGCTGCTTTAGTAAGTTGCAGGTCAGATGTACATGTGCTCTGAAGCATCTTTTTGGAATGAAATCTGAAGCACTGCACAGCCTTAGATTCTACTGCTCCAATTAGCTCTTCTTATTTTAAGAATCATAGACAACATACTTTAAAGCACTGTTGCTACGAAGCAACAGTGGAAGAAGAGTATTACCCTTCTCTCCATGACTTTGAGCATGAAATTTGAAATATATCAAATTGATTGGTATTCATTATATTAGATGAACTACTGGCCTGATCCTACACCATGGTTCATCTTATATTCTTATATTGTGGTTAACTGGCTTCAGATTTTTTAATGGACGCACACCCTTAAAGAGACTGAATTTTTATTAGTCTGAAGAGGCCTTTGCAAATGTATTGATCTGTATTCACTGCAGGTGAATTTAAAATCATGAATATTTCTTTCAGTGCTGAAACAAATGCCCTTATATCTGCTACGTTGACATTGACATTTCTCAATGAACGAAGTACTATGGATTGCAAGCATTTCATGAAAAGCAGAAAATATCCCAAAGTGAATAAATGCTGTAGTGCAATAGTGATACTACTAATAATGAATACTCTCAGATGTAGTATTACTATAAATGGACAAGGTCCTCCCTAACTATGATCATAATATTAAACTGATGCTCTTCTGACAAGTTTAATAGTTGGACATAGTTTGAACTGTAATAACATTTGGAAAAACACAGCTTGCCTACCCTAACTGTATTAAACATTTCTAAAAGATGAGTAATACAGAACCTGGACCAACCTCAGTATCTATGACATCAGTGATATAGCGTGGAGTTAGAAGTGGCATGCGCACATATTGCAAAAGCTCTGGTAAAGAGGCTTCCCGTTCCTTTTTTGAGTGCTTCACCCAATTAATAACTGCTTCAAAGACAGGCTCTTCAGACGCTACCTGTAAGAAAAGAAGCAAAACTCCTCAGACTTCTGCAAAAAGAGTTGGCTATGATTCAAGATAGCTTCCTGGCAGCCCAAACACAGGTTGTATCTCTACTGTGGGAAAATTGCTTAGCAAATTATGATTGCTCAAAAAACCCCAATCATATATTACAAGTATCTGTCTTCCAATGAAAATCTTTAGTTTTGTCTTATGACTGTCACAAATATAAAGTGTGAACATGTGACATGTAGAGATGTCATATGATTAAAGGCAAAGGACTAAAAGAATTTAGGGCTTTTTCTGTTTATTTTTTTTAATCCTATCTAAAGGCTGGGGGGCAGTTCTCATTGGCAGCCCCAGAAGAAATAATAATAATAATTTCACAAATTTTCATTTTTTAAATTTTGAAGCATTCAAATAGGACTTTTAGCCAGTTTGCTCTGTTGATTAAGGCATCAAGCTAGAAACCAGGAGATTGTAAATTCTAATCCCCCCTTAGGCATGAAAGTTGGTTGGGTGAGTTCGGGTTGGGGAAAATAGGAGAAGGAAGGAATATGTTCACCACTTTGAGTTATATATAAAAATAATGAAGGTGAGATAAAAATAAATAATAAAAAACAAGATCCTCCCATATTTCCCATTAGAAAAATACATTAACATGAAAAGGAAAGAATGACTAGTGTGCAAACAATCTTATCACACTTCATTGAAAAAGCTGCTTTAAATGTATACATTATGTGATTCTCAAAAGAATACAAAAATCCTGTTTATACAGCTTGACAAATATATGATCGGTTTGCATTCATCACATGTCACAATTAAATATTATTTGCTTTAAACTGCAGTAACGGATGAGTTCTTACCTGAATTTCATCGCACTTGATGAGTTTTTCCACTTCTTCTTGACTGAGGAGGATAAACTCTTCATGTTGTACTACATCTGGAAAATGCTTCTGACTAAAAACCTCTGCTGCCAGCATTAAATCAACACAATTATGCGTTTCAGCAAAATCTCGAATACCCAAACAGTTAGAAGGATCCAACTGGCTTTCCAGGAATTCACAGCAAGCCTGCTTTACTCCTACAAGAAAATAAAATAATGGTTGGCACTTTGAGTGGTCAAATCATAATTCTGAAAAATTACCTGGGAATCAAATTTAAATTAAAAGTGAAAAGGAGCAATATTTATTTCTATTGAACAGCAACACAAACAAATGTAATGTTATATTGGGTTTCAAGTGTGGTCAGGAAAATTCATATCTTTACAAGTTGATGTTGCCATTATGAGTCATAAACACTTCTTTTTATAAGTTCAATAAGCTGTATTTGACATAAATGCCACTTCTTAATTCCATCTTACAAAACTACTGATATAAATCTGGTTATGATCAATATTTATAGCTGTGATATTTTTTGACATTTTAAACACCTCTAAAATGAAAAATCACATATTGATTGTACTAGGACAGATCATCAATTATTTGAAAACTATTAAATGGCCATTCAAAATATTCAGCATTCAGAACTAAGCAAATGGAAAAAAGCTGGAACTTTGAGAATCAGTCGTAAGTACCACTCATTCAGTGTTATCGCAACTTTGAGAAGTTGCTGAATAAATGGTTGGTAAGCAAGGACTATATGTTATTTTAATACATCTTTAATTTACTAACTTTAGTATGTTTGTAAAGTTCTATTCATTTTTGTACACTGAAGGTGTCTGGACAATGCATCAGATCCTCAATTCCTGCTTTATACAATTTGTTTCTGGCATTACCTTTCAGCTGAAGTAGACAGGCTGCAGGGAGTAACTCCTGAACATTTTCTACTGTCACATGGACAGTTTCTGTATATACAAAATCCAGCAGTATTTCCATAGTTGAGGCTGTTAGTCCTTGGATATCCACATAGGGTTTATCTTTCTCTGAAAGCTTCACATTACAAGTAAAGTAAGTTTAATTACAAGGATTTATATTAATGATCTTTACTGGGTTATGAAAACTAATTTGGAAAACATAAGCATGGGTAAGAGGAAATAAGCACTTATTCAAACTTTTCATGTACTATAAAAATGATTATCATTAAAAGTGCACCCTTGAAAGACTACAACAAAGACATAAATATCTTAGTGCTTTTCCCCAGGAGTTTAAGATATTTCATTCACCATACCAATTAATTACTTTTCTTTTATATATAAATTACAACAAAATCTTCCTTCTGTAAAAAAATAGTTACTAGTCTACAAAATATAATTTATTTAAATAAAATATATTTATTGTTAATATATGTACTATTTCTGGCCTAGGTCACCTATAGACACATTTGGCAAAAGTAATTCGCTAAGTATTAATTTATTACAAGCATGAAATTACAACAAATAAAATTTCAAGAAGTGTAACTGGAGAAATAAGATATAGCATCAAAGAACATTTTGATTCTTTTTAGAAAACAATTTAACTTTCATTCATTTCAATCTTTTTTTAATAGTACTTCAACAGACTTTTGTCTTATAAGTTTAGAATTCATAACCATAGTATAACATAAATACTTTTTTAAATTATTTGCTTATAGATTTCAAATACATGTTAGAATTGTAGTTACCAAAGCATCACATAAGACTGTAAGTTAAGGATCCTCTAATTCAAATGTATTGCCATCAAATAAATACTAATGTATTATTTGATTATATATGTTATACCATGTTCCCTTGAAAATAAGACACTGTCTTATATTTTTTTGAACCCTGAAATAAGCGCTTGGCCTTATTGCCATGCACTCAAAAGCCCGATTGGGCTTATTATCAGGCGATGTCTTATTTTGGGGGAAACAGGGTAGTATACATACAAAAAAGTATATAAAATGTGAAAGAGGGAAAATATTATGCAAAAACAAGATACAAACGAATTAAATTCTCAAATACCCCCAAAAGACCTATTCTCTATAACCCTATAGGAGAAAAGCCAATAAGAAGATATATCATTGTGCAAAATGATGTGGCCTTCCAATCTTTGCTCAAATGAAAGGGCCCAAGTTATGAAAGGGCCCAAGGTTTAATATTGAACTTCATATTAACTTTTATACAAGTTGAAATATGCCCAAATATATATACTGGAAATTAAATTGTAGGGAGAAGAAACATTGTTACCTATCCATTATTGTTCTGTTGTCAATTGTTATGATTATTACACTGTAACAATTTAAAGTTACTGGGCAACATGGAACTTCAGAAAAACATGACTTTAGATAATGTTTGATATATATTTTTGCTACCGATTTTAACCTCTGTATAAGAATACCCACACCCAGAGCCCAAACAATACACATTTGTTTAGAAACAAATCCCATTGCCTTACTTCCAGATTACACATAGAACTGCAGCTGTACAATACAATTTTATGCACATATACTGGGTAAATCTCAAACAATGCAATGAGTCTTATTTCCAGGAAGATTTATACTTCGATTGCAGTGATATTTTTAACTGTTAAGTCTCTGGCACATGTTACTCGCATGAAAAAAAAAAAACCAAAATATGTTTGATGTCTATCTTACCTACCTCACTTGTGAACATAGCACAGAAGTAGTCACTGCAAGCAGCTAATACAATACGATGAGCTGGAAAGTCTTTTTGTTCCACACGCAGGGTCACATCACATAGCGTATTACTCTTTCGCAAAGAGTTCATTGCATTGAGAATAGACTTGGCATGTGAATTAGTCATTATATCTTTAGGAGCCATAGTCTTAGCCCAGCCAACAAGAGTGTTGAGAAGGCAGGTTCAGAGTATGAATAACCTGTGAAGGAAAGGTTTTCTTTTTAGGGTGTTCGGCTACAACCTATAGTTACACAGCTATAACAAAGTGCTATACACGTGTACCGAGTTTGATCTGTTTTAACTCAAAAAAAAAAAAAGTTGGGGATTTTGCACAATTCAAATTTAGTAATGAAAAATATTACTTCAAATTCAAATTTGAAATTTGAAAATATTCATTCAAATTCAAATTTTCAAATTCAAAATGAAAAATAGGCTACTTCAACACACACTTGAAAGTACTTCCGCAAATATGCCTTCTTATAGAATAAGCTTGATTGGAAGTTTTGCAAATGAAAAACAAGGCCATATCCACATTACAAATATAAACTTTTCCGGCTAATTCAACAAAAAATGCATTCACAATTAAAGCTTCCAAATGAACAAGAGCCTGCAGTACAGTGGCCTAAAGCACTGTTATTAACATCTGCTGCTTGCAATTACTGCAAGTTCAAATCTCACCAGGCTCAAGGTTGACTCAGCCTTCCATCCTTTCAAAGGTAGGTGAAATGAGGACCCAGATTGTGGGGGCAATAAGCTGACTTTGTATAAATATACAAAAAGTATGAAGGCTATTGCTTAACGCATTGTAAGCTGCCCTGAGTCTCCGGAGAAGGGCAGCATATAAATTAAAGCAAAAAAAAAACCAAAAAAAAAACCTCTGGAAGAACACCAGGGACAGCATAACCGATTGGGATACAAAGACCCAAATTAACGAAAGGATGCTTCTGTCCCAGCCCAACCATCTCTATGTCAACGAACAGATTTAGCCACCCGCGCAAATAATTTTTGCCAATACTGATCTCACTACCCACCGGAAGACAATACCTTTATTCTCCAACCTGGAACGCTGCGATACACTTGTATATTCATATATAACCGCGGAGAGGGAAGAACGACTTCCGCAAACCCTAATTGGCACCAATTTTTGTCGAAAGAGCCCGCAAACCAGGGCAGAGGATTCACCTGCTCCGTTTCTTACGCTTTGACTTTATCTGCAGAGCCCTGCCGGATACCGGCGAGCTCTTTTAAGCCATGCAGTCAAAGCAGGGTCCCTCTTCTACCGAGCCGAGCAGGGAAAAGAACCGCCGGCGAAACATCTCTCTCCTCCACCATAACAATTTCACGAGGGGAGAAACTCCCACTTCCTCAGCCCCAACACGTCTCCTTCCTCTTTCACATTAGGCGCGTGCCGATTGCGTCACCGTTCGCGCCGGGGCAGAGACCAAAAAAAAAAAAAAAAAAAAGAGGCTGATTTCTATTTGAATTCAAGAGCAAAGAACTGCGGCCCGAAGAAAGGAGGGAACAGAGGGAATCTGTTTCGCCTTGGTTGCTAAGCAACGAAACAGCTTCCACTGTCGTCCCACGCCGCCTCGGTTCCGTTCAGTTCAGGGCCTTCCCCGGGGTTGGGGGAGTGGAGGATGGAAGGTGGCTGCTCTTTTTTTCTCTCTTCCTCGGCTTTTAATGTTTTGTTTTGCTTTATCACACTGCTTAAATAGCTCCGGGGGACACAGCAAAGGCGCGCTAAAGAAATGATTGGAATAAAGATTTGGGGTGGGGGGTATATTCGATTCAGTTATTGATTCCCGGTGACTGCCTGGACTAGTCAAAACTATTCTAGTCGTATAGGGCAGAGGTCTCCAACCTTGGCAACTTTGAGACTTGTGGACCTCAACTCCCAGAAGTCCTCAGCCAGCAAAGCTTCTGGGAGTTGAAGTCCACAAGTCTTAAAGTTGCCAAGGTTAGAGACCCCTAGTATAGGACGTATAATATGTTGACATAAACCCATTACGTTATTCCCTTTGGGGATAAACATTGGGAAGTACAGAAAAACAATCACAAATAACAAACTAAATGCACCGAAAGTGGATGATAACAGAAAAGGACATCTAAGGATCATGCAACTAAATGTCGGGGGTCAGATTTTGTACAGGCTGTAAGCACTTTGCACTGGCACCCTTGCTGAGGCCTCTTCTGTGAAAGCTGGCACACGATGCTTTCTTACTGCTTTAATGCTACACAAATTAAAGCCATTGGGGCCCAGGAACCTTTTTGCTTTGCTTCCTTTTCACTGAGGATTAACTGTGAAGCATCAGGTGCTGCCTGGAAAAGCGTCACTAACTGCTCAGGTGCAGGGAGGCTGAGAGAATATAGGCAGGTGCAGGGCATGTTGGAACCCAGGTGTGGAGCTTAATCATTGTCTTATCTTCTGTGCCTGCAATCTGTCCCTTGGGCTAAGGTCAGACAAGGCTTTAGGGCTCAAAGAGACAGAGGATCCCAGAGAAGGAATGATGAGAAATATTGTCTGCCTATCCCTCATCCATCTGTGCTTGTGATCCCTCCGTTGGGCTAACAGTAGCAACTGGGCTACATTTTTAACAAAATATTTGTGTGTGGAAGAACAGATTAAATATTCCCCCTGATGTGAATAAAGTAGAAATTATAGCAAATAAGAAATAATGTGAATAAAATAGGAATCATACAGAGTCAGATATATGGGCTCTGGGGGACCCTCTCTATTCACATTATTATAAGGGGAAGACGTGCTTAGATACATGAACTCTGAGAGAACCTCTCTATTCACATTATTATAAGAGAGGAAAGTGCTTGTTGGAAATTACATTAACAAACAGTTAAACCCCATTAAGTGGTAATATATCTTCTGAGACCTAGATGTCACAAAAGGACCACCATAGGGAAAACATCTGAGTGACCTCACTATGAATGACACAAAGATCTATATGTTACAAAGAGTTACTTAATCCAATAAATTTACCCAAGGACAGTAGTAACTCTCCCATTAGCAACTCCGAGCACTTAAGGAAAAGTTGTGTGGCTAAGATAATTTTATAAACTAAGATTAATGCTTTAAGTAATTAGATGAACTTATTATCCAATGTATGTAACCATATAGGGAAAATTGGATGTATGATCTCATGATTAACCATATATGGAAAATGTATGATCTCACTGAATCCTTTGTCTTAGAAATGTATAAAACCATTGTATCAGAGTTCTCTCCTTGTTCAAAGCTTCATGTACAAAACTGGCTCTGAACCTTGCGCAATAAAACTGTCTCTGGCTGACCTAGGAATGTTGCTTGGTCCTTCCATTCCACAACACCCCAGCCTTATGATCAGGAATAGAGGAATTCCTTGAGTTGCTTCTTTTAAGAAAAATGCATGCTCTATTCTATGTTTGCTTTTGTTGTCCTTGGTAGGAGATGAAAGTGTTTTTTTTCCTGTATGAGTTCTGCCCTTGTGGGGAAGCAGAAGTTTTATAGCAGAATATTCATGTACAAAAAAATGTATTCATTTTATTTATTCAATTCATGCTTATACTAATATATATTATCTAATACGTACTCAACAAAATAAATAAAAATAAATAAAATACATTATAAGGGATAGCCAAATCCTAGAATCTAGTTATATGCTTTCTACCAGTAAAAGAGTAAAAGATTGAAGTTAGTTAGGTGCTAGGCTTTATTTCTCTCTTTAATATATTTATTTTATACATTAATCTCAACCCTATTTTTTTCACTGTCCTCCTTCACTTTCATTGCCTGAGCTTCTGGATCATTACAGTAGTATCGTGAACATAGTGCAGGTTATTTATTTTTTTCCATACAATTTTAAAACATCATTTTGTTCCATTACATTTTCCCTCAAAATATATTCATAAATCTATGAGAATGGAATTCTCAGAATCATATATTAGTTACTGATAATATTTAGTTCTGAGGTCAAAAATGTCAAATATAGAAATGCATATGCTAATTTCATTGCTAGCTTAGTTCTTCCATTGAATCTATGCTATTTGCTCTGGATAAACAATACATTTTTAAACTGAGGGTTTTCTTTTTTTGATAAGGCCAAATAAAACTGGTACACTGTTCTGAATGTTTTTCCCAGCAGATGGCAGAATGGTCTCCTGACTAATATTTGTATGTTTCATTTGGGAGAGACACAGAATTCATAGAAAAGCAACAACACAATCTAACATACACTTTTTGTCTAACATGAAAACAGAAAGAACAAAATAATACATTCAATTGGATTTCCTCTCTCTTTCAGAACATTTCTCTGGAATATTTTCATCTGTTAACTTCTACATAAGCAAATAGTATTAATATTAAAGGGCTAAATGGTTGCAAGCTCTTTAAATATAAACAGATGAGTCTGATGAAGAATCTTATCCATCTAAACTAAATTTAAAAATTGTTTTTCTTTAAAAAAAAGTATCCAAAAAGTTTTGGATTACATTATCTCCTTCCCACCAATAAATTTACAAGTAAGCTATAACCTTCTCTCATTTTCCCTTTTTTATATAGCTGTCAAATTGAGTTCGTTGAAAGATTTATTCATAAATTTCTTTTGCAATAGTTTTTTTTAATGTTTATGAATACAAAGATGAAAAACTAAAACAAACTAAGGAAATATAAAAAGTAAAGGAAAAAAAAACAGAAAAATGGAAGGGGTAGAAAAAAACAGAAATAAAATATATAAAAGGTGATTTCTCCCTCCCTCCAGATAAGTAGAAACAATTTGACAAGTATAACTTAATGCCTTCTGTAGTACTTCAATTTTAAAAAATTTCTTCTTCCCATATTTCGTCCCACAAATTTATTTCAAAAAAGCATGGTCTTTGTAAACAATCTCCTTTAATAGAATGTATTATTTAATGTTAGCTTTATGTCTAAATACATATAGATTTTCTCTAATATACTTTTTATTATTATTGATAAATTGCATTGTGAAATAAAGAGAACTATGAATTTTGAATTTTAAAAAAGCGTCTAGTCAAAAGCTTCCAGTGACTATATTTAAATACAAATTAAACACCACAACTACCGTTTTCCCCAAAATAAGACATCACCTGATAATAAGCCCAATCGAGCGCATGGCAATAAGGCCAAGCGCTTATTTGTGGGTTCAAAAAAAATATAAGACAGGGTCTTATTTTCGGGGAAACATGGTAGCAAAATGCTTAGAGAGTGATATAGAGATGGAGAATTAAATTAAGGGGGACATCCAAATACGAAAATGTAGCAATAATTTAAGATTTAGACTGGTTGTATACATGTTCAAATCATGATAGTTGAAAAAAATGTATCCTTGGAAAATTGGGAGTCATAGACTAGCTAAAGTTTGAGAGCCAGTTTGTTGTAGTGGTTAAGGGACCAGACTAGAAACTAGGAGATCCTGAGTTCTAAGCCCACTTTAGGCACAAAAACAGCTGGATAAGCTTGAGCCAATCACTCTCTCTCAGTTCTAGGTAGTTGGAAATAGCAAACCACTTCTCAATAGCAAATTTTGCCAAGAAAATTGCAGGGACTTGTCCAGGTAATTGCCAGGAATCAATACTGACTTGAAGGCATGCCAGCGCATACATGAGTGTGACACACAGACTAGACAAAGTTGAGGTCACCTTGGAGTTAAATAATGCTGAGGACTGTTCTAATTTGGAAGAAAGAATTTGAAAACCCAGTTCTAGCAAGTTATTGGCTCAGTTTTTTTAAAAAAATATTGAATATGTATAGACATATAGACGTAACATGGTATGAACTGATGATACATTTCTTTTTGTATCTACTGAATTTTTCAAAGAATGTTAAAAAGAATTGGCTATCTATTAATCTATGCTGGAGATACAAACATTTAAAGATATGTTAATACATGAGATTTAGTCATATCCCCTGGTTTTTCCATATCCTTAGTACCCTATGAGGTCTTCATCAGAGAAATTAGATTTAAAGACATTAAGGTTAAAATATATCTCCAAAATTTGTAATGTATTAATTATGATAAAATTTAGACCTATCATGCTTGGAGAGGAAAAAATGTTACATATTCTTAGGATAGTAATTGTGCAACATAAACCAAAGGTTGGCTTGATGAAATGTGTGCACTGTCAACCATTGAACTGGCTCTTTATGCACAAAATGGATGCATTACTTTTTAGTCATAGACAATATTAGTGCTTCTTTCCCTTCTCTTTTGCATACTTTGTATTATGTTTGTTGTTGTATTGAAGCAATCCTTTTTGTTATGAAAATTAATTTGGTGAAACTGTTTAATTTGACCATAATTCTATTAAATATAATTTAAATTTAAATATATGTGTTAGATTGGGCGAATGAAGAGACGGGAAGCCAGGCTCATACAATGAAGTAGGTGTATTGCTTCACTGTTAGTATCTAACAATATGCTTTCTAAGCTGCTCAGAATAGTACAGTAATGCAGTATTTGAGATCCAACTGAGGAGATTTGAAAAGAAACAATCGTGAGGTAAAATTTATTTAGAAAAACTGGATGTAATTCAGATTCACAATGAAAGAAGGTCAGTTAAAATATGTAGAGTAAATATATATATATATATATATATATATATATATATATATATATATATATATATATATCCAAAATGAGAAGAAAAGCTTACCAACTAAAATAACATGATCAAGAAGAACAATGTTAAAGAAGCTGGTAGAACCTAGAAAGCATCTTTCAATTTCAAATTAGCCTAATTTCATTTTTTTTCACTTGTATTTATTCTTGGACCATTCTTGTTCATCTTTGTTTTAGATACTTTCCTCCTTAAAAGCCACATTAAAATTTCTATTTAAAAACATTGCATACAGCAATCTTTTCAAATGATGGTCCAAAGGCTTCATTTATACAGCCTTCTTTATTTTATAAGAAATAAAAACTCTAAGACTCTAAAAATCCTGGTTGTCATTGCAACTATAATACAATTCCGCAAAGCATCTGAAGGCAGGACTAGAAGCAGTGGATGGAAACTAATCAAGGAGAGAAGCAACCTAGAAATAAGGAAAATTTTCCTTGCAGTTAGAACAATTAATCTGTTAAGGTTGACTCACAAAACACCTTTCTGCTTGTAGCGTGACAGTGAAGCAAAGGAGTGGTATGATTTGAATGTGTAGGAAGCTGGGAGGGAGAGAAAGGATTTATGTGAGCCATTTGCAACTTGAGAAAATCTTACAACCCTAAGGTCATGAGCTGAAGACTTTCGAAGGGAGAATACTATTTTCCCAAAATAAAATGCTTAACCTGGATTGGTGGACAATGAACACTGGGTGGCCTGGGGAAAGGAAAAGGGAGTTTCATTATACTGTACTTCGTGCCAAAACCTTAGAATTGGCTTTGCTTCTTCTGTGCCTGTATGGATCTATCAGTAAAGTTTTACTCTTGGTAATAAAAATGTCCCAGGAGTTTCTTTTGCTGTGCATGCCAATAGGATGGTTGACATAATCAGTGGAACAGCTTACCTTTAGAAGTTGTAGGTGGAAATTTTAAAGAAGAGGTTGGACAACCACTTGTCTGAAATGGTATAGGACCCCCTCATGAGCAGAGGGACTACAAGATCTCCAAGGCCCCTTGCAACTCGGTTATTTTGTTGTTCTGTTACTTGTTAATTGAACCTCATACAGTATAGAAATACATGGTGGCTCTTTCTTTTATTTGTTTAGCTACTAAAGTAAAAGTATGCCGCCAATCTTTTCAGATCAGGAGAACATAGAAAGCATAGAAAATCAAAATCCACCATATGTCTCTCTCTCTACACGATAAAAACTTGTAAGATACATACAGACATGTATATATTGAGAAACACATATAACACGTGCACTATAAGCAACTGAACATAATATTAATTTTCTTTGTTTAATATAACAATAATATTAATATTACAGGCAATTAAATTTTTACAACAAATCTGTCAGCCTTAGACATTTTCAATGAAATCAAATCATATTGATTTTAGTAGAGCTTACTCCCAGTGACAGTAAATGGAAATAAGAGTATCACTGTATTTCTGCTTAAAAGTAAATCCAGTGAATTCAATGAATTTTACTTCCAAGTTATATATACAGAATTGTAATTAAAAACTTATTTATTGTATGATTTTCCTGATTTTTTTCTCAGAAGAAAATCATAATTTCAGGGTTTTTTTAATCATAATATGATAGGCAGGATTCCATCTTGAAATATATTGGCATTTATTCAGCTGGTTTCCTGAATCAGCTGGATTTATTTATTTTACTTTTTGGGGGGGGTTGCCTAAAGACCTTTTTTCCTCCATGTGGTTTGAGTTACATTGCAAAATATAGAGCATCAGAACACTGTGACCCTGACTGCAAGATAATGACACAAACAACCGATCAAGGGGTGGCAGAATCCCAGTTCCTGGAACCCCATGACCTGTTTGAATTCAGAAATTTTGAAAAAAATCTCGATATCTGAAAAAGCCAAGTTGGTTAAAATATTTAGATTGAACATAAAATCATAATAAAAAGTACAGATAGTTCTTGCTTAATGACCATTTATTCAGAGACTGTTCAAAGTTATGATTCCACTGCTGCCTACCTGTTGCCCCAGCTGACCTTCAGCATTTTCTTCTTCCTACTGCTGACAAGGCCTCTTGGTCAAGGCAGCTGCTGACCCTTAGTGAGATTGTGGGAGACCTCCACAAGCCTTGCAAAGCCTATGTGCAGCCTGCATAATGGGCTTGTGGGGGTACCAAGAATAGGTGGGGATAGAGTGAAGGGCAGCCAAAAGGGTAGAGATGGGGGGAGACAGGCAGATGGGAGGAATTAAATCAGAGGCAAATAAGGCAAAGCAAAAGAAGCATGAGGTCCTCACCTAACAGTTTGGTCCTCACCTAACAATTGCTAGTGGGACTACTGGAACTGCTGTTGCTAAGTGGTGTGGTCATGTCATGTTTCACCTGATAGCCACCCCACTTAGTGATGGAAATTCCAGTCTTAATTAGAGTTGTTAACCAAGAACTGTAGTCTAATCTTATATTAGAGGTGCACAATCTGCAGCTGACCCTCTCTCCAGTGCATTCTCTCAATCTCCTCTTTAAAGTTGCCATTAAAATGTAGTTTTAATATGATAGAAGGGGGCAATTATTGAATGTTTGAGGAATAATACTGGTAAATCTACTTAAATAAACAAGAGATTTGGACACTGTCAATAGAAATAGCAATGTTTACTGTATAACAGTACTCGCCTTCATCTTGTCACGTCTGTGAATGAGGAAGCTTTAAGATATCACCAAGTACACTGTTATAAAGGTAATATTTCCTTCATTATTCTGACACCATCCAAGCATAGCCTCACATTATGTAAATGTATTATGTTTCATCATCATCTGCCTTGAAGGCACAGTGAGGTGGCTAATAATTGGTGTGATCAAGGTGTGTTTGGGAGTTTGGAGAGGACACAGGTATGCCACTTCTTTTCTTGCCACATAGGCTTCAAATCTAACTAAAGCATGTATTCTGTTTGTTTTGTTTAGCAAATGCTTATCTTTCAAGTGAACAAGTTATTCTGATACTCAAAAGAGATAATAACACTGTACAAGATATTCATCTGATTAATCAATAAAAATTATTGTTATTTGTTACACAATAGCCATGTCCATATATCTCACATCCAAATCAGGGGTGAAATGCTACCGGTTCGCTCTGGTTTGGGCAAACCAGTAGTGATAAAAACTACTGGTTTGGGCAAACCGGTATTTAGTCTAAAAAGCTACCAGTTCGGGCGAACCGGTAGTTAAAAAAGCTACAGGTTCCTCTGAACTGGTATTTCTGACGATCAGCTGTGCAGTGGGATTTAGCTTTGCTAGAAAGCAGGAAATCCTGTTTTCTAGCAAAGCTAAACTGTGCTGCACAGCTGATTCCTCCCCCTCCTGTTCTACTTACCTTCCCAAGCCTCCCTTTGGCGCCTACTAAGCATTCTAAAGCCCACTGCACAGCTGATTGTCAGAAATCAGTAGCTTTTTAAAATCCTGCTTTCTAGTGAAGCTAAATCGCGTGCCACAGCAGATCCCCCCCCCTCACTTCTACTTACCTTCCCAAGCCTCCTTTTGGCATATACTGCACATGCGTGCATGCGTGCAGCACGCAGGTTTGGTGTGCACTGTGCATGCGCACACAGTGTGCATTTGTAAGGTGACCAGATTTTAACATTGGTAAAGAGGGACATTGTGGGTGTGGCTTATTTTGTGGGCGTGGCTAGCTGGTCATGTGACTGGGTGGGCGTGGCTAGCTGGTCATGTGACCGGGTGGCCATGGCTATGTGTATAGGGACTACTCAGAGGGCTGAAAAGTCATTTCTGACAGGTCCTCACACTTTTGACTGGTCCTCACACTTATGACCATCCTCACATTTATGCCCGTGCAGCATTCTTAACAACCATGTCACTCATTTCACAACTGCTTCTCTTCACCATGGTGACAAGATAGGGCAAAAACGTAAAATGTGAGGACAGTCATAAGTTCGAGGACTGGTCAAAAGTGCGAGGACCAGTCAAAAATAACTTTTTCAGCCCTCCGAGTAGTCCATATGCACAAAAGGACTAACCAGAGGGCTGAAAAAAGTCATTTCTGACAGGTCCTCGCACTTTTGACTGGTCCTCACACTTATGACCATCCTCACATTTATGCCCATGCAGCATTCTTAACAACCATGTCACTCATTTCACAACTGCTTCTCTTCACCATGATGACAAGATAGGGCAAAAACGTAAAATGTGAGGACAGTCATAAGTTCGAGGACTGGTCAAAAGTGCGAGGACCAGTCAAAAATAACTTTTTCAGCCCTCCGAGTAGTCCATATGCACAAAAGGACTAACCAGAGGGCTGAAAAAAGTCATTTCTGACAGGTCCTCGCACTTTTGACTGGTCCTCACACTTATGACCATCCTCACATTTATGCCCATGCAGCATTCTTAACAACCATGTCACTCATTTCACAACTGCTTCTCTTCACCATGATGACAAGATAGGGCAAAAATGTAAAATGTGAGGACAGTCATAAGTTCGAGGACTGGTCAAAAGTGTGAGGACCAGTCAAAAATAACTTTTTCAGCCCTCTGAGTAGTCCATATGCATTAAAGGGTACAGCAATAGAGAGGGATGAAGGAATGGAAATTAGAGTAGGAGTGAGGGTAAGAGAGGGAGGAAGAGAGGAGGAGAAGGAGAAAGGAAGAGGAAGTAGGGAGGAGAAAAAGAGGGTTGGGGGAAGAGAAAGTAAGAAGGAAAGAAAAGAGAGAGGTGGTAGGTTTGAGGAGAAAGATTGCTGTACAATAAAAAAGATGAAAGGGAAGAAAGCCAACCCCAAGCAAATATAAAGATATTAAGATAAAGAATGAATTGTTAAACTTTAAAGAATAAAAGAGAACAAATAGCAATAAATAGCAATAATTAGAAACACATATACAAACATACAATGTATTTTCTTTGAACAGAATATTTGGCCGGTTCACAAATTTAAACAGCGTTTAGTCATTTCAATTAAATTTACAATTTCTATATTTCCTTTTTGCCATATTTATTCCTCATCTATTTTTTTAAAAAAACAATATTACCCTTCATCCTCATCTCTAATCTTAATCAAATTCAATTTTTCCCTTCTATTCTATATTATATCCCTTCCCATTGTCATCTATTTTTATATCCATCCTCACATTGTTTAATTATGTAATTATGTAATACAGTTGTTTAATACAAATTCAACATTTTAATATAAATCAATTAGTTATAAAACTATCTTTTTTGTATATTAATCAATATGAACATGAATATTCCAATTATTTCCATGCAATCCAATTTCTTACAAATCAATTAATTATATTTACCAATAATAATAAACCAAATAATTTCCCCCATATATTCCTCTGAACCACAACTTAACCATTTCTGCTTTCAACACAATATACAATTAATAGTATCTCAATTATTACAATTCCCTAGTTAAATACAGCTTTTTTTCTTTTGTGTTTTAAAATCTTGAACTCTCCTCCTAAATTTCCCATTGTTTGCAGTTTTTCACCTACCTTTTTTGGGGAGGAAAAATAAAAATAAATCTCTCTCTGCCTCATTTTGTCACGTTGCACCAAAGATCCTGGTTTCGGTTTCGTTTCTGCAGCTTAGCTAGGGGAAAAGAAACTGCTTCAGGAACTCTTTACACTGATTGCCTGTAGGGCGGCCCTTTGAAGCCCCGGGCAAGAGTTTAAACAGTTTTTTTTTCTTCTAGCCATCAGCTGGGGCTCAAGAGGCAGCGGGACTCAGGAGGCAGAATGAAAAATCGGGACTTTTTTGAAACGCCGTGGGACGCGGGACAAATTGCTAAAAATTGGGACTGTCCCGCCAAAAGCGGGACGTCTGGTCACCTTAGCATTTGTCACGCAGCACGCATGCACAGCCAGAGAACCAGTAGCAAACTGGTTCGGATTTCACCACTGATCCATATATCCCAGTAAGTCAGAAGTGGGAAGAATTCTGATTTAATATGAATTTCCCAGATGTAGTGAAACAAAATCCCTTTCCATTATTTGTTTACCATGATGTGTGAATCCAGAATATCAGGCAAGGCTCTCTAACTTAAGTTAAATGCTAAAGAAATTTAGAACTATTACAAAGAAATAATTCATTACATTATATTATAATACATTGGCCTTTTTCACATATAGGAGAATATGCTCATTTCATACAGGCATTGAGTTACGTACAGACGTACATAGGAATTTGCATGACCGCCGCAGATTGTATGGAATTCGCGGCGGGAAAAAGGCGAACCACGGCTGCCGCACCAGCAGTTCCTTACGGTGACCAGCTAAATAAATTTACAGGAAAAGTTCTGGAGTCCCGTCTCTTCTTTCCCACGCTTCGAACTCAACACATTGTCTCCTTGTACCCTCTTATCATAGTAAGCTTTGAAAGTAATGCAGAAACCTGACTCAACTCAGCTCCCACTCCAGAAGGAATGCTATGAAGGCCCTTTCACAGCATTTTATCTAGAGTTGCATGGTTTCTCAATGATGGAAACTCTTGCCTTGTCCAAGCATCCCTATCTGAATCTTTCCTCCTCTCCTTTATTCAAAAGGTGTGGGGTTACAGACAGCTCCCCCAATGAATGGAGCCCAATTTCCCTACTTATATTTTTTTGGAGGCTAGGACTCTGAAGAAGCTTAAGGTTCTGTGAGTCTCAAGGCACCATTTTCTCCCTTAGAATTCTTGAACACCTTCCAAAGCAGCCCATTTCCCTACTTATTTTTGACAACCGGCCACCACCCAAATAATCTTAAAATGATATAATTTGTGCACCCCTAATTCAATGTGTGCATGGACATAAAAGAACATAAGAAAACATGAAGGAAGAATATCTGCACATGTTCATATATATTTCAGTCCATTTCTCTATTTCCTCCTAAAACTGGTATCTATGATAAAAATAGTACAAAACTTCTAAGTTTTTAATTTTAATAATCTCTTTCAATTTTTAATGTAGCAGGATCGTGGAAGAGTGCAGCTTTTGTCCATTTTTCAATGTATTATTATGTACCATATTTTTTGCACTATAAGACGCTCCAGACAATAAGACACACCTAGCTTTGGGAGAGGAAAACAAGAAAAAAAAATCTCCCTCTGCCTCTCAGCAATTTACCTCCTTGCAGCAAACAGCAAACAGCCTGGTCAGCTTCAGCACAGCCTGATTTAGCACGAGCAGCTGATTGGTGGTTGGATCGGTGTCACAGAATACGACCCATCAACTGTTCCAGGCTGTGGAGATTGCCGCCACCCATCGTTATTGGCACCGCCAATTGTCACCGCCACCTATCGCCACCTCTATGCTCCCCATTTTTTGCCTCCATGCGCCCCGCTTTCAGCCTCCGTACGTCCCGTTTTTGGCTCATTCCAGGCGGCCTATTGCTGCCTAACGCTGCCTATTGCTGCCTAACACCACCTATTGCCACCTAACGGTGCCAATCACCGCCTAACACTGCCAATCACTACCTCTGCTGATCACCACCACCGTTCAGTGGCTATAGACGGCGGCAGCAATCCCTGATACCTGGAATGGGCCAAAAACAGGATGTGTGGAGGCTGAAAATGGGGCATGCAGAGGCTGAAAATGGGATGCACAATGGCTGAAAATTGGGCACGCAGAGGCCAAAAATGAGGTGGCAATAAGCAGCGGCGATGGGTGGTGATGGCGATGAGCGGTGGCAATCCCCGCAGCCTGGAATAACTGATCAACAGTATTGGTTGTTTTTTTTTCTTTTATATACATATGAGGATATTCATTACTGATGGGGGCAGATGATGACGGAGGATTTTGAACAAACTGTTGCACTAGGATGCTATGTTACCCTAATATGGATGATGGACTCAACAATCCAGTGGAAAGATGTCAAAGAAGACATTATATGGATTATAAATTTAAAGTCATTGATTTTTTCTATATAACGGAATATATTTTTTTAGCAGGGCGGGCAGTGGATTAAAGATATTAAGAATTGTTGTGCATGGCAATTTTGTAGGAAAGTGGGTGGAAATAGGTTAGTTTACTGATTGTTTAGTTTAAGAAAAGGGATGTTTAAGTGATATATTTAGGGGAGTGGAGAAAATGGATAGAGTTGAATAAATGTTAAATTAGGATTTATGGGGAAGGCTGCTTTGAAATGTTATATTAATATACACAAAAGATTAAATGTTAAAGTAGGATTTATTATATAGTTTTAAAGTGGAAGGTTGTTTTGAAATGTTGTAATAATATACAGATATAAGTATGGGGGAGGAGAAAAAGGGCAGATTATTGCTAAATTGGGAGTTTTAATAATATTATGTTAAATTAGAAGTTATCATACAATGTTATAGTAGAATGTTTTTTTTGAAATGTATGGTAAAAGGGGGAAGTAATAATATTAATATTATTAGCAAGTAAGGGTCAGTATTTAGAGGAGGGAGTAAGGGGATGGTAAAATATTATATAATCTGTTATGAATTAGGTTGTTGTTGTGAAGAAGTCACAGGGGGGGGATGGGTGGTGAGGGGGGGTTAGGGAGGAGGGGGGGAGAAAAATGGGGGAAAAATTTGTATTTGAAAACTTTTTCAATTAAAAAAAAAACAGTATTGATCCAACCGCCAATCAACTACTCGTGCTAAATCAAGCTGTGCTGAAGCTGACTAGGCTGTTTGCTGTTTGCTGCAAGGAGGCAAATTGCTGGGAGGCAGAGGCTGAAGGGTGGAGGCCGGTGGGTGGTTGAGGCTTCGGCAATATTTGCTCTATAAGATGCACAGACATTTCCACCCACTTTTTTGGAGGAGGAAAAGTGTGTCTTATAGTGTAAAAAATACAGTAATCTTCTACTGTGCGTGCTTTGGAGTTTTGAAAGCCAAGGTGACCCAAGATTTCATGGTCAGCCAAAGAAATCTGTCTGTCAGTCAGTTTATATAACATTACAGAGAATTTGTAGACATTGTGTATGGCTGAGGCCAGAACTCTTCTTGAAATATGATTTTGGCGGGTGTCAGAGTTCTACCACTTCAAAAAATGTGTCAACGCAGCCCTGCCAGTTCCCACTGGAAATACCTTTTTTTAATGTTTGCATTTATACCTTTCCTTTTTTGCTTGCCATTTTACCTGCACATGGATTAGAGAACAAACAAAAGTATATGTTATCATCAAGAGAGTAAAAGAAGTGAAATGGAAATGGGCTGGTCACATAGCAAAAATAACTGATGGAAGATGGACCAAGGCAATCATAGAATGGATCCCACTTGATAAAAAGCATCCACAAAAGAGACCTAAAACAAGATGGATCGACGACATCAGCAAGTATTGAGGGCCCAATTGGCAAAAGAAATCTCAGGACCACATTGGTTGGAAACATGTGGAAGGGACCTTCATCCTGCAGTGGATAGACAATGGTTAAAATGATGATGATGACCTTGCCTTTTTATGGAAGTCAAGGTCGTACAGAGATCTCAGAACAACAACTCTGAAGCTTAGTCTGAGAGAGAATGACTGGTTCATAGCCATTCTGAAAACTTTTGATTCAGTAGAGACCTGTATCTAGCTTTCCTTGTCCAAATTCAGCACTTCAGCCACAACAATATACCTGGTGAAATACCAATGTGAATGTGGAATTGTACTTCACACTTACTCTACTAAAATATATTTGTGAAAGTTGATCATCCATGCTCAACAGAAGGACTATGCTTCCTTCTGAATTATCTTCAAATTTATGACATTTAGCAGGAGAACAGAAAAAAGAGGTCACTGAGCCATTCTAGAATTGTGCAAAATGTAAATATACAGTAGATATTTAAACTCTATGTTCAGCCAATATAAATATACAGTTTGCTCTTTTACAGTTTATTTTAGATTATAAAAGCGAACAGTCACTTGATTCATTAAACATTACTCTGAAAAGAACTCAACAATCTTGAGACACTTCCCAAATTTTCCCCCTCCCCTCTTTTTTTTCAGCCTGAGATAATCCAATCACAGTCAATGTTGTTTTCCCGACAACATGTATTTAGGGAGTTCTTTGGCATTGGCCTTTCTTCATTCTAGTTACCCGTAGATGAGCTGCCCAGGAAGGAAATAGTGGTGAGTATATAGATATTAGAGATGCCGTTACAAAAAAAGCAGACAAAAGAGTACCATTTCCCAAAAATATACTAGGGGAGAAATAGAAATTTTAATGAAAATAGGCAAGAAAACAGAAAAGATAATATGTGAATGATAGACTCTTCAAGAGTTATCTGAATTTTATTTTAGAATACATAACAGGGACTGCCAAGCAGTGAAAAGTTTCTTGGATTGAACAAGTTCAGGAGTAATGCTTGGGTAACAGTAACTATATATGTGGTTATTCAGCTGTTACATGCAAACCACATCGCAAAGCAACTTCCATCACAACAAAGAGTAGCATGTCAGAGATGAAATGGAAGCCTTTCATTGTTTAGAATATTAACTTTCCAGAATAGAGGGTTAGAGTGCCGGAATAAAGTATTTGGCATTGTGCTAAATAGAACTCTGACTGCTGCCAAGAAAATTCTTCCAGATGACATTCAACTGTAATTTGAAGCCAGTATAGATATACTGTTTGACTAATATCAGCAGGCAAAAAAGCCCAGTGAAATGTTTCCTCTGGGGATTATAAAGGATAACATCTCAACTCCCCAAATAAGAATGAATTCAGGATCATCCTTGTGGCTAATGGACCTGTGTTGGGCTAAACCAACACCGTTTTCTGCCAACTTCAGCACAAATTGTCTAATGATGCCTACAGGATTTATCATTCATAACAACAGTTAAATGTTCTCCCAGTAACAGCAAGCCAGCTCTTTATAGCTGAAAATCAGTACCTCTTTTCTCCTTTTAGTAAAGCCTGTCAAACAGTGATTCCATTCATGCCATATTATGATGCTAAATAATTTCCATCCTCCATTTATTTAACTCCTATATTTAACTTAACTGACACAAAACTTTTAGTGGATGAAGACATTTCTCAATTCTGCCTGTCAGTAATAATGTGAGACCACATAATTTAAGGGTTACTCTCTAGCAAAACTAATGTTAATACATTTGATTTGACAAAGTTTTAATTATTTTGTTCATTTTCTTTGCAGAATCTAACCAAGATTGCAGTTTCAGCAGGGATGGGGAACTTCTCAAATGGGCCTTTTGTTGTGCTTTGTTTACTGATTGCAGGATCTGCTACAAGTAACAAACATAAATTATTATCTTATTGTAATGTTATTAAATGTACTTATTAATGTGATACATTACAAATTAATTCATACATTTATAAAATAGTTGCACTTACTCTTGTTGTTCCACTAATTAAAACTTACTGGAATTCAGGGTTTACTTGGCTTCTTAGATCAGGATAAGACTTGGTTTGCTTAACCATGGTTTGTTAAGTAAGCCCCAATTGGCTAAATTCACACATCCTGCAATAACCATTGCTGGCTAGGGAATTCCACACATCTTAAAGTTGTCAAGGTTGAGAAACAATGATGTATAAATAGTCCTTTTTAGAATTTTAATGCCCATCAAGATCATAAGTCATGATGGTCATAAAATAGGTTAGTCTTCCCAGACTCTGATTTTACAACCTTTTTTTACAGCATTATTTATGTGAATATAGCCATGAATATAAAGTGGCTGCCATAGTCGTTAAGTGAACATGTGGTTGTTAAACAAACCAATGGTTTACTGTGGATGCAATTTTGCCAAACACTGGAAGTGTGGGGCTCTGCAAATGGCTGTAAATATGGCCATGTTGCCACGCATCTGAAACCCAGTCATGTGACCATGCGATAGGGAGACTGACTGTTGAGATTTCAATTCCGGGTCATAAGTAATTAATATAGCCTTTATTGTCATTGTACATCATGTATACAACTAAATTGGTTTTAGCCTCACTGGTGCAATCCGTGACATAAAATACAAACAACATAAATGCCGTAGTATAAAGAATAATCCCTGTACAAGTAATTAGGGGAAAAAAAGAAAAAGAAAACTAGTCATACATTTCCGCGTGTACGTGGAGTGATTGTGGTTGTGTTTAAGAGTCTGACAGCCCAAGGACAGAAACTATTTTTAAACCTATTTGTTCGGCTGGCTATGCTTCGATGTCTTTTGCCCGATGATAGAAGTAGCCCTAAGGTAGTTCCATTGTAACTTTGAATGGTTGCTAAGGGACCAGTCATATGTGGAGTCAATACAGAGCATAGATGAGTTATTGTTCTAATTTAGTATAAAATAATTTCATATGTATTTTATCTTTCCTGCAGAATATTCAACTGAAGAAAAATTGAAGTATAAATTTTGCAAACATTATGTGGAGATTGTATACCTTACAGGAACGCTGAAGCCTACAACATTCTGGCATGTGGACTGTCATGATCAAGGTTAATAGTTTCTATAGAATTATTCCTGTAGGTCCTCTGGAAAAGATATGGGTAGCTGTTCACTTAAAAAAGGAAATGTTAATTAAATTAATTTCATAATTTAAATAAAAATGCAACACATTTGTAGTGAGGAAAACTATAATGCATGTCAGTGGTGGGTTTCAAAAATTTTTACTACTGGTTCTGTGGGTATGGCTTGGTGGGCATGGCGGGGAAAGGATACTGTAAAATCTTCATTCCCACCCCACTCCAGGGGAAGGATACTGTAAAATCTCCATTCTCTCCCCACTCCAGGGGAAGGTTACGGCAAAATCCTCATTTCCTCCTGATCAACTGGGACTCAGGAGGCAGAGAATAGATGGGGGTGGGGCCAGTCAGAGGTGGTATTTACTGGTTCTCTGAACTACTCAAAATTTCTGCTACCAGTTCTCCAGAACTGGTCAGAACCTGCTGAAACTCACCTCTGATGCATGTGTTCCCTCAAGTCATTGTTTAGATGTTAACAGTCTATTGTAAAGAAGGAAATGTTAACTCCCAAGAAAGATAAAACACATTCATTAGCTATCTGTTCGTTTAATTATATCCAGAATATGAATATGTTAAAGTTCTTTGAAAAGGGAAGGATTTTCTAGGGAGCACAAAATCTTCCTGGCTCAAATATTTTAAAAGCCTTGGATTATGTGTCAATTCCAAGAGTTAATTAAACCCAGATGAGATTAGCAAGCCTGCAATACAGAGGATAGTGGATAGTGGGATTGTGATGACAATCTTTATTTTTTTCCCCCCAGATTATTTTTCTCTTGGAGACATAGTTGTACAAGGTAAACGTAAACCTCATAATAGGGCTGTAATAGTGAAGGATGAGAATAATGGTCTTCTTGGACATCCCAAAGGTTTGAGGTATTTAGAAGATATAAAATATTGAACATTAGTATTTTGTTTACTAATCCTAAAGATACAATAATACAATAATTTGCCTGCCTGAAAAAGATAGGCCAAAAAGCTTTGGCAAAGAGGCTATAGATGTTGCCTGAAAACCTTCTCTGAGGATTCAGAGTCATAAAGAATACTGTTGGATATGGTGCCCAATGAAGTCTCTCCAGTCTTCTTTTTCCAGGCTAAACGTGGCTAGATTCTGCATAAGATTTCATTTGGAGACCTTCTACTGCCCAAACTAAAAAACTCACAGGATTAATTGGAAATATTATTCTATTCTATTCTATTCTATTCTATTCTATTCTATTCTATTCTATTCTATTCTATTCTATTCTATTCTATTCTCTCTAACCTACTCTACTCTACTCTACTCTTCTATTCTATTCTTTATATTAAATAATTACATTATTTCTTTTGTCAATGCAGATAACTGCATTTCTAAAGCAACAGCATGGCCCAGAAACAATACACATATAAATAAATATGACTTGTACCACGGTTATATTGCACTTTTTATTTCTTGTATGTAAATATTGGATTTGCATCCTATTCATTACAGTGAACAATTACAATTGTTCAACAATTGTTAACAATTGTTAACAATTCTAAAAAAAAAAGTATGCAACCTTGACTTTTCATTTTAATAATGGATTTCGTATCTCGAATTTTCAGAGAAATATGGAGAAATTCAGGCAATAACAATTTTACAGTTTTTGAGATGGATTGTGAACATGGGTTCAAAGCCTTAGGAAATGTAGTTGTTAAAGGCTCTAGCCTACCTCCTGATCTGCCTAGCTACAGGTAAGCCTGGTTGTCAAATTTCCTTTTTTTAGTGGTTCTTTTTTTTTAATTAAAATATTTTAATGATGATGTGGATGTTATCCATTCAGTTGTGTCTGACTCTTGGTGATTCTATGAGCTATGTCTCTCCACATCTTCTTCCTGTCTTGCTTTTTTAAGATCCAATTTTCACAACCATAGATAGCTAAGGTGAACCCAATAAAGTGGACTAACCTATATTTGGTTTTAATGATACCATTAAAATAATATAACAAGACTTCAATAAAAGATTGGAGAATATAATAAAGTTGCTTCAGAAATTAAAACTCAAAGCCAAACCATAATGATAGCAAACACTATGGAAAATGTATGAGTTGACTCTAGTCTCCAAACTAGATTAGAAAAATAATGTGTAGATATAAAAAAAATAATAACATAAAATATTGGGGTAAAAGTAAAAAATAAATGGCTAACATTTTGAAAAAGAAGTTGGAAATCTATTATTATTGTTTTTATTATTCTTACATCTAATTTTTCCTCCAAGGAATTCAAAGTGGCTGCACAATTCTCTATTTTACCCATACTTATTTTGCCTACTCCTGTAAAATAGATTATGCTGAGAGATAACTCATGAAAATTAAATTCACATGTGTTGCTAACCTATTATTTATTTCGCTGTAGTTTCAGAGGTGGGTTTCAGCAGGTTCTGACCAGTTCTGGAGAACCGGTAGTGGAAATTTTGCGTAGTTTGGAGAACCGGTAGTAAAAATTCTGACTGGCCCTGCCCCCATCTATTCTCTGCCTCCCGAGTCCACCAAGCCATGCCATGCCCACCAAGCCACACCCACAGAACCAGTAGTAAAAAAATTTGAAACCCACCCCTGCGTAGTTTGTAAAGTAAACCACAACTGGCTGGGTGTGCATAATACAGTATGCTGAGTCAAGCTACTATAGTTCATAACACGAACTATAGTAGTTTGAGTCATACAGCACATTTTGCTCCTAAGGCCGGGGACACTTGCAGGGAGAGGTTAACTCAACATTCTGTAGGCAAATCTTATTTCCTACACATATTTCCTACACATCTAATGAAGTCAAAGAACATCCTTGCTGCAGCAGTCACTACCAGGTATCATCTTTAGGAAGGAATGGGCAAGCTCCTAAGTTAGTGTTATCATGAGTCATTTGATATGCGTTCTGTTTCAAAACATGAGTATCTCAGCTTTGTTCAAGATTCTAGCTTTCTTGGTAGTAGAAAGGTTCCTAGTGAAAATGTAGCTATTCTACATCGATCAATCAGTTCCAGAAACTGGTTTCACAATAAGAGATTTGTGGAATGAAAAACAGTAGCACTCTGGACCTTCCTGAATTTAGGCTGGAATTCTAGGGTCAACTTGGATGGAAATATTTTCAAAATAAGTTTGAGATAGTAGGCTTCTCCATTTTCATATCTGCAGTACAGCCTTGTCTGTTAGGTAGTGCTAAGCTTACCTTTTCTATCCAAATGCTTTTTGGTACAGCAAAGATACAAAAACATAATCCATGCCTGGTTGCTAAAAGCCTGAAATTAGGCACAAAGTAGCTTCACATATTCTGAAACATTATTTTCTGGTATAGTTTCTGTATACCCAGAAGCCACTCATCTGTAGGCTAAATGTTAAGATTCTAACTTATGCCCTTATATTTTAGTGTTTGTGGCTATAATCCATAATTCAGAACCATTATCTGTTTCTTAAGTTAATAAACTAGAAAAATAATTTAGCTTAAACTAATAGAAACCACAAGTTAGAATGAATTCTGAATTCTTACTTAAGAAGCAGAACAGATATATTACAATTATGAATAAAATGATCTTAAAAAGTGCATTGTAAACTGATCAATTTCTAGATGCGTCAATGAAACTATATTAGTAAGAGGAAAACTTCGTCCAATCTGGGAAGAGATTGGTCATGTAAAACGTACAAATATTGGAGTTTGGGAAGTTGCAAGAGATCCTTATGTAGCACCAGGTAAATCTATTCAGTACTTCTACTTAAATTAAGAATAGGAAGATTATGGAGAAGTGGATCCTTTATTTTGATCAGCAAAGATGTTATATACATCAGCTGCTTAAATCCTGTTTGATTGATATCAGGTAACTGTGTTTTATACCCTGAAAAAATCATTGAACTGGGAAGGTGTAATGTTTCTGTAGTATTTAAAATATTTTTTCTACTTTATTTTGTGTGTAAAGAGAACTATCTACCTTATTTTGCTTTAGTTAGTTTAACTATAATCTCTTCTCTCTCATTATGTATATAAGCATATAGCATTTATATCAATAATGAGTGGCATATAAATTGAATAAATAAACAAACAATAAACTATTCTAATCTATGCATAAACAGATACATTTATAATTACCCATAAAAACAAACAAATACACACACATATGGATGCTGGGAAGACATTGATAGTACACAAAGTGAATATATTTGGCTAATTTGGAACTTGTACTACATATAGCCATTGAAGAGCTATAAAAGAGCTAGTAAATTATGACAAAGAAACAGAATTTACTTTTATAAAATATTTTCAATAATGAAACAGAAATTTAAAAAGTGACAAAATGCTTTTATGGAGAAACACCCATCTTTCACTTCACTTTAGAAAATCAGTCTAGAATGTTCAGGTGTCAGTCTATGTTCAAATTTGAGAGCTTGGTGGTAATTACTATGCCTGTTTTTATTAGCTAAGCTTCTTTGTTCCAAAATTCTAAGCAATACTTCACATTATTACAAGAGAAATATGCAGATTTTTTTAAAAAATATTATCTCTGCTTTTAGTGAAACATATTAAGTCCTTTTTAGATAAATTATAAATGTAATTCTTGTGCTACAGTCCTAAAAAGATGTAATTAACTAATTACTGTGTGTTTAGATAGCATATCTGTGTGGACTTTTGTATTTGGGAAAAACCGCAATATTCATGCTAAAACGGTCTACGCTTTGAATCAGAATAAAGTGATGAATGAAAAATATGCATCTATCCTGTTGATGAAAAAGAATCACAGTGGTAAGTTTGCAAAGGAGAGCGCTGTGCTCTGCAACAACATTTGAATTGTGTGTTGATTCTTTCAGGCATAATCCTAAATAAAATATGTTACCCAGAAGAATTTAGCCTAAGCATATTTTATTTCTGCTCAGAGCACTTTCTGCCAGCTAACATTAAGAGGAGAGAAACATTAGCATTGCTGAAGTTACCTAGTTTGGGTAATGAAACATCTGCAAGAAAACAATGAAGCTCAGAGAGCACCAAGGACCCTTCATTTCAACCCCAAGTTACAAATATTCTTCTTTAAAGATAAAAAAACCAACCAAGTGATATGATGTCCAGGACCACGCCAGATATTTATAACTGACATTACTCTTAAATGAGCAGCAGTTTAGGGTAATTGGTGTTATCAATGGGAAAAATGGATAAGAATTAATATAATTAACAGAATTATGACAATATTACAAGACAAAAAGTTCTAGATATTGTACAGTGTTATAATGGAATCGTACTAAATTCTGTGAATATTTAATTTGTATATAAGATACTGAATATTAGAATAATAGCATTAGTTGATTAATGCCATTAGAAAATATTTTTATACTACTCTACTACTATCAAAAGATAATTTGATAATTGATACTCCTAGTAAATAAGAAAGATTTGGATCTGCCACCTAAAATCTACATAAAACAAAATTAAGAATGAAAGGGACACTGAATCTGTAATTGCTACCATCAAATGCAGTGTTTAATAATAAAAGAAGTACAAGATAGATCTATCATTTTATTCTAGGTGTTTTCAAGAAATAGGGATTTTAACTCCCAAAATTTTCAGAAATGGCCATGCTGTCTGGGAATTCTGGGAGTTTGCCCATATTTTTAGAGGGCAAACAAGTTTGAGAATCTTGAGTTATAATTGTGGACATTATTGGAATAAAATAATATTTGGATCTTAATCTGGGTACTAGGGCACTACATATTAATTATAAGAATATTTATTAAGTAATTCAACATTTGAAATATTAAGGAAATTATTAAACAAAATTTATACAATAGCAAAATTAAAACACATTTTGAATCAAGATAATTTGATTAAATATTTGGGAAGAAAGATCTCTGATGAAATTTGGAGGTAGAGACGAGAAAGAGTCACCTTATAGACAACCTGAAATAGAATGTACAGTCAAATGGTATTAAACCAGCAAAAGTTAGAATCTGTACCATTCAAAACACCGGGGAAAGGATGTGAATTCATTTCTGGAAGTAGACTTTTGGAGAATTAAATGCCCTTCCCAAGACATGTACTCTGTGTCTTGGGCGTGAGCCAGGAGTTCCTTTCCTCGCTATCTGATAATTGAAACTCTGAAAGTAGAATTACATTTAAGAGTGGGGACTAATCTGATAGTGCTTGAAGTCTAATCCAGTATAGGGCACATCCTCTTTGTATGAGTTTTGAATTTTTATTAATTTTTTCTATAAAATATTTTATCAAAACGTATCAAGATGTCCATATCAAAAGGTACGGCATATATCTCTCCTCATTAAACGAACTTTCTATCTGTTTCTTTTTTTTATTGAAAAAGTTTTCAAATACAAATTTTTCCCCTTTTTTTTTCCTTCCCCCCCTCCTCCCTAACCCCCCTTCGCCACCCATCCCCCCCGCGACTTCTTCACACCAAAAACCTAATTCATAACAGATTACATAATATTTTACCATCGCCTTACTCTCTCCTCTATATACTGACCCTTACTTACTAAAAATATTATTAATATTATTACTTTCCCCTTTTACCATACATTTCAAAAAAAAAAAAAGCAGTCTGCTATAACATTGTATGATAACTTCTAGTTTAACAGAATATTATTATAACTCCCAATTTAGCAATAATCTACCCTTTTTGTCCTCCCCAAAACTTATATCTATGTATTGTTACAACATTTCAAAGCAACCTTCCACTTTAAGACTGTATAATAAATCCTACTTTAACATTTATTCTTTGTGTATATTAATATAACATTTCAAAGCAGCCTTCCACATAAGTCCTAATTTAACTATTCAACTCTGTCCATTTCCTCCACTACCCTAAATATATCACTTAAACATCCCTTTTCTTAAGCTAATCCATCAGTGGACTAACATATTTCCACCCACTTTCCTACAAAATTACCATACACAACAATTCTTAATATCTACAATCCACTGCCCACTCTGCTAATATATATATATATATATATATACATATATTCCGTTATGTAAAAAAAAAAAGACAATAACTTTAAATTTATAATCCATATAATATCTTCTTTGATGTCTTTCCACTAGATTGTTGAGTCCCCCATCCATAATTGGGTAACGTAGCATCCTGGTGCAACAGGTTTCCGGTTTGCTCTTCGTAGCCACCAGACGGTCTCTTGGGACCGCCAGCCCCTTCGCCTGTAAAGAGCCGCCTGTACAGCGCAAAGGCGGCTCGAAAAACCCCATTTCCAGGAGGAAATGTGGGATAGAGCAGGTGAGTGTAGGTAGAGCTCTCCGTAGCCCCCAGGGGTTTTTTTTTTACTCTTGGGGGCGGGCGGAGGAAGCTCCCTATAGCACTCGCCGCCCGCTCCGGGCGTTGGGAGACTTCTGCCTTTTTGCAGAACAAGGCTACGAAGACAAGCCTTTTAAGATATTTAACAGATTAACTAAAGATGATGAGATTTGGATTTGGATCTGTGACCCTAAATTGCAAGTATTAATACTTATTTTACAAAGGATATTCAACAAAGTAAAAAAGACCTTTTAAAATGGCGATTGCCGAAACTGGAGCAGGGAAACTGAAAAGAGAAAGTCCTTCCGTTTCTTATTAAGTTACAAAATAGCAGAATAAATGCTCCTGGTTACATTTGAAGGGATTTGAGCTGGACCTGTGACCTCGAATTGCAAGTATCTCACTTATTTTATAACAATTATTGAAGAAGGAAAAGGAAAAGGAAAAAAAGAACCTTTAAAAAGGGCGACTGCCGAGGCTTGAGAAGGGGCTGAAAGGGAGAGTCCTTCCGTTTCTTATTGAGATACAAAGTAGCTGAATAAATATTTTTGGCTACACTTTAAAATAAAGCTCTACTTTTGTGTTTTTTCTCTTCCTGGAGATTTGATATTGATCTTGGTTGGAAAGAGGTTTTTTTTTTTCTCTGCTGCCTCTCTTTTCTTTTTTTAAAAAAAAAAAAAAAAAAAAAATAGTTTGTCTGTGTTGAAACATGGCATTAAAGTCGGACAAACAAGCAATGGGGGGGGATTCCCCCATTAACAAATTACGTGACCAAGTTTTAAAGCTCCAGTCTCAGAAAACTGATTTTAATATAATTGAATTTCTTTTGGAGGAGATTGTAAGAAGGGATGAGATTGTGAATCAGAACTTTGAAAAATTTAAGCAGGAAATTAAAGAATTAGTGCAATTAAAGTTTGATATTTTGAACCGAAAGATTATAAAAACGGCTAATGATTTGGTAGGATTTATGACTAAGTTGGATGAAAATACTAACTTATTAGAGTCTAAAGTGGAAGAAATTGAGGATAATTTGGATAATAAAATACAAAAAATTGAAAATGATTTGACAAACACTCAAGATAATAGCTCAGAAGAAAAATCTAAAATGGAGGTTGAACAAAAGTCTTGTAATGCAGAAAATTTACAACAACGGATTGAAAGAGAGGTCTTAATGCTGCATTATAATTTTACAGAATATGCGATCAGACTCAGAGGTTTACAGGAAAATAACAGAGATGATTTAAGGAAAATATCTTCTGAAATTCTGGCTGGGATTTTAAAGGTTCAACCTGAGGAAGTGTTTTGTAGGATTGATAGAGTGTACAGAATAAACTCCTGGATTGCAAAGCAAAGGCAATTGCCTAGAGATGTGGTGATTTATTTTACAGATAAGGAAATTAGGAATAAAATTGTGCAAAATTCCTTCCTTTCTATCTGTTTCTAATTGAATGCCAAAGCTTTATCCTGGAAGCCTCAGCATTACTCTGATTTAAACAGTACAGACTCTTTATATAATAGTCACAGTTCTAAAAAACATTAATATAAGATTATTAGATTTTATCCCTAGTCATGCAGAACTCATCTAGCATCTAACATAAATGCTTTCCGTTACTATTTTCTTTTAATAATGCCAGTTCATAATGGATTTTCTGGGTTGGAATCAGAAGCATCTATAGAAAAGGGAAGCAAGAAGTCAAGAAGGTGGGTGTGACTGTTCAAAACCCACTCTTATCTGCATATGGTGCATACTAAAAAGGGTGTGGGGGTGGGAGTGATTGCATGGTTTCAGGGACAGTCCTGCCTTTTGATCAGTGCTTGGTAGATACTTCTGATTGTAATAAGGCTATTGAATTGTTACAAGAATCTAAAGATCTGACTTCAAATATTTCTTTCAGTATGTGCTGCCTTGGAATCTACGGAACCAACAGGAAGCCCTTTAATCACACTTATTCCTGCACCCACTTTGAATCCTAGACTCCACATCTCTGATCCAAGTACATTTTGTAATGACAAACCTGATGGTAACTATGCTTATCCAGCAAATCCACACAAATATTATAGATGCTCTAATGGGCAGACAGTAGTCATGAACTGTCCAGGAGGCTTGGTCTACAATGCCATCAAGGATTGGCCAAGTGATTTGATTGTGGATGAGTTTTGTAAAGACAAACTTAATGGCAATTACAGTTACCCACCAGATCCACACAAGTACTATGTTTGCTGCGATGGGAACACTGAGCTCAAGGATTGTCCACCAGACCAGATTTTTATTAACTTTGAACGGCAATGCAGTTGGCCACGCAGATTTTTGTAAAAACAAATATATGGTGGCAATCGTTCCTAGTTACAATTAACCTAAAAATTGTATTTGCTCAATGGATTCATGATTTGTTCAAAAACTCTTTATAATGTGATCACTGACAACTGCATACAGCCAAGAGATATTCCTTTTAATATCTGTAATAAAGTAGCAACTAATTATGCTTATTTAGATATATGCTATATAAATACTACAGATGTGTTAGAAAAGGCATATAAAGTCTTGCATTAGTAGCTGAAGTGATAACATTGCATTAAATCATTATTAAAATACAGAAAAGCAGACTGATTTGTGGATTTTGTACCAATATCACTACTATTACTACTACAGCATGTATGTTTGCCAAGCAGCTTTATCAACATTCATTAGAAATATACTGAAACATTCGATGAACATTATGGATTTTCCAAAGGAGAATATATTTAAATAGGGTCCACATTTTGTAAATCCACCAAAAATATTTGAAAGGGATAAAGATTTTAGGCAGACCAATATATTAAACTATTTATCCACGTAAGTGCTAAAAAAACATTGGAGCAGAAGTGGGCAATTAACTTTCCCAAGGGCCACATTAAAAACTGGGACTGTTGTGGAGGGCTGCCCCCATGGTCACTGCCCCCTGCCTCCACCCTGTTCCTCTCCCACTGCCACTACTGCCCTGCCCCACTGACACCTCTGACACTGCAGGCTGGACAGGGACAACAAAAGGGCCAGATGAGGCATGTGAATCATAAAATGCCCAAGTCTGCATTGGAGGGACACACATGTAACAGTAACAAGAGTTGGAAGGGACCTTGGAGGTCATCTAGTCCAACCTCCTGCTCTCACAGACATATACTATTTCTGATAAATGGCTGTCCAGTCTCTTCTTAAAAGTCTCCAATAATGGAGCACGTATAGAGTGGCAAGATTTTGAAATACTTCATTAACTTTGCAAGGCTTTATATACTTGTTGCTATTACTGATGAATCTTCAAAGTAAATGGAAAAGCATAATTAACTCTCATGTCTGTTGATCACTCCATCTTCTTTAGATGCAGCAGTGAGAGCTATTTTTTAATATTGGTACTGTACCACGATACTGTTCTTAGTTTGGAAGTAAGGGAAAGCAATCACTGTTTGGCTTTATACCAGATATGATGATTAGACTCTCTTTCCTCTTCATATTCCAAAACAATAACTTTCATGAAAGTTATATAGGTAAATTTACTGCAGAAAATTAGGAAGCCATATGCACAAGAAATTCTCTAATAAGACCTTGAATTCTGACTCTCTCTTCCCATCTTTTCAACTCAATAATCATGTGGCTACTGATTTCTTGCTCCTGAATATTCCTGCATCTTCCCCTTATTTATAAAACAGATTTCTTTGACATGAGAATATGCACTTCTCCAACTTCCAACTTTATAATGAATTGTAAAATTTATCCTTACAATTGTAATTTTTAAAATAAAGGTGGCAATTGCAATGAAGTTTCCAAAGTTTGTGTGTGTGTTTACCAACCTTTTAACTATCACCCAAATGAAAAGCCCTATTAACAGAATAACAGAGTTGGAAGGGACCTTGAAGGTCTTCTAGTCCAGCCCCTGCATGAAACCCTATACCATTTCAGACAAATGGTTGTCCAATCTCTTCAAAAAAGCCTCCAGTGCTGGAGGACCCAGAGTTTCTGAGGGCAAGTATTATATCATATCCCCTACGACCTTATTAAATGTAACATTTCTAGACAGAAATGGAAAACCATCTTCTTCCTGTCATCCCTAATTACTGGAAAGGTTGAAAGGTTTTCACATCATTTCACACCATTCCTTCATTTACAGCAGTGGTCCTCAACCTTTCCGGCTTTGCTGACCACTGCGAATAGGGAAAGGGTTCTATGTGACCGGCGAGCAACTGGCACGTGCAGTTCCATTTTCTTTCCCGGTGTTTCGGGTGATGTGCAGAGAACTTTTCCCCAAAGCAGGGTGGGTGATTTCATTATCATGTGCAGAGTGCTTTCCTGGTATTTCTGGTCATGTGCAGAGAGCTTTCCATCCAAAACCAGGTGGGTGATTTCATGGTGTTTCTGGTCATGTGCAGTGCGCGATTGGATGGAGAATCGCAGCAATGTTCCCCCAGACACCGATGTTGTGAAAAGAGGGCTTTTTTCCCGTTTGGACTCCAAACTGTCCATGCAGCCCCATTTCTGTGGTACATCAGACCACAGCTGAATGCGGCTGCAAACTTTGCAATCTGCTTGATGGGCAAGGATTTGAATGCAACTCAAAGGAAACCTTTTTAGTCTGTAAAAAAACTGACATCCCACCTCACTGCTTCCCAAAGCTGCCCTTATTTTCAGAGCAAGATACCCTCAAACATTAAGAAATTTGGCCTTTAAAAGAAAAGTTGCAGAGCGGTGAGGTTGCAGAGCGGTGACACCCCAACCCTCCTGCCTTTGCCTCTGTGCAGTTGCCTCCAACTCCACTCTCTGCTCATCGCCGCCCCCCTGACATTCACTCACTCGCCTGCCCACCCGGCTTTCCATCCAGCACACACAGCAAATTTCCAGTGTTGAGATGTCCTGCAAAGAGGTGGTGGCAGCAAGTTGGCAGAGGGGACTTGGCAGTGGTGAGAAGGCTGCTCCCAGCTGGCTGCATCAAGCTAGCAGTGTTGAATTGTCCCATTCCATTGACACAAGCACCAGATATTAAACCAGTCTTTTTCAAGCAACATTAATGAGCTGAACTTTACAGATAAATAGCATAAGCTTTGGTGCATTAGGTATTCTTTTCAAACGTTTTTTGGATGCGATGCTCCAAGATCAAGACTGTTTGCTTTTAGCTCTCCCAAAATCAAATTCTTTCATTCTGCGAAGAAGGAACTGATATTTTTCCACCTGACATGAATTATAAATCATCTCATATCATGTATCTCTTCACCTTTGGCTACTGGTGTTCTTAGTGATGCCCTAATCAAAAACTTTGCTTCTGTATGGTGACACAGTGCTTCAGTCATAGCTGAGACATCTATGGAATATATATATAACCCCAGATTTTGCTTTACCATCCCAAGGTACTATACTTTGTAAGTACAGTACAAAGACATTGTAGCATTTATTTTCTGGACCATACTTCAACACATAGTACTCATTTATAAAATACAGGAATATGATACAATGTGATCTCAAAAATCCAAGTAACAGTTTTGAAATTTAAACTATAACATCTACAGTCCTGAGCGCACTATTCACTATCTCATCCAGTAATAACAAGAAGCATTGAAAACAATCTTAACTCTTAAAAACCTGGTGAAAGAGATGTCTTTAATGATTCTGTAAATGGAGAGAAAGTGCAGGTCATCCACAACCCAGGGAGATATTCCACAGTCTGACAGCAACACAGGTTGTCTCCCACATGTCATCAAAGCAGGTCTCTGCCATGTGCCTCTCTTCACATCTTAATAATCACATGGGTTTGGTATATTTTAAAGACGAAATAGAATAAAAGATAAAAAGAAAAGAGGGCCAAAGTCCATAAAACAAAGTGTTTCAGACATGTGGGCCAACATGCAAGAAATGGAGGGGAGGGAAGAACCATAAAGCAAAACCCTTTTTGGTGCCTCAGAAATCATATCTTCTTAAACTTGGAACAGCAAAAGTGAGATTTGGGGAACAGAGGAAGTGCAAAAGAGTCACAAAACAAAAGATGCCCAGAGAGGGAGAGGAAAAGCTAATGGAGCGGGGGTGGGGGAATCAAAAGCTAAAAAGTGAAATCTGTGTTCATGCTAAGGGTTGGAAAGAGCGATGATTCAGGGAGAGGGCAAAACAGGTACTAGTGGCTTAGGAACACACTGGCATCCACAATGGCAGGAGAGAAGATATGCAATTATAGTGCAATTAAAAACCTGCAACAATGAAGTGGGATTACAAGTCAGAAAATAAGGCATATGGAGACATGCCCGAACAATTGTGGATGATGAACACATGCTCTGGATACTTGGCTGCTTGGCTTAATTTTGCACTTTGACCTGGCTGAGCATCACTGACGGCTCCACCCGAAGCATCAAAGGATTTTGAAGCAGCCTTGTGCTCCAGACTTTCAGGGGGAAAAAATCCCACCTTATGTTCACTGACTTGTATAAAAAGGAAGCTTTGGTCTGGATGCAATTATGATAAAATAAGAGTTTTTCTAGTGATAAGAGTGTAAATTTCATGGTTTTTCAATGATTATTTAGGGGTTCAAATGTCCTTCATTCACAGGCACCAGCTTTTAAGGAACATGGAGATCTTGATTAAGAAAGATTTGGCTCCAATAATGATTTTAAGGCAACCCTGAACGGAGCAAACAACTAGAAAAAGTAGAGACACTTTACTGTGCAAACCCAAGATTGTGATGGCTGAGCTGTCAAATTCTGTCCCTGGAGCTTTCCTTGAAGGGGGTCCTTAAGACACATTTTGCAGTTGTTGAAAGTTTGAAACATTTTTATGTTTTCCCATTTAAAATCGGTTTTCAAAATAGCTGTTACTTCTTGCCACGTTCCTATTATGAGTTAATGCCATTTAGTGTCCCCGTCCCTCTTGCATACCATTAAGTTTTTGTTATGATCCTTTAGTTTTTAATTGTGACAAAAAATTGTGCAGAGAACTTGGAAGGCAGAGAAACGAAGAGTTAAAGACACTTCCCTCAAATTGTATAGTGAGGAACTGTTGCCTTGCTTTTCCCTTCATTCCACCCCCTCCCCACGCCATGCATCAGTTTGAGACTCTCGGAGAACACAAATACCCATAGTTCATTCCCGCCCCCGCCCCCCGCCTGCCGACTAAACCGGTTTGCGACGAAAATTACGGTCTTCGCTAATCCCGTAACAGGCCCCTCAGCTCCGACAGCCCGGCCCGGCACGCAAGAAAACAGCTCGGTCTAGCCTCCCACCGCGGTTCGCGCTTCCCATCTTGGGAAAAGAGGAGGCGTCCCCCCCCCTCGGATCCGGTTTCTCCGCGCCCGCCCCTTCCCGCAGCGTCGGCCGGGCATCTGGAAGCCTTTCAGAAGGACGGCGATGGGGAGCTGGGCCCTGGCGTGGACGGTGCTTTGCAGCCTGGTCGCTGCAACCCTGGGTAAGGCCGGGGGGAGCCCCCCCCGGCGTGGGTCCGACGCTAGGCTCTCGGCAGGAGGGGAATAGGAGTGAGGCGCAGGCCCGCTGCGTGAAGCAAACGCCGGGTCTGCGCCTGGTTAGGGGAGGGTGGGGGTGAGTGATGGTGCTTCTCTGGGCTTTTTTTGGTTGAACCTGCTTTCTGCTTTGGAAAGTATTTTTGTATTCCCTCTTGAAAGTAAAGGAACAAGGGCGCTCCTGAGCATGTGTGAAATGCCCCATCACAGCTAGAAGAATTAGAAGAGGGGAAAAAAAAACCCCTCATGATTCATCCTTCTCTATATCTGTGATTCAAGAGTGGGACATGCTGTGTTATTTTGCTGCCTTGATGTCCCATTGATGTTTCATCTAAAGCTACATTGATCTCTCTTGAGCTGGTCTGTATTTTTTTCTGTAGAGGATAAGAGAGCCAGAAGGGGTAGCTGTCTGTGTCCTTTGGATTGAAACCCTCAATTGGAATATCACCCCAAATGGAAACTGGAGGACCAGAAAAATAATCATTAATAAAAATAAAGGTCATACAAATAAGGGGAAACTTTGGAGTGTATTCCATTGAACATACACAGGAGCTGTGCAAAAGTGTCCACACCATGGACTTTGGGATGGGGAGAAACAGCACTTGACAATTACACACCAGAACTTTGTGACAGTTGGCCCCACTCCTTTGAGCAATGCAGGCTCTTGGAAAGACTTACAAACAGAAATGCCTGCATCTAATCATAGTTGGGTCTATTTCTTTTTCCTGAAATGTTTATGGATGATGATTCCATGAGAATTATTTTTGTCTGTGGTTAAAGAAGGATGCTAACCCGATAATTATAGCAACCTGTGGGAGTTAAATAACCTGAATTATATGAGATTTAAAAATAAAGAAGCTATTTGTAGAAAGGTGAAATTGTGTCTGGACTGAAGAGCTTGCGGTGACTTAATGTTTAGTGACTGAACATGTTGCTGTCTGCTACTCCCAATACTGCATTGCTGATCCCTGGAAAAGCGGAGTTACCTAACCAGATATAAAGTTGCTCTGATACAACAATTGTACCAGTGGTCTTTTTGCTGATATTAGTGTTAACAGTATTATTTTCTCAATGTACAACTTTTGCACTATGGGATTCCGAGTGTTCGGAAAAGACATGTGCCTTTGAAATTATAATCTACCAACATTTATGAAAAGTTAACAAATCAGGGATATACCATAGAATAGTCTCCAAGTTAATGCTTTCAAAAATATGGATTTGTAGATCTGCATAAAATATCTAAAAGAAATCAGACTAAGTTGTTCTGTGAAAGACCATGAAGTGAAATGCTAGTAATTCTAATCATTTATAAACTGAGTATGTTGATCATCCTTATGTTCATGAACATAACAGGATGGTTTGTTTTCAGGAAGACCAACTCACTAGTTTCTAAGGCACTTTTCTCAATCTAGTGCAGGGGTGTCAAACTCATGGCCCATGGGCCAGATGGATCAAGTGCTAGCCCCACCCCCGCCCGGTTTAGCGAAGGGGAAAAAAGTCCCAAAATGTCATGTGACGCTGCCATGATGACACGAGTTTGACACCCCTGATCTAGTGTATTCAAGTGGAGGACTGCAATTTCTTTCATCCTCAGCCAGAATGAAGAGAGACGGACCATGTCCTAATCCTAGTATATCATATATCCTGCAAAAAAAAGAAAAAAGAAAAAAAAAAGAAATTGTGCATAAAACTTCATGAAACACATTTCATGATGAGAAATGTGTTCTCAAGTATTGGTGGCGTGTGGTCTGTTCTCAGAGTATTGCTCCATACCTACTTGAGAACATTTAATATAAACCAGTTATCCCCTAATTTTGCTAATTACGCTACTGTGGCTGAAGTTGAATAAATTACTGAAAACAGATTTCTTGTTGGTTTACAGTTACAACAGACAAAGGCTTTTTTTTTTTTCTTATCATAAGAGAAAAATTGTGTTGTGAGAAGAATACTTCATTATTCAAGATATAAGGATAATTCAGATTAAAAAAAAAAGTTCTGGCAACTTTTTCTAGTATAATTGACTTTTATGCAATGTGTCTAGTGATCCCATAGTTTCTTTGTTTTTACCTGATTTGCGAATTCTGACCATTCTGGCGGCTTATGACTTAAGGTATTATGTGGAAATCTAGGTATTGCAACATACTGTGGTTAAAAATTCTGGCTCCTGAGGAATTTGTTTCAGACAATTTTGATTATGATGTAGATTCAGGCTAACATTTTCAACTGTAGAAAGGTTTTTAAAAGGTACTTTAGACAAAAAAAAAATCTTTTAAAAACCCCAGCTGACTTCCATCCAAGTCTCAGTTAAACCACCATAATAGATTTTTCCCATTTGTTTATAACAGATATTGTACTTCTGTTAGCTCTAATAACATTTTATTAGATGATGAATATTTTTTCCTCCCAAATAACTACCTCTGAATTGTGGTATCATTTTACCTTCCCTAATGAGTAGAAGAAGCTGTTTAAAACAATACATAAGCAAGAGGTCCAAAAAGAGGTCCACACCCTTCATCTTACAAAGCTTCAATACTAAGCTGAATATTGATACTGTGTAGAAGAAGTTTTGTGCAATACCCTTCTTTCTCCTTGCTTTTCTTCTTAGTCCAGCTATCTTGTTCATGTGCCTCACACACATCCAGTTTGCATCTCCATGTAGTTACCTTTCTCTCACTTAATATTCATCCAGTTTCTCCTCTTACTGAAAGGGCATGCATGTGTGCATACTAAGTAGAAGTTGTTTGTTAAGTGAAAGTTGTTTATATGTGTGAGTTCATGTGGGGAATCATTTAATATTATAAGTTATATAATAAAGTTATAAAGCTGCTTTATAATAAGTTATAAATAAGCCTTCGTGGAGGGGAATGTTGCTTCTGACAGCCAAAGATACACACTCTTGTGTGACATACGGAGTAATTTGCTGGGTGGGAGAGAGAAATTTCAAGGTTTGGTTTTAGCTGGTGTTCGTAACCCTAAACAATGCAGAAGAGTTTTGTCTTTTCTTTGGAATTTTCCCCTCCAATGGTTCCTTTGAGGATAGGGTTTTTTAAATTTGAACTTTTGTGTACAAAATGTGTTTAGAACCCTTTTCTTTTTAAATATTTTGATATTGGGAATTACACTGATCTTTGTGCAGTAAAGTGCTACTTGCTTGGGTCTTGTTTTATTTTACACCATTTGTAATCATAATAAAAATAAATACAATTAAAATGAAATCTTGACATATTAAAAAAAACTGTAATATCCTTTTTGGCTGTAGAACAGCATCCGAAAGGACAGACTTCTAATCATTAAATGAGGTTTCCATTGCTAGAGCCAAAGTGCTTCTTGTCAGCTTCACAGAAAGTTAGAAAATATTAATTCTGTTTTTACCATGGGGGATGGAGGGATGGAGCTGTTGGCCCAAGATTGCTAGCGTTAATTGAGAAGACACATTCAAGGCAGTTCCAAGGTGAATACCATAGTGGAACTTTGGATTCTTTGAATCTGGGATAAATAAGAATTTGCTGTGGATCTTTGAAGGAAAGGAAGTTCCAAAATACTTGAAGATCAGGACATTCCAATAACAAGGAGGAAAAAAATTAAGATATCCACTGAGAAGCTAAAATTAGATAGGAAGGAATGGATTGTAGAATGAAATAGAAATTATGGCTGATGACTGAAGTCCCACTGACTCAGTAATTACTTGATGAAAGGATCTAGCTGGCTTTATTTTTAATGCCTAAAACAATTTATTCAGTTTGAAAGTATTTCGTATCCCATTGTCCAGCAGTTGGATGTACAGCAGTTCTCAATATCCCTTGTTCGTTTTTGGACTCATTATTGGGACAAATGAAACCTGCTTGTATCTGGAACCTGGTCATTCATTTGTGTGGTGCTGTCCATGGTGCTGACACCTGCAGCTGATTAAGACTCTCTGCATTCTTTCACACAACCTGAGGGTGTTTCTCCAATGAGGCCCTGCTTGTGATGGGATTGCTATATCTGCAAGCTATGTTAATGATATTTTATTGGTAGCTAGTTTCTTGGCCTCTTGATAGTGGCTTTATATGCTGAAAAATTGTTGAGAAGAACAGGATATGCAATGTTTCATCACTGTGTCTTGTATAATTCAATTTTAATTCCCAGATAGTGTGTCCAACTAATACAATAGCTAATGGATGTTCTGGCTAGGGATCATAAGAGTTGAGGGTTACAAACTTAGAGAAGTGGGATCTAATCTTATTGTGAGTCTACAAATAGTACTTAACAGTACTTTGACTCCTGTAGTCAAAGCAATAATTGAACTATTTAGCCCAACCTTTCCTAGCTTCATGCATTCTAAATGACTTTAATTTTCTCATGATTTCTAGCAGATATAGGCTTTGGTCATGCTAGAAAAAGTCCTGGACATTTTATTTATTATTGTTGCATTTCTTAACATACTATTATGTTTATAACTTGCCTTTTTTGAGAGTTTAAGGTTTTTGGAAAGAATCCTGTGTGTTATGTTTGTCTGAGTTTGTTTCATTGGCTCAAGATCCCCTGTTGAGCTCCATGATTATTTGAAGAATCTGGGTCTCTATAATCAAGTTTTAACATCTTAACAATGTTGGGCATGCTGGCTCAAAATAATTTTACTTGCCAAAGATTGCACATTTGTCAAACTGTTTATTGAGGGTGAATACATCTCTGAAGATTTGAAATGAAAAAGGGAAGTTAAGAAAACTGGACTAGAGATAACCCTTTCCCATCACAAAGAGGGAGGATATAACTCAGTCAGGAATCCAGACCTCTTGCAAATGCCCATTTTCCTCCAGAATAATTGATGAGGAAGAAAAGTTTTTCCCAGTTCTACATACAATAAGGGGCAGTTGCTTTTACTGCATTGAAGGCCAGAAATTTTAATTATTCAAACTTTGTTATGGGAAAGCCTTTCCCATGCTTGGCAATATCCTTGAATAAAATATAAAAAAGTAATTAAATTCAACAATAAATAATTTAAGAAAAACCAATTATGTTTCATGAGTTCATCATCTAAGGTTTAAATGGATATGGATGTACGTGTTATGGTGGCTGAAAGACAAGCACTTGCCATATAGCACCGTGGGCTTAACAATTGATAAAAAAGATGAAGAAGTCTGGATAGACAGCACAGTGGGAGAGAAAAAAACTGAAGAAAAATCAGAAAATACAAATATAATCCTGATGAATATGCATTAACATCTTTCTGCTCCCAGATAGTTGACATTTCAGGAGATTCGGTTTACGTTGCCTTGCCGTTTCATCTCTTCATTGTGTCAGTGGAGGGGAATTCCAGCTGCCTTCTTCCATCTTTTAAAATGACAAAAACACTAATAAGACCACGTTAAAGGACTTGTTTGTTAATTGTTTCTTATAGTCATCCGGTGCCAGGGAAAAAAGAAGGCTGCAGCTTTTCTCTACAGAAAAAGAGAAATGCAACTGTTTCTCTTACAGAAACAGAGAATCAAAGAAGGGAAAGGTAATATAAGACAGAAAACGAAACATGAGTCCTGCTTGTCCTTGTTCAGTGACTGAATGGGGAAATTTTGTGTTTCCTGAGTCTCACTTCTGAATACCAGTCTTTTCATAAACATGATTCATTCCAACAGATCCAGTTTGCAGAATTCTTCTGTATATTCCCGTTAATCCAGTTAATAATCAAGAACCTTACATGGATTAGAGCAGAGGTCTTCAAACTTGGTAGCTTTAAGACTTGTGGACTTCAACTCCCAGAATTCTCCAGCAGCAAAGTCCACAAGTCTTAAAGCTGACAAGACCTCTGGATTAGAGGAAGGGGTGTGGTGGGAGGTAGCACCGAATGTGCATATTTGAAAAAAGACACTATGTTCATAATACTGTTCACATGAGTCATCATAGATTTATGATTGAATTTTGTTTCATATAAACAAGCAAAGAATAGAAGTATTCTTATTTTTAATAAGTGGTGTATAGTAGTGAGTAGTTATCTTACCGTATAAAAGAAATATCTTCATATGTGAGGAAATTGGTTTTAAGATTACGAATCCTGTGCAAGGAGTTTAGAATCATTGTACTAAAATACAGCATATTATATAATGGGTTAAAGTACTGTATTGTCTCAGATTTGGAATATCCAAATTAAAATATCCACTTGATTATGATACTCTCTTGCAACAAATCTATTTACTTAATGGGGTTGTCTGGACAGCAAATTTGGGACAAATGATAAATAATACCAGGCAGTTGAATAAGAGAAAGGGACATTGGGACAATATATGAAGGACACTGAAGAGGATGCACTGAAGTTGGGATCCAGTGAAGGCTTACTGAGTAGTGGAGAGACCAAACTGGCCTACCCAATGAAGAACAGAAAAGAGATAAGGAAAGGCAAAATATTATATGACCAATATTTTTTTAAAAAATAGCAGGCAAAGCAGATAACAAGGCAGACCTGGCAATGATTAAGAGCAGGAAACTTGAAGAAAGAGACAGACGGGCAAATTCTGTCCACACAAGACCAAGCCAAATGCATGTAAAGCCAGCATTGAGAAGAAAGCAACAGACAACAAATGCTGCCTCTGCAAAGATGCTGAAGAAACAGTGGACTACCTGTTAGTGGCTGCAAGAAGATCACAAAGACTGACTACAAACCACAGCATGACAAATCAGTGGTGCATTGGGATATTGGTGCAAGAAATACCATTTGCCTTCAAGCAAGAACTGGTGGGACAACAAAGTAGACTAAGTAATAGAAAATGAAGAAGCTAAAGTCCTCAAGCAGACAGACATCTGCCACATAACATACCAGATTTAACAATTGTGATTGTTAAAAAAAACCCAAAAAGGTCCGTATAGTGGACAGCAAAACAGAAGAGAAAGACTGTGAGAAATCACAAAATATAAGAATCTGCAAATAAAAGTAGAATGACTGTGGCAAAAGCAGCTTTACTTGAAACAACTTAGTATTTTTTGGTCCATAAGATGAACTTCCCCCCCAAAAGTGGGTGGAAATGTCTGTGCGTCTTATAGAGCGAATGTTGCCAAAGCCCCACCCATCTCCCACCCCCCACCCTTTGGCCATTTTTGGCCTCCGCACGCCCCATTTTCAGCCTCTGCACGCCCCATTTTCGGCCTCCATGCATCTCATTTTTGGCCCGTTCCAGGTAGCAGGGATCGCTGCCGCTGCCACCACCACCTATTGCTGCCAATTGCTGCTGCCACCAGCAATCCCCGCCACTAGCAATCACCAGCGATAGGCGGTAGCAATCCCCGCCACCTGGAACGGGCTGAAAACGGGATGCATGGAGGCCGAAAACAGGGGAGGCCAAAAATGGGATGTGCAGAGGCCAAAAATGGGATGCATGGAGGCGGCGATAGGCAGCAGAGGTCCCAGCAGCCTGGAATAGCTGATTGGTGGTATTCTGGGAGGCCGATCCAACCGCCAGTCAGCTGCTCGTGCTAAATCGGGCTGCGATAACATGCTGAACCTGACCAGGCTGTTTGCTGTATGCTGCAAGGACGCTAGCCAGATGAATACCAATGGATGCTGGGAGGCAGAGGCAGATTTTTTTATTTCTTGTTTTCCTCCCCAAAAGCTAGGAGCATCTTATAGTGTAAAAAGTACAGTACATTTTTCAATAACTTTAAAATCATCAATTAATAACGTCTACCTGTCCCAGATTCTTGGGAAGGGTGAAAATGCCAAATCCAGTCTAAACAGCTGGCTGACTGTGTGGGCAACCATAGCAATAATAACATATTAATCTTCTATGCTACCCAACCCTCAATAACTCTGGGCAGCTCACAACAATGAAAGATACTATAATTTTATCAATAACAAATAAAATATGACAAGCATAATAAAGTAGTGGGTCTCACTCTCTTGTCAAAGACATGGGAGAAGGGTCAGAATTGTATACATCCTTTGAACTTTTGGAAAAGAGGCATAATGTAACTGTAATTAGTAAAATGGTTGCAATGTTTAGAGCGCAGGGTAAGCACTTCCAGTCATCTGAAGACAGCTGGTCATGTTCTATATGTGGAGGTCACATGTTTAAATGAAGAGGATTGAATCATAGGAATGAACTCATTTGATATTCTGGGTGGTAATAAAAAACCATAGCCGTGACCAAACCTAAGCATGCCAGAGAGTACAAGAGTTTCTTCCTCTGCTTGGCTAAATTTGACATAACATGATCAACATATGTATATTTTTTATTGACAGTATTTCTAAGAAATACAGGAAGCTGAGTATGTATCCCTCTTTATTTTAATGATACAAGGTTTCATGTAATTCATTTTGTCTGTAAAGTTTTTTTAAAGTAACAAATACTACAACTTTAGATAACGTTGACAATTTACATATTCACTTACCTGTTACAACAATGATCAAGAACATGTATCTTATATTTGAATATGCCATATGTTGCATGTAGTTCACAATCTGTTTTAATTTTATTAAAAGAAACAATGCATTGGGACAATAATCTACAAATTTAAGCAGTGTTTCTGTTTCTGTTTATACTTTAATTTTTATAGAACATAGTTGCTGTGATGATCATGGCCAATAACCAGTGGTGAAATGTAAAATTTGTTACTACCGGTTCTGTGGGCATGGCTTGGTAGGGGGGTAATATGACTGAGTGGGCATGGCGAACTTTTTTTTTTTAACTTTTAAAACCATTTTTTCTACAACCTCTTTGGCTTTTTTTTTTAAAGCCTCTGACGATCCCAGCTGATTTGCCTGATCGGCAGAGGCTTTCTTTTTCTTTTTAAAGCCTCTGATGATCCCAGCTGAGCCGCATGATCATCAGAGGCTTTTTTTTTTTTTTTTTACTTTTAAAAGCATTTTTTCGGCCAAAGAGATTGTAGAAAAAATGCTTTTAAAAATAAAAAAAAAGCCTCTGATGATTGCGCGGCTCAGCTGGGCAATGGGGTGGGCAGGGATTTTTGCTACCGGTTCTCTGAACCACCCGCCTCCATCGCTACTGGATCAGGCGATCCGGTCTGAACCGGGAGCATTTCACCCCTGCCAATAACCCTTTTCCTTGAAGACAAAATGATGTGGATCAGCCCCCAGAAGATATTGTCTCTTATACTAGCTTTTAATTTCCTTTTGTTTTGTAGAAGGCAAATTCCCAGAAAATAATGAACTATAGGTAACCCTCCACTTACAACTGTTCATTTAGTGACAGTTCAAAGTTACGACAGCACTGAAAAATACAACTTATGACTGTTTTTCAGTTACAACCTTTGCAGCATCCCCATAATTATGTGATCAAATTCAAATACTTGACAACTGGTTCTTATTCATGGCTGTTGCTGTGTCTAAAAGGTTATGTGATCACCTTTTGCAATCTTCTTGCAAGCAAAGTCAATGAGGAAGCCAGATTCACTTAACAACTGGGTTACTAACATCAACTGCAATGATTCACTTAACAACTGTGGCAAGTTAAGTTCTAAAATGGGGCAAAATTCACTTAACAAATGTCTCACTTAACAACAGAAATTTTGGGCTCAATTGTGGTCATAAGTTGAGGACTATCTGTATGTCCTTCTAGTATATTTAAATTATATAAATATATGTTATAATTTCTGTTATTCTGAGTCATTCTAATATTTGTAGAAGCTGGCACTTTACTTTGTTACATAGCAGCTTCCTACTAAACTTTTTTTATTTTTAAAAAGATCTGAAAAATATTAAGTCTTAGAGTCTTACAACTTCCAAAGAAAATAACCATTTTCATTATGTTGCTTTCTACATTATTGCTTTTATATTTAAAAAGAAAAAGATAGAATGATGTTTATAGCCAGTGGCAGCAATGTGGGATTGTGAATGGTATAACTTGTGAGAAAGTCATAAATAGTGTAATTAAATTAAATTAATTGAATATTTTAAAAAAAAATTGGAAAAACTTACAGTTCAGTACGCAAATTGTGTGAGATTTCAAGAAAACCAAAATCTTACAAGTTAAGGAGATTTTGGCATTCTTACCTAATATCAGAGAACATCTTACATGATTTTGTAAGATCTAATGATCTCACAAACATTTTTCAAATTTAATTTTAAATTTTGGGATGCCCCTGCTATTGTGAAAGACCATGTAATGATAGCTTGCAAAATTCTGGAAGGCCTTTGACTATGGGTCCCTGAGGTATTCCTAGAGGCTGATGTGTAGGAAATTTCAGGGTGTTCCCTGTACAATGTTCTTAGAGCAGGGGTGTCAAACTCAAGGCCAGGGGGCTGGATTCAGCCCACGGGGTACTTAGATCTGGCCCGCGGGGCCGCCCTGGAAACAGCAAAGGACCAGCCCACGGTGCTTCTGCCAACAAAAACAGGCTCCCAAGCTCTGTTTTCGGCTGCCGTGGCGTCCTGCAACCCTCTGCCAGTGAAAACTAGGCTCAGGAGGGCCCGTGGCAGTCAAAAACTGAGCTCGGGAGCCTGTTTTCACTGGCAGAGCGCTCGGGACACCGCAGGTGCCCCCGACAGGAGTGACATCAAGCTGGCCATGCCCACCCTGCCAGACCCATCCCAGTCCCCCGAGGTCAAACACAACCCTGATGTGGCCTTCCATGAAATTGAGTTTGACACCTGTGTCTTAGAGGATTTCTCACTGCTTTCTATTTTCTTTGGAATTGATAAAGGGAGTGTCTTCTTTCTCCTTTCAGTCTCAGTCTCAGCTGATGAAGACTGCAAGTGGTACATAGACAGAAATGGCTCCTGGCACCGTGGCATAGACTGCAACTTCCCTTCTTTCTGCTGTGGTGACTGCTACCATCGCTTCTGCTGTTTTGATATCAGGAACCTTCTCACTGAACGGCAGCAGAAGCACTGCATGGCCTTTGGGTAAAAATATGTAATAGCCACAGGAGGTGGTTGAAAGCATCAAAATTGTGATTGAAGACTTGAGTTACCTCTTAAGTGCCAAAAGAAACAGAGCAGAGGGATATAAGCAACCCCTCAGATAGATAGATATACTTGTTCTTATGACTGAGATATACTGTAACTAGGGGCTCAGTTTGATCAGAGTAGAATGGAATGGGGAAGACATGCTTCATCCTTTCTCAGGAGGGTGTCCAGTTTTCTGAAGTCAAAATACTTCCTAAATAGCTGTAGTAATAGCAATAGCACTTAGACTTATATACTGCTTCACAGTGCTTTACATTCCTCTCTAAGCGGTTTAGAGTCAGCATATTGCCCCCAACAATTTGGGTCATCATTTTACCCACGTTGGAAGGATGGAAGAATGAGTCAACCTTGAACTGGTGAGATTTGAACTGCCAAATTGCAGGCAGCTGGCAGTCAGCAGAAGTAGCCTGCAGTACTGCACTCTAATCACTGTGCCACTGCAGTAATGGTAATTATGGTTGGAAAGAAAGGCCATGGGGGAAGGAATGAGCTCTCCTTTCTTCCTTGTCCTGATCAAATCCAATTTCCCTTGCAGTTAAATCTGAATGATGGAGTCAGCACCCAAAGTTTTCATGACTCACACGTGGTAGTTGAGCCTTGATTATGAACCCATGATTTATAAGCCATGAAGCTTGGTTCACATAACTTGCTAAGCCAGAACCGATATGCTATATGGATTAAGTTGAGAACTGAGACACTAGTTGCACACTTTATAAGAGTTGAAGGTGGAGAGGTTGAAATCTCTAATTGTCATTGTCAGAGAACAGCAAAAACTTCCAAAGGCAAGTAAGTAATCATGTGGCGTCTATGTTTTAACTGTTTTTAAAGCAACATGAGACCAATTAAACTGTAGACAAATGTATATAAAGGTCATTGGGTGTTGTTAAGAGAACTTCTAACATAATTTTTGATACGTAGATCTACTTGCCTAAACTTTTCAAGCCTTTTTAGGAATGCTGAGTAGGAAGAGTTTCTAACACATACCTGATATACCTTCACACATTTCCTATAACTAGATCCAAAGTACAGCTAGAAAAGTCTTGTTCAAGAATAAATGGTGGATATTGGATATCATTCCCAAATGAGACCAGGCCTTACAGAGCTCCATAATCCTGAAAAGATTTTTTTTTAAAGTTTAATTAGAGCGTCCTTTTTCAAATGCTGAAGCAAGATTTTTTCTTCTGCTATCAAGAATTTTCTACTTAGATTGGCCAACTCTCTTGTTGATATCCTTTTGAATGAAGTTGTGATTTTTATTTTCATTTTCAACCATAATGATGATAGTAAGAGTATTGAAAACTATTGAATTTAAGTATAGTAAGTACAGCATTGAAATATTGAAATAATTTGATCTATTCCTTCAATGGTTTCTGAAGCATAAAGTGGAAATTCTTATATTTGTAACTGTGGGACAGTTTAAAACTATTTTAAATAGTTTTTTAAAATTATTTTTAAGATAAACCCATTTGTTTGTATCTTAATTAAATCTAATCTTCAGTAGGAATGCACAAATGTGTTTAGGAATTCCTCTAAGTGAATTTTGAAGGGGGGTATTGTTTGAGGAATTCATGGTCAAATAAATACTACCAACAAGATTCTCATCTTTCCTCTTCTTCCATCCCTGTATTGGCCCAAACAGGTCACAAAAGGGCTGGGGAAATGGTGCATTTCTTAAAGCAGCTTTGTTAAAGTCCATCTTTGCTTTAAAAGTCCACCTTGATCACAATCAGCCCAGACACTGCCCAGACACTGGTTCTTTTGTGCATCATTTCCTGGACTG